>NC_057882.1:21204300-21513700 GCF_019740435.1 Gambusia affinis
ACTATCTAAGATGCAGAACGTAAGATGTTAAATCATAAATATCTTTAACCAACCTTGAGCAAGTTGTGTCCAACCCGAAATGGGAGGTCGGGGTCATTCTTTATCCCGGGAGCGACCACCCCGGTTCCGTATCCGTGCTGCGCAACCACAAACGGGTTATCGATAGTGATCCAGTACTTCACGTCATCCCCAAACTCATGGAAACAGAAATCAGAGTAGTCCTTAAAAATCTCCACCAGCTCCGGGTTGCTCCAGCCGCCCAGGCTCTGCTGGAGGTGTTCGGGTAGGTCCCAGTGATAGAGGGTGACCACCGGCTGGACGCGGATCTCCTTCAGCCTCTTGATGAGCGTCCGGTAGTAGTTGGTGCCGATTTCGTTGTAGCTTCCGCGCGTCCCGTTTGGGAAGATTCTGGACCAGGAGAGGGAGAACCGGTAGTGGGTCACCCCGAGCTGGCGGATTGCTCTGATGTCAGCGTGGATGTTGTGGTAGCTGTCGCTGCCCACGTCCCCGGTGGCCATGCGGTTCCCGCCGCGCGTAAAGGTGTCCCAGATGGAGAGCCCCTTACCGTCCTTCTCGAACGCCCCCTCCACTTGGTACGCCGCCGTGCCCACCGCCCATATGAAGTCGCTAGGGAAGGTATCGTAGAGGAAAGCCTTGTCTCCGGGGTAGGGGAGCTTACTGAAGCGGCCCCATGTCTTCAAACCAGCGTGGGGCTTCGCGTCTGCAGAACTAAGGGCGACAAATGTCAAGAGGGCGAAAAGCCCACTCATGATTTCTGATCTTAGTGACCTTCACCTCGCCATGCTTGGGGACTTAAACAGGACTGTGCGCAGAGCAGTCAGTCAGCTGTGAACCCCTGCATGCCTCTCCAAATCTGTCATTTATTAACGAGAGCACCTGACGAAGGCCTGGAGGCACAACATGCTGCTGAGGCCCACAATGATAGATGCTTCAGGAGGGGTACATCAGTAATCATTTAAAACGCTAATTTCATTCATTTCTTCCTAAATTATTATTCTAATCGAATTAAATCATAATTTCACACATCAGGAAAAATGAGCCTCTGGCGGTGAGGCTTTCACCGTGGTAAACAGCTCCATTACGCTAGCCTCAGCTGGCAGATTATTTCCTACCTGCATTCTACTGCAACATAAAAATAGAATCTATCTGGATTTCCATCACTGGTCCTGGTTCGCTCAGGTTGGCAGATCACTAAGTGCGCCCTGCTGCACCATGCTCACATCAGGCCCTTATCGTCCTGATTATCACTCGGTTGCTTGGAAACCCAGGCCTCTTCCATACACAGCTTCTGAGGAAGAGTGGGAGTCTGTTTGTGCTAGAATCAAAAAGCAGGTAAGTTTAATAGCTAACATGTAACAATAGTAGATAGAAATTTGATATCATGTGGGTTCAAAGGGCGGTCCGCAAGCCGTTTGAGGACACCAGTATGATTTTATGTGGACTATCGATGCAGTTCAAGAATGGTACAAATTTTACCTGCCAGCAAAGAAGGCTAAAGCAGAAGGCCAAAAAAAGAGAAAAGAAATCACAAGTAATAATAGTTATAGTAAAGAAGAAGAAAAACAAAACTATTTTGGGGCTGTCTATGAATATTTTATAAATTTATCAGTTAAATGATGCAGCCAGTCTGGAATATTGGTTTTTGTTAGAGATTACATTTTATGTAAACTGGGTAATTGCTGAAAATATGATCAGCTATCCACTGTGTATTGCACATACAAAATATATAGTTACACTAGTATTAATTTGAGATGATGTATAAATAAATCACAACTTCAGAGTCTATAGAGGCCTTCAGAAGTTTTGAAATCTGGAACATGATTGTGAAGTAAAAATAAGGATACGTGGTTTTCTATATTTTTATTTTTTTCTACAAAAAAAAAGTGGTGGCATTTATATTTCCTTAATTTCCTCTTAAATACATTACAAGTTCAGCTGCAGGTCTTCATGTATATGTCTCTACCTCCTTTGCGCATCAAGAGGATGTAATATTTGCCCATTTTACTTTGCAAAATAGCTAAGGCTGAGTCAGACTGAAAGGATCAGTGATCATCAATTATCCAGTCTAACTTCAGATTCTTAATTTGATTTGTACTTTGACTGGACCATTCTTACAGATAAGCATGTTTTGATTTTATCCCCCCATATGATATAGTGGTGTTTATTCTCATGTATTTACCAGCCTCAACCATGTTTTCTTACATATATGCACTTTTTTTAGTGCCATATATCTTCCTATCAACCTGTCACTTTAAATAAAATCATTGAAAGGCAATGTTTTATATTTACTTTAAACATTTTTAATGCAATAAATTAAAACGAATCAAAATGAAAATTTAACTGCATTTCTTCTTAGAAAAAAAGATCTCTGTGTTGTTACATGTGCACATGTTTACAAGTTGTTCTCAGTTTTATGACGCCCAAGTTTACACTGTGTGTGTTTTATGGTTTTCAGACATTTCCAGCTCAGTGAAGGTCTGGAATAATAACTGTTGTCATTTACTGCTGGTAGTTAGAAAGGCAGCAGAGCAGCACAGGATTATAGACCTAGTCACGGATTATGACTGGGAAAAGAACACACAAGTGTAGGGGTTGTTTTCCATTCTGCCAAGGTGCATTGGAAAATTTAAAAACTCAAGTTGAATTGCTTGCTTTAGCATGGAAAACAGGTAATTTTACAACACAGGATGGACATCATTGAGAGATGCCTGGCAGCCTGAGGGTGGGCGGTTAGTGGCAGACACACAAAGTACACAAAGCAAATAATATCAGTGCTCAGTCAGTTGCACTGCCAAAGCACACTAGCTACTTATTGGAGCTGTTTGGATGGAAGAACCTACTGTATATTAAAACTAAAATATACTTTGGGAAAGGAAAATCTCCATAAGTTTAACAGCAATATTTTTATTTTATTACATTTTAAGTAGGTTTCTTTGTGATTTGGTTAAACTACATTTATAATCTGATCTTTCCTTTTTATTATGCATAGTATTAATCCAGTTAGTGTCTGTTAAGGAAATTAAACTAAAAGGAATTCGATACACAGTCTTGTGAATGTTACATTATTAATAGTTTTCAAATGCACTAACAAGGCCTAAACCAGAGATTAACAGGGCGCTCCAAAATAAAGGTTCACTCTTTGAAAATTAAAGTGTCAGTACTAAAGTGACTTAAACTTTTATAATAGAATTCAATTAGACATGAAAGTTGTTTTCTTAAAAAAAGAGAAGTTTTATATATCATATTTTGCTACTAATTACATATAGTAAAATACTTTTAGCCTTTTTAATGTTAGCATATTTGCATAGTAATTATTTACTGTGAGCCAACAGGCTAATTTTCAGTTGGAGCTGCTAGTTACCACAGCAGCAGTAACTGAACTCGTGGGCGAGGTTGATTGGATTCAGCAAGATAAAGTTGGACTTGCCTTGATGAACAACTCTGGAACCAGTCTCCTCGAGACGGGTTGGACACTCTTCCACTCTGCAGTGGTCCCTGCTGAGAGGTGCTGAGCAGGAGTGGGCATTCTTGGTGCCTGTATGTACACCACAGTGAACAAGAAGGTAGCCTTCCTCCGCTTATGTGTGGAGGGAGAAGTCACAACAAGTGTGGTAAAGTAGGGCAAGTTACCTTACCCTTTGTGGAGTCCTTGGAGAGGTGAGCGCTCCTGAAGGGGACTCCATTGTTCTGCTCAGACACTTAAACACTCATGCTGACAACAGTAAGACATAGAGGATGTGAACCATAGTATAGTGTTATAATATGGTTGTAATATGTATTTTGTGCTAATACAATGTCTGCTGGGGACATCTGGTGGATTCTCCAGTCAGATGGAGTTTATCTCCCACCTATGGCAGAGTTTTCAACACATCAGGTTTGAGCCTCTATTGTTGAGGTGGCAGATCAGAGATGTGGCAGCAAGGTGTTGTGTGCCTGTAACAGTGGCATTTTCAAACCCGCTGATGGATACCTGTGGTGAGCGATGCCCTTTTGGGTCTTTTTGGCTTGTGGGATCCCAGAAGCAGCTGACAGGTACAAATACTGCAAGTGGAATGTGGCTCAGGTGGTTATAGAGGCAAAAATTTGAGACGTGGGAAGAATTAAGCAGCGCTATTGAGAATGACTTCAATACAGCTTTGAGGAGGTTCTGGTCAGCCATCCAGCATCTCAGGAGAGGGAGACGGTGCACCACCAACACTGCATGGTGACAGTGTACTGCAGATCCTGACTCAGGACATGGTGGGTTTGTAGGTAGAATACTCTAAAGACCTCCTAAATGCCCTTGGCATATCTGCCAGAAAGAAAATGGGTGGAGATTTTGGGTCGTGTTTTCAAATCTGTGGTGCTGAAGTAACCAGGGCGTTAGAAAGTTCTTCCATGGGTGGATGACATTTGACAAGTTTTATTTAGCATAGGGCAACTTTAGCCTGGCCATAGCATTCCTGCACAACTCCACTTGATTCTCATCTCCTTTCAGTGCTCCTTCTGGACTTTCTCCCATTGAGATGGATTTCTACAATAGATTTTCAATAGGACAATCCGTGAACAGAAGGAGAAGTTTTGAACGATTATGTTGATTTTGTGCAGTTTTGGAGTGGAGAAAGTGAGCAAGGCCACTCAGTCTGTGTTGGCCATTTGTCCAAATATTGAATTAACATTAACAGCCTTCTCATTCAGCTTGGCACTTCTCTCTTTGAGTTGAACTGGTGTATTGCATATGCCAACGTTAAACGTTAGCGACTTGGTAAAAATTTGAACTTCAACAGAATCCATGCTTCTAGCAAGCAATAATTTTTCAATAGCCGAGGGTCCAGATCCTCTGTATGAAGCAAAGCAAACAGAGCGCTGGTTTTTACCAGGCTAGGCTAACTTTAACAAAGTCATCACTGCAGAATATGAAAGCAAGAAAATAAATTACATCAAAACAAAATAAAAACAATTCAAACATTTCAGGTTTTATAGAGAATCATATTGATACAACGGAAGATGTGACTGGGTGGATGTGAAGCCAAGTTAACCAGCAGTGACAAACACGACAACCATAGCTGCTCATGACTTCCTTCTAGCAGTGAGAACAAATCTAAAAATTAAATGCACACTACAATAACATCCACATTTGGAACATTTTATAAATTTTTTTTTTAAGTATTTTGCCCATGGTAAAAAAAAAAAAAGGTATTAATATACATAGCTGTAAACAAAAACATTTCATTAACAGTAAAATGATACAAACACAGTCACAAAAAGTTGAGGGGTAATCTGATTCTTTTTAAATAGCAGGAAGTTTGATAAGCAATATTGTTTCAATAGGAACATTTTTATAACAGCGGGAAAAGTCTTGACATCATCCCCCCAGTCAGCATCAAACACAACAGAACATGAACCAGACAAAAGACTATTTACAAGTGATTTTTTTTGTTTTCTTGATAAAATGATTTCTACCTAATGTGGCAAACATCATCACAATGCGACACGAAGCAACGATCCACAGCTGACAATGCACATGTTCTGACGTAGTGTGTACGTGGTATATGCAAGAGTGTACACAGGTGTAACAGTAGGAGCGTAGGCATATGAAAAGTTTAAAAAGTTTAATGTCCACATGTTCTTTCCTCCTTGAATACAACTGAGGCGTGTCGTCGTTCCCCCTCCCCAGCTCATCTTCTTCGCCCAGTTGTCTTCTTGCGACCCTGGAAGCAGGAAAATTTTAAAAATAAATCAAAAAATGATGAAAATAAAAGTTACGGATTTCTTTTAATTACTGAAATATTATCCAGAGACGGCTGAAGTCAGCTTTTTAATAAGTACCCTTGGTGCTGGCTCATCTTCCTGCTCTTCCTCGTCCTCCTCCTCCTCTTCATCTTCAGAGTCATCTTTAGCAGCAGCAGCAGCTTTCGATCGCCCTCCGCGCCTGAAATACCCCACAAACCGGCCACAATTTAATGACTAGAACTAAACTTTGTCATCTTTTAGAATGGCCCAGTCAAAGTCCAAACTGAATTTCAATTCAAACCAGGTTAAAACATACCCACATTGAAAAAGTTTTAATTCTATGATTCATTGAACATCTTGCTGTACTTTCAGGATTTTATTTTGTCAAACTCTTTAGAAAAACAATTTGTTTCCCCTTCATTTCACAAGTATAATCAGCTTTGTGTCAGTCTAGCACAGTCCTCAGGGGCCGGCATCCTGCATGTTTTAGTTCTCTAGCTGATGGTAGTAACAACCTTTTCATCATGTCAATGTTCTTCTTAGGCCTCTAATGAGCCATCATTTGATCCAGGTGGGTTAAACCAGGGAGAGAACTAAATCATGCAGGATGCCGGCCCTCGAGGACCGACTTTGGGCACCACTGGTCTAGCACATAAAATCCCCCCAAAGCAGGTTTGTGTTCAAAACAGGTCAAAGTTCAAGTGGCATGAATATTTTTGTAAGGGACTGTGGTAGACATATTAAGGTACAGAATTATGTAAAGATACTGAAATCTGCAAATCTCACCTTCTTTTAAAAGAGGAACATATCACCCAGCCAATTAAAAACTAATTTCTTTAAAGATATTAGCCTAAATTTCCAGAAATATATATATTTTTTATATATTCCATAATACATTTTAACATCCATTCGTGTGCAGATCAGCCACAATTCCAATTGCAGCCAGTAAGCAGCTTTGCTACTATTGTCGCTTTGAGCTGAGAGAGCAGTTCCTGTTTGAAAGAAAGAGCTGATGTGAATCTTACGTTGGCTTCTTTGCCGCTGGCTGAGCTGATTTAGGTGGACGTCCTCTCCTCTTCTGAGGCACGGACTCTGCTGACTCTGAGCTGCTGGACAAGAAGAGTTTTAGTCAAACAAAAAGTGACGAGTTCACAGCATGCAGCAGTGAAGATGAACCACGCGTACCCTTGTGACCGCCGTGGCGCCCTGGCTTGCCTTCCGCCCTTTGGTTTCACCTCCATGTTTTCACTACTTTTGTCATCGTCATCATCTTCGTCCTCATCATCCACCCTCTCCTCTTCTTCCTCATCCTCCTCGTTCTCATCATCGTCTTCCTCTGGCGGAGGCGCTGCCTTTTTTCGCCCCCTCCTCCCCTTTACAGGTGTTTCCTGGTTGGAAGAGGCAGACTTCGGTGGTCGGCCCCTGCGTCCTTTTTTCGGTGGGCTGTTCTGTTCATCCTCTGGCCGGTTGTCCTCGTCCCACTGGTCCTCAGACTCGGTGGCGGTGGTGGTGTTGGCAGACCCCCTCTTGCGTCCGCGCTTTGGCTTGCTCTCCTGGTCGTCGCTGGACGTCACGCCACGTTTACGAGCGCGGGGCTTTTCCATGTCCTATAAGAGAACAGAGTCATTGAGCTGTGGCAGAAAAAGGCGACATTAGATTTGAACGGGATTAACAGATCACTCGGGTGTTAAACTGGAAATACAAAGTTGCCATAACAACAGTCTTTACAAAGACTGTCTTTAGTATTAATTTTAATTTTGGAGTGTTTAAAAATAAGAGGCACAAAAGATCCTAGAAAAGAATATTCTACAAAGACATATCGAGTTTCATTCAGGTTTCCACAAAGAGATAGAAATAGATCAGTCAAAATTTGTTCTATTTAAGCTTTCAACATGTCATGTAGCATGCTGAATCTGGAAATGTTAACATCTTTTTGGAAATATCACTGTTAAAGTGTGGATTTATATTCTCCAGCAAACAGAGACAGCTGTTTATAGTTAGTAATGTCAACTGTCAATTGCTGATAAATGCTATGTATAAAAACCTGCCCTTGTCTAAATGCTTTGAATGAATTGACAATAATTTTGTGTTTTTTCCCCACGTGAAACCTAAGTGAGTTTTGTTGTTTCCTTTTTTTATTTTTAAAGTTACATTGAGTGTCTTGAAACACAAACTTCCTGCTCGCTTACATGTAGCATTTCTCTAAGAAAAGATTGACAAACAAAACTATGTGTTTGCAGTTGGTTTTAGGACTGGAACCAGTGAGTTTGTATTTCTTGTCCTGACTTTGGTCCAGCTGGTGTTTGCACAGCAGCTTCAAAGAATAAAACAGGGATTTATGGCTAACATTACTTAGCTGGATCCCAGAAACGAGGCCGTCTACTCCTGAGCTACTGTGTCATTTCAGATAACATGTTTGTCCATGCTGCCCTCCTACAGGAAACAAGTGTTCTTTAAAGTTTAAAACCTGTTAGCTCCTCAAAATAATTGAATTTCAATCACAGTGCATCTAAAATCATTTTATGTTTTCATGGGCATTTTATTAGTGTCCTGGGTATTTTTTAAATAAGCAAACCAATTAAATATAAAAATAAAATTTCCACCTGAGAGGATTTTTACTAACCATTTCAAAATTTATACTTTGACTCTAAATTTTAGATATTTCCAGCAGTTTGTAAAATTTTCTGGATCTTACCTTGTCAACACTGTCTGATCTCTTCAGGCTGAAATCCTCGTTTTCACTATGATCCATTTCTGTGCTGTCGCGTCTGGAAGAATCAGCAACTTAATTTAGCACAAATTTTTATCTGGACATCCATAAATATGTAAAAAAATATATTTTGTGCAGTTTAACAACTAGAACAGGTGAATCTCTAGAACTAGAAGAGCTTCCACTGAGCAACATGCTGGTTTTCATTCACTACCTGGTTTTGCCGCGCTGCGGGGAGCCCGGATTGGATGACGAGTCGTTGTTGCTGGTTGTTTCCATACGAGAGGCTTTGCTCTGGAGCTGTTTACCCGCTGATGACAGCGGCTTGTTTACCGCGCCCAAAACGTTCGCTGACTTGGGCTTGAGATTGAAGGAAGAAATGGAAAAAGGTTTTGCTTGAGTACAAATACAAATTGGAAAGCAACAGCAAGCTAAAGGCTTTAGTAGGCTTACTTTTCCTGGAGTGAAGAATGCTTTCATCTCTGGAGGAAGGTAATTTTTAGTGTTGCTAAAATTCTGAAACATGACAAGATACAAGTGAATGAGAGACAAAACCCATATTAGTAAATCTTGTAGTTGTGCTCATTTCTACATTTCTTTTTTTTTTATTACAGGAAAGAAAAAGAAAAACTGCAAATTGCACACTTCATTTTCATTAGTACATACTGACTGATGAAAATGAATCCAACTAGATCTCCCCATAAGTCCCTGAGTCACTGACCTTGTCTGGTTTGGTGAAGAAGCGTGACGGCAGCACAGGGTCTTTGGGTGACTCCAGGCTGTAGGTGGTGCTCTTTGACATGATGATGTTCATGGCTACATCACACACTGTGTAAAGTTTCTGTAATAGAGAGGCAAACATTTGATCAACAAAACGCCTCATAAAAAAAATTATTAATCAGTATTTAATGTAATCATTCACATTACAAAAGTAATTTTAACCTCATTGGTTTTGGGATCACTAGACGCTTGGGCGTCTTTCGTTTGCTTGATGTTTTCCACCATTTTTCTGATGAATGCATGGCTGTTGTTCTCATTCTTGGCCATGATGATCTCGAGGACGAACCACAAAGCTCTAAAGAGGAAGAAAAACAGACATAAATACAGAGCATAGATGTGGAACTTATTTATCAATATTTTCAAGAACTGCAATGAATATCAGCAAACTACATAAGTGCTACGCATTTCAGCTCAATGTTAATAATTTCTATGATGCTTGTTTAACTACAACTAAGCTCTTCCATTGCCTGAGTAGTGGCTGTGGACTATGCAATGTTTTTAATAGACATACACATAGATGGAAATGCACCAATTGAAATAATATTTCAAATAATAAACCATGTTGTTGTATGATGAATCTCATTTCTGTTATCTTCCATTTGGTATTTTGAAGAAATATCAGACTAATTTTACATCACAATATAAATATAAGGTTCAAACACTAACAAATAATAATAAAAAAAAAAACTAAATAAAAATGAACAATCCTACAGTTACATTTATTTTGATGGAGATTTTGATAACCTGCAAATTTATTACATAGATTTATTTTCTTTGTGGATTTTTTCCCACAGTAAATGTACTTAAATGAAAGCTACTCAAACTTTTAATAAAATCCTCTATGTAAAAAATAGAGATTTTTTAACATCTCTACCAGGGTGTACTATAACAATATAATAAAATAATAATGGAGTAGTACGCTGTATAAATATACATATAATTAAAACCCACCCAAGAGAAAACAACTTCTATCCTGTATGTACTTATTAATAAAAAATTTGCAATCCCTAACAACTGTATTAAATCTGACTTACTCTTTGATTTCTTTCAGCTGCTCAATGTCCTGAACTTTAACGTAATCCGGGTCGTGAGCCAGAAGGTGGATGGTGTAGGGAACCACATACTCCGGTAGAAGAGACAACAACTTGTCTGTTCCAACACAAAGTCAATATTACTTCACTTACAACAAACTGATTTTTTGTTGTTGTTTTTAGTTTTTTAGCAGGTATAATAAAATCCTACATTTTAAATATTTAAGTAATATTAAGATTGCTTTGGAGTACAGTTACTAAGTAACAAGAAAATCTGCTGTAAATCATTCAGAGGGTTCAAGTTCTTTACCGCTGATGGCTGCGTGCTGCTTCAGATACTCTCGCCTGATGTTGACATTTTTCACCAGGCACTGGCGAGCGTGAGCTCTCCTCTCCTTGACGGGATCCTTCGCACACAAAGCAAACACTGCCATGTACTCCAGAGGCAGGCGGAGGCGGCAGAGGCCTCGATGAAGCTTCTGGGCAAAACACTGCCGCACCTGGTAGCACTCATCCTGCAGAGACAAGGTGGAGACAAGAGGGACGGTGAGAGGATATTTCAACAGGATTCAGGTGATAAAATAATCGGGAAGAAGAAGGAAGAACTGAAAACGTTTATTAGGAACAGAGCATGAAGGAGGTGGAAGAAAAATGACAACATGAACTTTAAGGTTCCTACAGAGTCTTCATTCTCAAATGTCAAGGTTCTCTTTATCTATTAAACATTTTAAATAGAAAAGATGTGCAATTTATTGAATTGATGGATGGATGAACTGATGGATGAGTTCTGGATTAAGTGACGGACATCCATCCTGGAAAGCACAATCAATTTTGAGAATTTTCCAGACGCCGCGGGAATATTGAACACATCGGACCTGGCATTTTTATCATTTCAACGCAATGTTTTCTGAATAGCAAATCTTTAAAGAAATAATAATTTTCACAGTCTGATGAGAGTAATGACTTTACACAATAAGAAGGAAGTTCTCACATTGATGACGAGAGCACACAGCTGATACTGCTCCAGGGTGATGATTTCATGATAGCAGGGCTCCTGAGCCAGCTTCAGCAGGGCGCACGCTGCTGCCAGCCGCAGCCTCGACATGTCTGGTTTACTAGTGGGAATAAAACGAGGCAGTGGAGATGAGAGGAAGTAAGGATTATTTTATCCTTTCACAGGTATGTTTAAAACTAAAGCCTAAAAGCATTCACTGAGAGGGGGTGATTTTATTTTACTTACCCCATCCTGCCCTGCTCGGTTAGATCGCCATCGCTGTGCAGGATAGCAGTCAGCATCCTCAGGGTGGAGTTGCCTGATTTGCTTTGGTTGTTCTTCACTCCCAGCAGCCATCTCACCATCAGCTTGATGCCCTGGATCTGAACGGAGGATGGAAAATATTTTATTTCTCCTCTTCGGGAGCAGAAATAACAGGCTGAAGTTCACCACTGACCTTAGCCATCGTCTCTGGAGACACTTCGTCATCAGAAACCCAAAGTTTGGTTGTTTTTTTGCCTGGGATCTACAAATAAAATAGATTTCATCATAGGCTTAATTCACAAACTATAATAAACTTTGCTTCTATGATAGACGTAACAAAAAGAAGGCCCAGGTTCTCAGCATGAATCTGGAGGATAGAATATATATGTATATTTGTACCCTGTCGTTCATGAGCAGATCCTTCACAATGAAGTTGGCGACTAGAGACTTTAGCGGCGCGGCAAACTGCTCTGGGGCCAACTGGGCCAGGTGACCCAGGGTGGTCAAAGGAGTGATGAGCTGCTCCAGGTTTGCAGGGTCCAGACTTTTGTGTAGGGGCTGAAAACAAAAAAAACAAAACCACAATATTTAAAAAAAATTCTGTGTTTAACAGTCCAGTTGTTAAGCACATTTTCAGAGAGAAAGAAAACAAAGAGAAAAAAACCTGCTAATCCCTGTATTTTACAATTTTCTGTTCATGAAAAAAAGGTGAAGCACCAACTGACCTCAAAGATTTGGGCAAAGTGTGTGTCCCTGTTGGTGAACATCGCATTGATGCAGTGGATGGCATACTTGGCCTGACGAGGGGGGCCTCTCTTAGCTTTGGTTTGCAGTACCTGCAATAAAACACTAGGAGGAGCAGCAGGAGAACACCATTAAAATCTGGTAAAGAACTACTTGAAGTCACAAAAAACAGAATTACATCCTGTACACATTTCACTGAAATGAATGAAGCCCTAGTGGGACTGCCTGGATTTTGTTTTATTTTTATAATATGAATAAAATATGGAAACAAAAACGTACGATTTGATGTGAGGGAAGCTCTCTTCCATTTTGTTGCCTGTGTTCTTGAAGATCTGCAGCGCAGCTTCTGCCACTTTTTCATCATCCATCTTCAGACAACTCAGCAAAGACTCAAACGTCTCTGCAGAGTGGAATGACACTGGGTGTGTGAAGGACAGTACCTGTTTAGGAAACAGAAAAATATGAATTAAAAGTCAGCCGAATTTGTTTTAATTCAAAATAGGATGAAGTTTGAGTTTTAACCTTCAGCAGCTCCAGTCCTGCCCTAATCGCCTCTTCAGTTGGAACGCCCTCCTCTTCATCATCAGCTGTCCCATCAATAGATTTGTTTACCTGTTTTATTAAAGCACTGAAGAAATGAAGACAAAAATGATAAACGAAACGTTTCCCCTGACATTTTCTAAAGAAATGATGTAAAGCTGTCTTTTCGCAGCTCTATACCTGATGGACTCTGTGTCGATGTGTACAGGAGCGATTCTCTCCAGCAGGAATTTGACCATTTCCAGGAATGGATTACTGGGCTGCTTGGGGCTACCGAGCTTTTTAGTGATGTCTCGCTGATGAAGATGACAAAAATAAAAGGAGAACAATAAAAAAAAAAAGCGTACAGCAAGAACAAATCTGTGCTTTTATGTGATATTTTCAAAATGCTAGAGAGCTATTTTGTTTGATAATGGACAAAAAACAAACAAGTGCAGTGACTGGACGATGTCGCAGACTCACCACACAGACTTCAGCCTGCTTGCAGGAGCAGGTGGGACTGACCAACGTCTCCAACTGATCCCTTATCCGCTCGTCATCCTCCAGGACCTGAGCCAGCTTCTTCACAAAGTCCTGAGCTTTGCCCGGGTCTGGAAGGTTTCCTATACGCATACAAACACACACAAAGCATGTTTTAAAGAATCAAGTGCACCTGAAATAAAATCGGTAAATTATTGGTTTAAAAAAAAAAAAAATCTGCTAACAAAACACAGCTCCACCATATGTTTTCCACATTTGTGGATGTTACAGCAACAAACTTGCAAACAAACTTTTGTTATTTTACATAAAAGACCAGATGGAAGTTAAAAAAGAAGAACAAATTCTTAATATTTTTTAAAAGTCTTCTGGACAAGAGATTTTACATTTTTTTAATTTTTGTTAGCAAATTGGATCCAGTTCTGTCACATTAGATGGAGAGCATAAGGAAAAATGTAAATCTCGACAGAATTAATTCGATTTAAGTCTGAACTTCGACTGAATCATTCCATTTCATCTCTGACTGCATGTTTAAGGTCGTTTTCCTGCTGGAAAACAAATCTTTGTGTCATTCTCAAGTTTTTTTTGTGTCAGATTATCCAGAACTGCCATCAAATCTTGTTCCTGCTGCAGAAAAAGAATCACACAGCATGATGCTACCACCTCTGTGTATTAGGGTATGTTGGGTAGGTTATATTGATAGAGATGTGTAGGTTTAGTTTTACACCAAGATTAGCATTTTGCAAGTCGGCCAGCATCTTGCAAGAAGTTTAATTTTGGCTTTATCGTCTGATTTTACGTTTGCAGCGTGTGGCTCTCTTTCTCCAGAATGTTCAACAAAAATCTCAGGCTTTCACAGAACAGCTGGATTTATACTTATGTTTAATTATACAGAAATACAAGTTATTAACTAGGTGGCTTAGGAGAGTAAGTGGTTCCATATGAACTTATTTAGGGCTATCAGAGTTTTTCTTTTTCCCCTCCAGGGGGTCTTTTGTGGGCTCTTGTGTCCCTTATGTGACCGTAGGCTGACAGGAAAGGGGAAGAGAGAGGGGGGAAGGCATGCGGCAAATGTCGCCGGGTCCGGGAATCGAACCCGCGACGGCCGCGTCGAGGACTCAAGGCCTCCAAACGTGGTTCGCGCTATCCCCTACGCCACCACAGCACACCCCGGCTATCAGTGTTAAGAGGCTTAAATACAAATGCCACACATTTCAACATTTTTGTAAAATAAAATCATCTTTTTATTAGTCTTTTGCATAAAATCTTGATAAAATGCATTTAAGTTTGTGGTCATAAGGTGACAACGTGGAAAAGTTAAAGTGTGAATGCTTTTGCATAGTGCTGTGCAGCCATGGGTGAACTAACTTCCTGCTCAGTCGCTGCTACAGACGTTTGCTATAGTAGGATATAAGTTGGTCAAGTCAACTGGTATGTGTCCAATCCTTTGATTACATTACAAATCTTATTTGAAAACTACCTTTTCTTCCTTGAATCATTATTGTTAGTACGTTGTTTCTCTTGTGTTCCAGCATGTGTTGCCATGGCTACGCTCTATTATTTGTTTTCCAAGACAGCCTGTGGGTACTTCATGTGACATCACTGCAACTACCATGTTGCAGTGGAAACTTGTGATTTCGAAAAGATGACTTACTTGTGATCACCATGACTTTGGCAAATACAGCCTTACTGGATGCTTCCGACTGGCAAGAAATGGGAAAAAAATCAAATAAATAAATTTTAAAAAACGGGAACAAAAACATGATTCAGAAACACCAAACAGGAAAATTAGAGCCAGTAGATGAAAGTGCTCTGTAGTGCTGATCAATCAGAAGTACCTTGGGTTTCTTGATCAGGTCCAGCAGGTCTTTGACATGGTTTCTCAACATGTTCTGGCACTTCCACATCTCATTTAAAGCTCTGCAGGGGACATGTGAGTAGAGTAATGTTTAAGTTTGTAAGTAAATTATAAAATAAAAGGTTTTACAAACATATTATCTGTATTTATGTTTTAAAACAACTTAGAAACACTTACTTGACAGCGTTTGTGTCCAACGTAGCATAAAGATAATAGAGACACTTCATCCTCTCAGTGGTTTCTAGGTTGAAAGGAACCATATACTGGGCGAAAACCCGTTCCACCAGCAACCTGACAATACAGGAAATGAGTTCTAAGATTTAGATTATAACAAGCGCTCTAATAAAAATTTATTATTAAAGTAAATACGAAAAAAAAAGTCCCTGGAAACAGCACCTTTAAAAAACCCCAGCAATTTCAACAGTTTAAAACATAATAAAGTTTTCAGTTTTTTGCATCAAGGAAGAATTTTAACCACAAACATAAACACAAAGAATCATTGTGCTGCTCAATGTTTGTAAAATCTTCCCCTTCCCCACAGCCTGTCACTGTGAAGACACTTCCTGTTGGCAGCTGATCAGCTCTCCAAACGATAACCAAACAGACATTGTTCTGTGGTCTCATCGCAGGTTTTTTTCCCCTCAATATAACGGTTAGTTTTACAACACATGCAGCTTCTTCTACTGGAGCTCGAGACATCATGAAAACCCACAGAGAGGTAAGCGCTTTATGCGGAGCATGTGTAGGAGGATCAAGAATAATGAATTTGATGCTCCATTTTAAGGAGAGCATGTTCCACTTCTGCCTTCTGGCTGTTTAAAGAAAAATACCACAAGAAGAAATAAACCAGCTTTACTATATTATCTATTGTACGGCTACATGAGGACATCTGGAGGCTACAGTGGGGCAATAAAACTTTCATTTCATTTCCTCCCACTTGTAAATTCAATCTCCAGCCGTGAAACTACAGTTCACTAAAAAAGGTTTACTCGACGGATTCCAAAACCGACTTAAGAGTTTTATTTAAATATTTTCTGATTATCTATAATACAAAAACTCTAAAATTAACCCAATAAATGCATGTTTTTACAATGTCTTAAATATCAGTGGCAATATATATGCCTATTTTCTTCTTTTCTCATCCATGTTTCCAATATTCTGTGACCTTTGGCACTTTATTCAATGTAATTTGCATCCTGTGGGAGCAGCATCTGCTGTGAGACTCTGTCCAACCCCAAACAAACAAACAAAAAAATGATTTCTTATCTTTTGTGTTTAGGGAGTACTTAAACTATTATTCCATTTTTATATTAGTGGAAAATGGTCTGAAATAGTTGTATAAAATACAATACTATAAAAACAGCATATTAAATATTGAATTCCATACTTTTCCAGACTGGGAAGGAACCCTGAACTTTTTATATGAGAATAAGAAAGCAATGGAACCTGTCGTCAATGCTGTTCTGGTAGTAGATATGAAGCAGTTTGTCTTTAATCCAGGATATCTGCTTGGAGGCCTCCCGGCCCCCCTCTCCTTGTAGCGAGTATTTTCTATAGATCGATGCGAGGCCCATCATGGCTTCCTTACGAACGCGCCACTGAAGACAGCAGGACAGAAATAAAAAACAATGATCAACATTGTGAAAGGTAAGATGTGGATTTTAGCAGCAATACACTGAAAATATCACAAAATGGATCCAACAGCACCTTTTAAAGAGACCCAAATCACCACTAATGTGGATATTGTTTCCTCCAGCCATTTAAGCCTATTTTTACATTTTCATACTTACTCTCTTGTCCAAGGTTCTCTCCTTTACAATATTTAATAATGCGTCATTGACCAGGGACAAGTCTTTCTTTGCTGCAGTTACTATAGAGACAATGACATCATGGCGGATGGCCTCCTCGGGGTCATGTGATCTGACCCTCAAATATTCTGGGGAAGAAAACAGAAAAATGAGTGAGATGTATCAGAACAGCAAAGATTCTGCCCAATTTATACAAATAATAATCTTATTTTTGTAAAAGAGCTGCTTGTAAATTGTTGAGATTGTTTAATCGCTAAGCAGTCGTAAGAATTTAATTCAAATTATGATTCCAGTAAAGGCCCAACTTTCTAAACATGCGTATGATTTATAAAAATGTACCTGTGAGGTCTTTGGCCAAGTCTGGATGGTTCATGAGACAGTGACTTGCAAACTTCACACACTCTAGCCTGATGGGCACGTGGATGTCATTAAACCTTTTAGGAAAAAATAAATTCTTGTTAAAATCAACACATTTAAAGAGGTAGCAGTCAATCAACTCAAAAACACACAATTCTGTCAAAAATTGTTGTACAAAATAGGGTTCAAAAACTTGAACAGGTTTATTTAAAATTGGTTGGCATCTGCTGAACTTTCAATTATGGGTTGAGTGAAGATTTTTTTTAATAACTGACAGAAGAGTTACATTCTAGATTTTATTAAAAGTTGCTTAAATCTTAATAAAAAATTCCAGATTTGAAAGTGTTAAAGTATCTCGTTAAGCACCTCAGTGTTTTCCAAATGTGTACAGTGGTATGGAAAAGTCCTGACTTCCTTTTTTTTTTTTTTACTGTTTATCACATTCAAGCACTTCAGAGAATCCCATAAATTAGTTATAAACGACACAAAATGACGTTTTTAAATGAAAAATCCAAACCTACATGGCCATGTGTGAAAAAAAATAGAAAAAAACAGAAAATCAGGAAAAGGGGCAAATACGTTTTCATTTTAAAACCATAAATGTTAAAGAGTTTTATTGGGATTTTATTAAATCATCTTATTAAGTTAAAACTGTCTAGAAACGATTTTTTTCTGCAATCTCATAAGTAAAACTTTTAGGAAAGGCCTTCAAAAATGTTGCCCCAAAATTAGCACAATAATGTTTCACACAACATGAACAAGCGTGCAAAAAAATGTTATAAATGGCTTACAATAGATGAAAACAGATATAGTTTTACCTGCCCAGGTAACACTGCCAGAGCGGTTTGTTCTGTGCTGCCAACTCAGAGTCTTTGGCTCCAAACATCTTTGCAAGCAGCTTCACCACCTGCAGCCTTTCGTCATTATCATTACTCTGCAAAGACAGAAAGGGAGAGAAAAATGATGAACAACATTTGGTAATGTCTATTGGATAGACTTGCCGTATCATTAGGAGCTTTATTGGACACATAACCATTTTCATAAAGCAAAGGATGCAGGCCCATATATATAAATGCTGATTTCAGGCAGAACAAACAGCGCAAATGAATTTATGTATAAGAAGCCGGGGACAGGGGAAGAAAAACAGCAAGGACAGAAATAAGTGAAGGGAAAAAAACAATAAGAAAGTGCTGAAATGTGGACGAGGGAGAGGGAGAGGGAGCAGAGTCTGTGGCGGACAGATTTTATCACGGCTATTATTTCTAAAGAGACAGCAGTGATCTACACTCCCTCAGTACAGTTAATGAGCGTTATCCATCAGCGCAACGCCTTTATGAGACACTGCGGAGGCAACATAATGCTGACTGGATCACTGCTTTATCTTGGTAATATGAATCAACAAACCTGTAAAAAAATGCTAAATGAATGCAGGTCTTTAGCTGGCAGTGTAAAGAAGCTGAAATCAGTCTGAGCAGAACAGAGAGACTTTACAAGCATAAAACCTGGATTTACTTACAACTAACTTGAAGAGAGCTGCTCAATATGGAGCAGAGAAATGTTACATGATTATTTGAGATCCAGTTGTCTAACTAGAACCTGTATATTCAGCAATGTTTAAACTACACACAGTAAAGGTGTCTCTTCACAAGAAGCCTCTTCCGGTTTTGTTGCTGCAACAATATACTTTAAAATAGGGGGAAAAAAAGGGACAAAAAATTGAGAAAAAATAAAATACAGCCAACCATAAAAATGCACATTTCAATTGTTTCAAATTAAGCAATATTTGATCTTTGTTTAACAATAGCCCTGAAAAACCTTTTACTGGAGCACCCGACCCCTGACATAACATTAGGTTAAGGTGGAAGAGTGAGGACCAAGGGGTGAAATAGAGCTAGGCCCCAGATGTGTGTTTTTAGTATTATGGCTAAATATTATAATTGCAATTAACCCACTATTTGCTCACTCTTGTTTTTCTTCTTTGTGGTCATTGTTTCCAAAAAAATTTTTCACAAGCTTTAGCACCAAATTTTTTTTCAGGTGTGAGCATCAAGGGCAGTTAAAGTGCATCCTACTCTCTAAACACACTACTTAGCCAAAAACGTGCCACCACAGGAAAAGTAAAAAGGAAAAAACTAAAAAACACTTTCTAATGCTTTTAATGTTATTGGGCCACCTTAAAGTTTGATCAGAGCACAGAGTCGCTGTGGCATTGTTTGGATAAACTGCTGCAATGTCACAAGATTTTTTTTCTTTCAGATTTTGCATTTATTTTACACCAAGGCCTTATGTCAATAATGGGGAGTCCGACAACAGCAATGGGGTTAAGGTTCGGATGGCCTGATCCATTTTTCCTACTTAAAGACAATGGTTCACCACTTTTCCTCCATTTATTTTTAATAATGCATAATAATACAGTTTTAATAGTTTCTGCTCCACTAATCTGGAACAAACTATCAAAAAACGGCAAAACAGCAGAAACAATGACGTCCTTTAAATCAAGGTTAAAAACTCACCTGTTTAGAGGTTTATGGAGAAAAGCACTTTGAATTGAAACTAAAATGTGGTACACAAACTCAACCATTCTTAAACAGAAACATTTTCTCCATGATCACACTTTGTATCTTCCTACAAGGTTGTTTAAGAAATGAGAAGCTACACATTGCATCATCTCAGGTTCAATAACTTGCTTCCCACTGGAAGATAGTTACTCATGCTGTAATTATCCAAAAGGAGGCTTGGAGCTATTTACCTAAGTTAGCTTAACTTACAATGGTTTCACTGCATCTCTCAGTTTTAGCACTCCTCTGTCAGACAGAGCAACAGTTCTGCAAGCAGAAGCAAGGACCGGCTTCAGGCCAATAGTCAAAATTCAGACGACAAGCATCCCAAAAATGCGTAATGGAAAATCTCCTTTAGCTGCTACACAACTTCTATAGAAGCTAAAATGTTTTCCTCCATTATAAAGCCCAAATACTACAGCTCAGAATGTACCTTGAGTTTAAACTCCAGCTGAGGCAGCACAGAGAGAAGCAGATGGCTGTCTATGTTGTAAAGTTCCAGGATGAGATCAAACACATGTTCAGACAGATCACTGACTGACGTCTTTCCCAACATCAGCACTTGGTTGAAGAACTGGAGGGAAAGAAAAGGGGGAGATGAATGAGAGTTCAGGTCCAGTCAGTTTATATTTATAATGAAATGTACATATCACATCTGTAAAGATGTGCCTAAAAAATATGACACATTAATTATATATATAAAATAATTATATTGTAAATATAATTATTTAAATTAATCAAATTCTTTAAAATTGTGTTTTTGCATTTTTTTCAGCATGTAAACAATAGAAGTGCAACCAGAAATAATAAATATCTTACATTGGTGATGTACGGTTCAATAGCTTGAGCGGTCCTCTTCAGTAGAGCTTTGGCCAGGTCATAAGCCTGTTTATTCAAATTCTAAACAGACAAAGAATAAACAAAAAAAAACATCTAATATTAAAGAAATATCTAGAAAGATAAAGATGAATATGTAGCAAGAGGAGGTCTTCTGCAGGAAAACTTCAGCTGCTTTACTGCTTCTCACCTGCAGGGGTCTCACTGAACAGCGAGGTATGGAAAACTAAGACTTATCACAGTCAGTCAAGTTTAGCAACACCCTGCTGTCTCTAGTTGGGTCAATAAACCTTGGATACTGTATGAATTTGGGAGATTAATTACCAAAGTTGAGCACCATGTTGCATAAGACAGTTGGGTATACTTCAATGCTCCACATCTGAAATTATTCAGAAGGCTCTCACCTAGAGACAGCCTCTTCCAGCAGAACTAATGGGAAAGATAATTCTCTTTTATAAGTATCCTAATAAAATTAAATATTGCATCATTTGCATATAATTTCTATGGTTTTGTTTGAGGGTTTCAGCATGTGAATAATCCTCTGTTGTGATTCTGCAACAATAAAATCTGGGAGAAAATCCCTTTTTTCTACATTTGTTCCATTTTCTAAATGTAGTGGCAGAAGCCATAGAAACTATGATGCATCTGGGTTGTGAAACGTAGATTTTATGTTTCAGCCACCATTATAAACTTTGTGATTTGATGAATCGCATGTGAACTTGCACCCAAAAGTGCATTAATATTGAATAAATAAAGCACTTTGAGTGCTGCACACATGCACACACCTTATGCGCCGGCACCAGATTGACTAAAACCGTGTCCAGCAGCTCCTGCGACACCGTGTCTCCCTCACAGATGATGGAGCTCATCAGGTCCACCATATGCATGTGCACTTTCTGGTTGTGGCCGTTGCTATGAGGAGAAGACAGAGAACATCAGAGCACGACATAAACCAAATCTTTTACTTACTTCTGAACTTCTTTTTCCCCCCCCAATTTTATGAATTTAATCACATTTTTACTTTAAAAGTAAATGAGCAAATGAGGGCTAAATGTCAAGAACATTTTGACATGTGGGGTTATTGGGAGATCAAACTGCTGAATTTCTTATCAGAATAAATATAAAACTTTCTGCTTCATTGCTGCCGCCTCACTAAATTGCAATTCTCATTAAGTCGTTTCAGTCTAACTGGGTATAAAACCATTATTTGGCAACACTAATCTGTAACTACTTTACAGCATGTCATGACAGAGATTTAGTATTATTTGCAAAACAAGAAATACTTCCTATGTTTAAAGATGCTCTGATTACACAGAGGGGAGGAAAGAGTGTGCATACTTGGATCTCAGCAGGAGGCCAAGCTCGTTCCCCTGATTTGTATCTCAGTGACAGGATTTCTACAGCCATTAGCTTCTATTCAGCACAAGTATCACTTTCAAGCAGACACACACACACACGCATACACACACAGAAATGTGCAAAAGCTACACTCACTAACGACTTCTAATAATATTTTAAATGAAAAAGCAGTCTTTACATTTTTCCAAAGCAGGACAATTTTTAGTATTGGCACAACCCTGACACAGGCAGACACCTTTTTTTCCTTCCACTGGCAAAAAGCCAGATCCAGTGCTGCAGAATTGAGCCCTCAAGGTTGTGTTCAGCAGAGTGAAATTGAGAGGGGGTTTTGGGGGGGGGGACCAAAGAGAAACGTCTAGACTGCTACTGTGCTGCTCCCAACAGGGCAGCAGAGGCTAAAAACAGACAAAAACTAAAAGCTGATGGCAGCGACTTTTAATCAAGGACTTACTTTATGACCTGGAAGAGCGTTCTGTAAAGCTGGGTGAATATTTCATTGCTGTCTTCAAGCTCAAAGCAAATGTTGTAAGATTTCACCCAAGCTATGTTCTGGACAAAAAGAAGAAGAGGTATGATGTTAGGAACTCAGAGGGGGAGAAATCAAGGTTCATCCTCATTTTTTAATTATATGTTTTTCTGGAGCCTAATTATCGTCCATCTCAGCACAGTTGAGAAATAACCAATCTGCACAATTAATTTCATACAGAAATCTATTTTGAAGTCGTATTTTAAAATAATAAACCCTACAAAAATCCCTTTATGGAGGGATTGATGAAAAATAAATGGATGAATAAATGAAAGAAATATAAATGGGCGATTGTTTTCATACTGCTAAAATCTGAAACAAAATACCAATACAAAGTAAAAAAAAATTACAAATGGACACAATTTAACCTCCTAAATTAGGGCAAAACCAATATACTTATTGGTTTTAAATATTTCAGCAAATGTTAGTCAGTTTGTATTAGCTTTGACAAACAAGTACATTTTAATAATTTGCTTTTTACTATTAATTATATCGAGGTATCAATTATTTTGACAACCTTAATAACAATAAATATATCAATACAACAGTTTGCTTTTAGTTGACCCAGAAGAGAAATTTGGGCATAGTGAAATGCATTCAATATATAAAATTTCTTATCGATTTGTTGTTGACAAGTTTACCAATCATCTCCTTAATACCATTAGCATTGAAACAGCTGAAATGAAAAATGTATTTTCACAGAGCAAATGGCGAATGGAAAATGTTGCTACTGCAGCGAAGAAAAGCCAAATACCTCCAGTAAGTAGAAGTATCTGTTGAACTGAGCGCTCTTCGTATCCTCCAGTCCTTTAAGCTGTCGTGTTATGAACATAAAAATGTCCTACAACAGAGAAACAAAAACACAATGATTCGAACTGGCAGCTGGAAATATTAGTAAACAGGCTGAATGGTGGAAAAACCTGAATAAACAAAAATGAACAGAAAGAAGTGTTTGAATTGTAAATGCTTCGATGTGACACAACAAAATCTTCGCCCTCACACCTTGAGCTTGTCTGGAGAGGTGTAGGGAGCTTCTGGAGCATAAATCCTGAATATGTCTGCTAGGCAACAGGCAACCAGCAGCCGCACATCTTTGTCTGGGTGTTTGAGAAAGAAGTCTGAGGCCAGGTGAAGCGCCAAGTTCAGGTAAAGCTCCTTTTCCTCCTCAGAGTCCTGGTCCATGTCCATGAAGGTCTTCACAACCATCTGGGTAGCAGGTCAAATGTAGAACACAGAGAGAAAGAAATGAAAACAAACATACAATTGGCTTTGTGCAGCAGGTAAATAGGGAATCAGGTGAATATTTTTTAGTGTGAGCTTCTAGAAGTCATTTATAATAATTGTTATGGCCTTTTATGTTGAATTTTTGTAAATCATAATTTCTAGCAATTTCATTTTTCTTTGGTCAGTTGGAATATACTTAAGTTTAGAACCAAAATATGTAATTAATTTTTATTTGGAATTGTTTCCATTACGTTGGTAACTTTTAAACCCTCCCATTAAGAGCACAACGGATGGCGTGGTGAAGGTCCTTTTGTTTAGTAAATGTCTGGTGTGATGACAGGAGGTTTTTGTAAAATTATTTTTTTGTCCATTTTTTTGAACTTGAAATTTCCGATTAAGCTAACTTAATAACTTAATTGGAAATTTAAGTTATTAAATTTCATTTTCAACTAAGTTGTGAGAGATTTTTAGTTATTGCTTTGTGCAAGAAATAAAGAATATGTATATATATTTTTTTCAAACAATCAAGTCGGAAGTGGGCGCAAGAACCAAACCACTTGTTGCCACCTTTCTTGGAAATTTTTGATTTTGAAACTTAGAAGGCCGAGGCAATAATGGTTTCTCCATCTTAAAGAAGAACATTCTTTCGTCCAGGGAGGCCATAAGCAAAACACAGCAGGGAGAAACACTGACCTTGAGCCTGCGGACCATTTCCTCTTTGGAGATTTTGTCAGAAATCTCCTTGACCCCCGGAGGGTAGGTCACCTTCCCGTCTGTGGCTCGAGCTTTAGAGTGAGCCATCCTCTTTAGCTCTTCACTGCCTGGAGATAGAGAGGGAAGGGATTGTATTAAACCAGAGAAGAGTGCTGCAGCAGGTGTGACAGAAACCATTGGATGAGGAAAGAAAAGCCTTGAGAATAACGTTTACATGGAAACCAAGAATATCCTTTGAACTCTTTAAAGCTTTCCAAGAAATCTGCAGCAAAGCAACCACTGAAATATTCAGCAAGGTATTCATGGCATAGTAATGGCTTTTCTACAGGCTTTCAAAGTCCAGGATGGAACAGCTGCATTTAGAGAGCAAGACTGGCTTTTCACTCAGCGCTGATAACACTGTTCTCCACATATCACCACCACTCTCTGGGAATAGAAATGTTTGTAGATTTTCATATGAAAGGAAAAAGATCCGACTGGAAATTTAGTGTCCTGCTTGTGGATACGTCGACAAGACATGTTTTTCAGGCTTTATTACATTACATAGCAATTGTCTCAATTTATTTGTTAATTTCCTCTTTCATTTATATTTTTGCTCTAATAAGACAGATTGACTTGTGCTGTTTTTATAGCATTTTACTCGATTATCCTCCAGATCTGAAGACATTAAAACAACCATGGAAGGGCAATAAATTCTCCCAAAGGGCCACATGAGTAACTATAATTTTATTGTACGGGGTCGTAAGTTTAATATGTATAAACAATCATTGCAAACCATCTGCAATTTCTTTTTGTTTTTACTGCAAATTATTAAAGTTTATATTATATTTATTTATAGGATCAGTAACAATAAAAGTATAATTTATAATTATGTTGATCCAATATTCAGTAATAGCGTCATAATTGCATTTTCTATATGGTCAGTCTCAAAGATTTTCCTTACGAATCAGTTTCTCTGTGCATAGCTATTTAACTAAGCCCCACTTTTACATTTATGACCTAAAAATTACAGCTGAAAGCAAACCTGACCACAGCTATCGATTGAGCAATCTTCAAAGTCAATAAATCAGGGGCGCAATGGCATAAAAGCTATCAGTTACCTACAACTTATTTCTACATTTTAATAAAAAATTTAGAAATAATATTACTTATTTATAACTAATTAATAAATAATTTCTAACATTATTTTGGAGGGTAGTGGCTCAGAAAAGCACCATAACTGATACTTTTTGTCTTTCACAAATCTTTAATTTAAAAACCAAACTGATCAATGAGCTGGATCAAATCTCAAACTGAAACGTAGGAAATAAAAGACGTTTAAAAGAAAAATTAAATAAATAACAATAATAATGATTTATTATTATTATTTTTCCACAAATTCCACAAACAAACAATTTGAGACAAAATGCAGAATCTCAGAATTTGCTAATCCCAGCAAGCAGAAAAACTTGTGCAGAAGTTTCTGGAGTCTTTTGGCCGGTGTCAGAAAAGGAAAGCAAAACATAAAAGGACTGACAGTCATGTACTTTAATGGTGATGTCTGTGACAGATCGAAGAAATAAAAATTAACTACGGCACTGATTATTATGGAAGACTACACATGGGTTGCTGTTTGTAGGTTTATTTGGGTGTTGTGTTCAACTCCAAAGCATTTTTAAAAGAAAAATTTTGTCAATAGATGTAAAAAAAACCCCAAAAAACAGATGATTTATCTGCAAACAAGGAGGTGCAGTAATTATTTTTTTTAGATGACAGAAATTTTTTTTTTAAATAACTTGTAAAAACATTCTACGTCCTGATGAACCACAGGGACTTTATGTTTGTGAAACTTGAATAATAATAATTACGGATCTCTTTGGCTATTGGGTTGTTGAATCGTTTTCATTCACTACACAATTGCACACTTTTGGTTAATAAATATAATTAGAACAGAAAAAAGTGGAATTCAGAAAAACAAAAATGGAAAAAGTTAAATATGGAGAGGGGGGGGGACTTCAAAATTTGGAGATTAATAAAAATGGGTTTCTGCTTCCTTATTAAATTTTTATCTTTCCATCCAGACTTGGAAAATTATTAAATCAACACCAGATCTTTCCAGATTTTTGCAGGACTGGCTATGATTCCGACAATTAAATTCCAAATTCTGGCACCTTACTTGGGAAAATATCTCCAGTCCTATTAAATTTCACTAAGTAGAAAGCATAAGAACTGGCCGTGACCAAACATTTTGAAGAGATAAACTCCTCCATTCTATGAAGAGAAAGATTTATAACATGTATGACTTGTTCTTGTAAAGCCAAACTTTACAAGAAGAGTGGACCTGGAGAGAACCAGAAGACTGAAGAAAAATTATCTGACAAAATGTTGCAATTTATTATTCTTTAAGTTTTTATAATCTTATGATATTATTAAATCAACACCAGATCTTTCCAGATTTTTGCAGGACTGGCTATGATTCCGACAATTAAATTCCAAATTCTGGCACCTTACTTGGGAAAGGTGCCAGATAGTTAATAGTTATTATCTATGTTAATAACTTATCTATTAACATAGATAAGTTATTTTATCATGCTGTATTAGCTAAATTACACTTAACATTTTCCTGACTACAGACTTAGTCAACTTTTTTCTGTAATTTAAACAAAAATCTCAAGCAAGTCCAATAGGCAACAGCAGACTAAACTGCAGGGGGCCTGAGACTGCCAGCCTTATTAGTGTATGTTATCAGTTGTACCATTGCTCACCTTGAAGTAGGCAAATCAAAAACTTGAGAAATAATTCATCACTAAACTGGTATGCAGTAAAGATTCAGTATGAAGCTTGAAAACAAGGCTGGAGCAGCTACAAACAAGCCTGAGGTCTGTACTATGAAACAAACTAGACTGTTCAAAGAGTGCTGCATCTGAAGACGATACTGGAAAGTTGAGTGGAGGGAAAACGTCCTACAACCTTGAGATGCTTCTTATTGTTAGATTGTATATTTGTATATTTACTAATGCACAACATTAGTAAATATTCTGATGACAACAAAAGTCATATATGCCTATTTTCATCACTTGCTCTTTCATCACTGTAACATTTGGCATTTTGGGTAACGGTGTCTGGTGTAAAAATCTGCTGCCATGAGACTCTGTCCAAATTAGCATACATCACATTAACATGTAAATTACGAGTTCACAACACTTGGAATATATTAGCCAACAATTATTGCACTCCAAAAAGTCTTTGGTGTTATGACTATACACACACTGATATTGTGAGGACAATGTATTCGCCATGTATTGTGCGACCCGAATTATTTTTTTTTACTTGCAAAATCTATTGAATTTACATTTTGAATACAAGTGTACATTCAAACTTTACACTTTTTCACACAAATGTCCTATAAAAACTAACCAAGAGAAGCTGCTCACACATTCTGTACATGCGTAGAACAAACCTACTTTTTGCGTCCTTTATATTCCTGAGAACATCAAAACAAGGTTTACCCACAAAACCCTAATCTTTAGTACTTCCTCAGTATAGTGCCTAAATTTGAAGTACCTGAAGAAGTCCTCATTATTTAATCCATGTTTGTTCTTTATTTCCTCAAATCTTCATGTAGTATTTTTCTTAACCAACTCCTACAATATCTTCAGACCCTTTCCCCAATTACTGGATGTCTTGTCTGTTACATTAGGTTTATAATCTGGTTAATCAACAATTCAACTCAGTATTTTACTCCGTGCAACCCTAATGTCAATACAAACTTAAAGAATAGCTAATTAAATTAATTTCAGAAAATTAACCAAAGCAGTGATCTCCCTTAAAATTTGCGGGAAAAGTGCTTAAATATAAGCATAATAATAATTTTGATGGCTTTTCTCGATAAAATACTGAAATTGTTCCATTGCCCAAAACTAGATATATTAAATGTATTGTAGTACAATCAATTTAACCATTCTGATGATGTGTTGAATCAGTTTGATGGCTTATGAAGACAGTGATCCTTTGAAGTGTCTGATCCAGTGTGCGCCCTCATACCCAAACCTAGGCCACTCATGGTGCTTTGAAGTCCAGGCTGCAAGTCTGCTGCCACGCTTTGTTTGGCGCTTTTACAAAGGCCTGATATTACCCTCTGGCAAACATGAGTAATAAACAAAATAGTAAACCCAAGTTTTCTAGTTGTGGCAAAATATATTCATCACTGAAACCTCTTTTATTGCCAAGTAATTTAACGTTGCTGCTTTAAAATGTTTAAATGTATGTTTGACCCCATTTCAGTTGTACAGGTGTCTAATACAGTTCTGTGGTGTTTTATGTGATGTTTATACATGTTAGTACTTTTTCCTGGTGAGACACCAAAGGTAAGAAGACAGGTTCTGCACGAAGCCAGGTGCAGTGGGACAACTGATTGATGTGTTGTTTTCACTGAAGGCAAAAGTCTTTCTAGCAACAGATTTAATAAGTTCTGATATTATCTTTCACAAGTCAAGTCAGAATACCAAGTTGTTTATCGTGTCAGCCAACTGAATGTCACTTGAATGTCTCATAGCTCCTTCCTGGATGCCATGTGACTAAAGCATAATTGCAGCTTTTAGCTAGAAAAAAATTTATTTTCCTCAAATAATGACATATAAAAATGAAATTATATGTTCAGTCCAATTTCTGTAAAGCAATCTAGTTTGTTTAATAATTGTATGTTTTTTAACACTGAAAATCGTGCTGCATTAGAGTAAAACTGTTTGGGTCAGGAAGATGTAAAACACGTTTATGAGCCACAAGTTCTGAGAATTCTCAGTAGCTGCTGTCAAGCTTCAGCAAACACACACACATGCAGAGACCAACACACATGCAAACACACACCATTGGAAATTGGCAGGCGGCCAAATTGCTGGATTGTGACCTTCTTTTCCACCCCACAGCTGCTGCCAAATCTGAGTCCATCCCTCCATCGCTGCACCACACAGACACACACCGAGTGTCCTGGCAGCCAATCAGAGCAGATTATTTCTCAACCTGATGTGAATGTGTGGCTACCATCCATGAGAGAACATTTCACAAACGCAGCAGTAAATAAGCACAAAGGGACTGGCTATACTCCTCTCCTAACATCGTCAGCTTGGGCTACTTTAGGCTCATTACTGGTTTATCACAGTTAAACATATTTAGCTCCCAACACAGGGCTTTGTACCCTACTACTCTTCTGCTCTGCCAGTTCTGCTCATTTTAACACCAGCTCCACTTTAAGGACTCAAAGGTAACTCGTTTCCAAATTTGAATCTTGACAGAGACAGATTGGTTTTAACCCTGTGGGTGGGCAATGGAAAACGGGAGCAACAAGAGTGAAACCTGGACACCAGCTGGCTGCAAAGGTGACCTCAGTGACCTATATGTGGAAACAAATCAGTGGAATGGGTAAAGTTCGTCAAAGAGCATTTGTAGTTTCAAAGTAAAGTAATTGGGACATAATGTTCTGCAAAAATCAGCCAAACAAAAACAACCAAGGTTTTGTAGATCAAAAAATAACTTGCACTAAAGCTCCTACAATAAGTGAAGAGAGCTGAATGTTGAAAGAAATGCTTTGTTTACAATAAATCCATGTGTTGTGGATGTCTGCCTGCAGAACATTCAAAACAAACCAGTCACAGCTGTAGCTAGGGCTACTTAACCATCATGAATACTCAACTGCATCAGCAGCTTTTAGAAATAAGTGGAAATAAATGATCAGCTATACGTTTGGAGAGATTAAAAAAGAGAGAACTAAGTGAAAACCAAACTGTAAAATCAATGGGTGTAAATGTCAGGGTGTTTGATGTACCACAAACTGTAAAATCAGCTTGTAGTAGATCAAAACACCCTGACTTTCCTGAGCAAAAACAACAATTATTAATATTTGCCATCCTGCATTTTCTGGTTTTTAGATGAGCGCTAATTAGCCAAATTTCCCTTGATCATCTCTAACCTGTAACGGGAAAGTAAAATTCCCAAAAGTAACTTTAATAAACTTTGTTCAGTCTCTTAAAATATCAAAAAACAGTGCGTTCTTTGGCTCCTGTTCAATATTTTAGAGTCGTGCTTTTATGCGTGAATGGAGAATAATATTGTTTTTCTTTGATTTACTGCATATTTCAAAGCTGCTTCTATGAATGAACATGTCTTTCTTTAGTCAATGTCTGTGACAGATTTTTTTAAGCTAACATTCAGTTTGTAATCAAACCATGTCAGACATTTAAGAATGACAGAAATCTGTATTGACCAGTACAGCCTGAATGGGATCTCTACTGGAAGCATTTAAAGGTGAAAACTATGTGTTATGAGCAATACAACACACTGAATCGTAATTGTTATTTTCAACGTGTCTAATACTGGCCCTTGCAAACGACTGCTTTGGTGCAACATTTGGTCAGCTCTGTCATTTCAGATCCATCCAATTACAAACTATTTGGCAATAACAAACACTCATTGCTGCTTTGATGGACTCTGTCTTTTATGACAACAGGATGGGGCATGGGAGGAACAGGAGAAAAGAGAAGTGAAAGAAAAATGTGAGTTAACCAGAATTGATGATCACAATGTTCAACCACATCACTGCAATGTTAGAAATGAACCGAACTACTCAATTGAAACAAAGTTCACACAACTTTTTACATGTCAAATGAAATGGACCTGGAATAAGGCAATAAAACCCTGACTGCTATATCTGCTTATTCTTGACAATTAATGTGAAAACATCCAGATCATATAATCCAAATTTCCAAACAATTCTGACAACCTCTGACTATAATCTTTGAAAATACATCTCAAGATGACAGCTGCAAAAACAAACAAAGCAGCTGCTGAAAGTGGTTGTCAAATGATCAAGAAATGGCTGGATTACTGAAGTCTCCTTTTTATCATGGTGACTTATTTGACTCCTACTGCTTCACTGAAACCAGTTTCTGGACAAGTAAATATTTTTGATAATTCATCCTTGCAGGCTTGCTGGATATCCAGGTAAATGGGATCACAATATGCTATTTTAAATACACATTTTATGTATTTATTTATTAATTTCTCTTGTCAAAACTTACATGTTGCTTTTGCAAGTGCAATAACAGTTACATTCATTGTGTTTTCTTTTCTATTTACAAAGTCTATTTTACAATCAAGCACAGTACATTTTTAAGCATGCACATTTTAAATTTCCTTTATTTTAACAAAATAATTTATTTTCCTGTTATTATAGGAGAATCACAACATAAAATAGTATAAAATACTATTTTGTGAAAATAGCATTTTCAAAAAACAGCATGAAAATTATGAAATACAATTTTATTTAAAATGTGTACTTTTTCTTTTTTCTGCATATTTTTTTAATAAGCATTTTGTGCAGTTTATTTTCAAACATATTTACAGTAATTATTTTATTATTATATTTGTGTTATTCCTTAATTTAGTTTTCAACAATAAGTATCATTTAGTACTGCAGTATTTTCAATGTTTTATTACAGAAATTGATATTAGACTGAAACTTAATTTTCATCGTTTAAAATGAGTGCTTTAACTACTGTGACAGCTAATGCGGTTATAAATGATACTCCTCTTCAGCTAACTTTGGAGTTTGACCAATTAAACCAGGATGCAATGACCAGGTTTGGTAAAGATCTGCTTTCTTCCGTCATCATGTACTACAGTATTTTTAGTGCCCAATAGTGCCAACTTTTGACTACGCAAACTCCAAAATATATAGTTCTTTTTAATGCGTTAACGTTATTATTGCCCATCCGTACTACCGCAAAATAACGCAGCCATTATGAGCGATAAAAAAGAAAGAAAATCCTCCCATGACAAAGGCATTATATCTAAATACAAACAGCATATGGTACTATAATTTTCAGTAGGTTTACAGAGAAACGGACAACGCTTTTAAGCAAAGAAGTTATTACCATTGCATCACAGCAGTATATATGCAGACTGCTCGGTTGCTATAATGTAGCTAACACAATTAGCTGGTGTTAGCTTGTCGGTCTGCACACCATCAACTAGCATGGTAGAGCTAACATTAGCAGCAGCAATCTCAGTGACAGAGGGCGGATAGACAGTAACAAAACACCCCGGCTAACTACCGTTATGTGGCTAGAACTTTCCCGATTTCAAGCGTACAACTAAGACGGTACATCATGTTTTCAGTGTGGTGACAGTAAGCTAACCCAATAGGCTAATATTATCCTGGCTAACCATTTTACGGAGCAGGACCAAGTCAAAGCAACGCGGAGAATCGAGACAAGGCAACCGAGAACACAGGCGAGGAAGGCGGGCTGCACTCCTCCTTTCGCCGCATGGAAATCAGACCACCCCACCGCTGTATACTCGCTCATGTATTTTTTCAGATGCGCGAATAAACATATAACTATTCAACGATCTACCGATTTTCTCTATTTGTGCATTTCTTACCTGTAAGCGTGAATTGTAATAAATCGTGTCCTCCTCTGCAGCTCTCTTCCCCCTCCTAGCTCCAAAATGGCGCCAATATGCATTAAATTCAGTACCCATGGGTACAAACTATTGATGAACTTGTAGCGCCACCTAAAGGCGAGTCCTAGTAGTTTTACTGAGACATTCAAATGACGTGTGAATCTATGTTGATTTCAATTCAAATGTTGATATAAGTCATACAGATACATTTTTACTTGGTATTCTACACAGTAGTGGCTACATATAACAACATACATGTTTTGAAAAAAAGTAAATGGCCTGTATTTGTATAACTCTTTATCAAATTCAGAGAACCCAAAAGCACTTCAAACTACTGGATAGCCAGTTTTAGAATACAAAAAACTTGAGAAGAATAAGCAATATTATAGTTTTGTGTGATAGCCCAGTTTAGGAAAAAATAATGATATAATTTTTATTTTGTTTTGTAACCTTCATATGAATATTTTTGCAAGTTTATTTGAATTTCTGAATCTTAAACCTAGAAGTGTTACAAAATCTATTTTTATGTTAGTATTATAAACGCATAAAAAGCAACTCAACGCCACTGTTCAGGTCGTCTTAAAATAATTATTTTTGTGCCACAGACAAGCCATTAAACTATTCATGTTTTCCATATTTAATTAAGCTAACATTTGTATGTTTGAACCACATAAAGCTACTGTCTGTTTGCATACATTTTGACAACAAACGTATATTTTAAGTGTTTCTACAGAAACATCCGCTGGCTTCCGGGACGTTAAAAGAGAGGCGTATTTACACCTTTCTTTGTGTGCCGATGTACACAAAAAAATGCGACCTTTAGGGGGCACCCTAATACCATATATATGTTATTTGAGCACTACTGTAGACGCTTACAAATGGAGGAGAGCCAGAAGTGCCAAAAAACTGGAGCTAAATACTCACCAACAAGGCTCTGCAAGGATTGTATTTCATATGACACCTATAAAAAGTTTATATCCCAGTTAAAATGATGCTAAACGTCCAAACTCTCATCGTGCACTCTTCTGAGATGGTAATTGGCTACAATATTCCATCTCTACAAGACCCAGAGAGACGCAGACAGGATTTCAGCCAACCTCCTCTCAGTCTGGACACATTTTTTTCCACCCCTCTGCCACTATAGTTCCCTTGTCCATTAGAACAACGACCTCACCCCACTAGAGCAGTTCCTTCTCCACAGTAGTCAGTCTGTAGTAGTCACAGTAAATTTCTTTTAGCCTTTGGCACCGGACAATAAAGTTCTTTCTAATTCTGAACTATTATTAACTTGTTCACTATAAAGATTACTATTGCCAACTTTGAGTCTATATTAGTAATTTGACTGTACTTTAAATTTGTATAAAACCAGTTGAAAAGTTCATATATATATATATATATATATATATATATATATATATATATATATATATATATATATATATATATATATATATATATATATATATATATATATATATATATATATATATATATATATATATATATATATATATATATATATATATAGGCTCATAATTTGCCTTTGGGTGGTCCTGAAGAGTTTTGGATCGTTTTACTTAATTCAGCTTAAACCCGCACACCCAGGCTTTAATTAAGCAATCAGTGCCTTTCAGACCGGATCTGTATAAATCCCACAAAGAGCCTCTTACACCTGTCGTATGGCTCCAGGATGGAGGGGTTCCTGTCCACGTTCCTCCCCTTTAGCGGCTATGGCGGTCCCCCAGCTCAGGGGGGTAGCTGGGGGAAGGGAGACGGCCGTTTTCTCATTCCTCAGGGCCTCAACTACCTGGAGATCTGCAAGACCATCTTGTCCCAAGTCAACCCCAGTTTACCTCTACCGCCCTGCGGGAAGGTGAACACCAAAGAGTGCGGCGTGCAGGTGAACGCGAAGGTGGACAAGGTGATTCAGTGTTCCCTAGGTCCGAAAACGCTGCTCTACGTCGAAAATCCCACCTCCTGCAACAGCTGCAAGACGCATGACGAGAACCTCGACGTGACCAAAGCGGAGAGGAAGGCGTTGTTGGACACGCCGCCCATGAGCAACCTGCGCTTCCTCAGACCTGTGTCCATCTACTCGCCGGTGTTTGACCGCAGGGTCTTCCAGAAGAGTCTCAGCGATGGCGCTGGACAGGACCCACTGGAAGCTTCTGACCAAGCCAAGTCTGATGCTGACACGGATCACAGTGGCGAGAACTTAGAAAACTGCTTCAAGACTGCGATTCCTCGATCCTCCAAGAGCCCAAACTTCCAGGTGGGTTTTGGACAACTTGTTGGATTAAAAGATCCGAATTGCGTCAAGTGGCACCTTCCAAAATCCGCTATATGACGCATCCTTATTTGCATTTAGTCTGTGCATTTATTTATTTTTTTTATTTTTTAAGTTCCTGGAACAGCGATATGGCTTCTTCCACTGTAAAAAGTGCAACATCCGGTGGGAGAGTGCTTATGTTTGGTGCATCTCTGGCTCCAGTAAGGTGAGTGATCAGCTACAAACTATAGCATACCCCAGATTTTCATTAATAATTTTAGCTATTTTTTCGATTAGGTGTACTATAAGCAGCTCTGCCGGAAGTGCCAGGTGGGGTTTAACCCTTACAGAGTGGAGTCTATAGTCTGTAAGGTACAGCACCTTCCATTTGACGACCTGGGTGTTCAATACGTGGGTTTGGCATCAAAGGTTTTCTTTTTGAAGAGTTAAGAACATAACCAGATGCCCTTAAATATTTTTGCAGGGCTGCTCTCAGACTTGCTGCAGCTGTGAGAAGAAGCAGAGACACATCAACATGAAGAGGCCTCATCGTAAAGACCTGTGCTGCCGCTGTAAAGGCATGAGGCTGTCATGTGACGCCACGTACAGCTTCAAATATATCGTTTGAGCTAATTCGCTAGTAGCTGAATTTCATTGCATGGTTTGAGAGTTTGCGGTTATGTTCATGTCTGTCACTGGAAGCCACCCCTTACTTGCCTGCAACATGCTGAACCTTTGACCAGCTGGATTAGCTGACAACCTCTCAAATTGCTAGAGGGTTCACTCTGGGTACTATGGGCTTTTGTAAAATGCAAAGGAAATAAATTCTAAGTTGCACTTCATAGAAATGTGAATGTTGGGGTGTGGGGGTTGAGACAAGAATACTGGAGTAAAGGTTTCTACTGAAGCTCAGTTTAGTTAGTTTTGTGTATGTCAAGATTTAAAATGGATGAGCTGCAGAGAAACTGACCCAATTCAATACCTAGCATGAAGTCAACACTATTATGGAACTCTAAATGTGAATTATCATTTGGCACCTAAATTAAAAGTATGTTGCAGGTTCAAATCCTCTACATATGGTAATCCATAGTGCAGTCCTAGAATAAAGAGCAGTGCTTAGAAATGGGTCTGGGAAGAAGTGAGAAATAAAAATGTAACCTTTTCCAAATGAAAAGCAATTTTCTTTCTTCTGTGAACTTCAGACCACTTTGACACAGTTCTGTCCTTGGCCCCGCTCAGACGTTTCTTGTCTCTGGTTCAGGAGTGGCTTGGCATACTGTGAATCTTGAGACACTGACTCCAGCTGCCTGTAAATTTCCTCAATTCTAAATGGAATTTGCTTGACAATCCTCTGGAGGCTGATTATCTTCGCTTTTCTGTAATTGGTTGGCCACAGCACTCTGAACAACTTTGGTACTGACAAGGGTGTGACATTAATTTATAAAATTTTCACAATATTCAAAAATATTCACTGAGGGTTAGGGTTTTGGTTTTCATTATCTGTAAGCAATCAATTTTACAAAAAATATTTTAATGTGGAATTAAGCTGATATAATTTTTCCAAAAACATTCACCAAATTCTATTTTTTTTTAAGACTTACTTGAATAAAGACATTGCAAGACTATACATGCACAAACTGTGTGACAGAAGAAAATGTACCATAGACTATTGGTATTTTAAAAGGAAAATTAAGCCATTAGTTTTGCTTTTCATTAGTAGCCCCAGAGCAAAAAAAAAAATCAAACTTCATAGTATACATTGCATTATGTAATAAAAATAATTTTAAAAACTGTGCCTGCTGTCTGTTAAATCTGTTGTATGGATGTTGCATGTGAGGCTGCACAGTTGTTCAGGCAGTCAGAAGGTCCTGGGTTTGAATTCTGCTCTGAGATTTTTCTGCATGGAGTTTGTCTATTATCCTTCTGCATGCACGGGTTCTCTCTGGGTACCACAGCTTCCTCCCAGTCCAAAAACATGACCGCTAATTGGTCTCTCCAAATTCTCCTTAGGTGTGTGTTGTCCCGTGTCTCAGTGATGGACTGGAATTCAGAGAAGTAGTTTTGATATGTCTTTACTTTGACACCAATTTGTACAGAGCTCCAACTCAAAACAAGTTCACAAAAGCTGTAAAAGTATTTACACGGTGAAAAAACAACTACTGTCTTCATCTAAAAAGCTTTTAAAAATGTGCAACTTCTTGCATGGCATGCAAACACACATTCTCCCACATAGGAAACAAAACAAAAAATCACCCACCTGAGCTTGAAGCTCCCATGTGTACCTCACACAAACGTATCTTTCAGATAAAACATGATTTTGTTAATAAATAATTCCAACACTCCATACAGAACACTGAAGATGCATGCATGGCAGTTGGGTCTGAAAGAACAAACATCAATATAAAAGTCAAATGAGTGCTGTCTTGCTGATCGGATATAAATAGGAATCAAGACATTTGTACAGTGAAAGGAAAACGAGGGCTGATGACGGTAAGCAGTTGGGTTTTGCTTTAACATCAACAATATTAGCTGGATGTCAGCATTTCCTTATGTGCAACTACAAACCATACACAAACAATGCTACCATGGCTGTGCCACGCTAACAATAATTAACAGGTTACCGACAGACGAAATATTTGAATGTACATGAAACGTCCTCCTGGCGTAAGAACACAACATATAACAGAGCACGCTCGCTAATGATGCTACAGCCAGCCAGAGAGGAGTGCATGCCACACAGAACGGCACAAACAGTCCACCAGTGTTCGCAACAGTAGTCGAAGGAAGATCTGATTGGCTGATGCAGAGCAGCAGTAGGAAATGAGCTTCAAGCGTCTGCATCAGTCCTTCAGTCAGTCCCAGGTGGAGCTTTTTTCTGGGGTACAGTAGAATATTTGGGCTCATGCATTGCACAGCTTCTTCCAGTGGAGATCTCAAAACAGCTCCTCCAGCAATTTGCTTTTCCATCTCAGAGAAAAGTGAAAGCCTGTATTCCTTTTCTCTTAGTCACATAATCTTCTACCTGTAACATTTAAAAAGAACTAATAAACATCTCATTTGGTGCAAAATATGAAACTTTTCCAGTGATGCTACAGAGTATCACAGCCATTTTCCTCACTGCTTCTTATGATGCCTTCACCAGATCACCACCTTACTGAAGATGGCAGTGACAGTCAAGTTACTCTGAGAGGCAAGTAACAGGTCCCAGCTAGAAGCCTTCACAAGTCCATATCAAGCAGAAATAAAACTAGGCTGAAATGTTTACAATATACAGCTCTGAAAAAAAAAATTAGGACTTTCATTTTCAGCACGCAGCTATCTGTAGTTTCCAGTAGATTAAAGATGTACCCGTGTGAGGAAAATCTTCATATGTGTCACTTCTCCAGATGCAAAGATCTGGTGTTTTGATTAAAAATGATCAAATGATCATTTTGGTCTAGTCTGGATGTCCAGACCAGGAGTTTCAGGTCTGGACATCCGACGGTTCGGTATTCAGGAGCTCCCCGACTTTCAACAAGGGCAACGCGGCTTGCCCCACCTTTCCGAGATAGCGAGATAAGGGCATCACTCCCTCTCTGAGGGAGCAGCAGCACCCCCATGCTGCGGCCTCCTCGGGGCCTGTGGAGCAAGGCGGGAGGGCTACAGCAGGAGAAAGAGATGATGATGATGGAGCATGGGAGTAGGTTGAAGCAGAGTCGTGTCTGTCTGGGTGTTTGTACGGGGAGCGTGGAAAACGGGGAAGATGTGAGCCTTGAAAAATAACATTTGATTCAGAGCGAGTGAGGGAGTTCGGCTCTGACGCCACAGTCGGGAGGATGTTGGGTGGAAATGATGATGCTGTGGTTTTGTCTGACAGAGCAGACATGTGTGATGAATACACTCTGAAAGGGCTGTACAAGCTTGTGTTCTCACTGAAATTAATCCTCCTTGGCTGTCTTGTGCGCGGCAGTGTATAATCTCGCTGGCCTGGTTTGGGAAAATCACAGTTTGCAGTGGATGACAGTGAGGACAGCAGAGGGAGGAGTACATCCCCATCTACATATGGTTCTGGTTCTGCTGTTGGGTCAGGCAGTGAGGTGTCTGTCTGAAACTGTGCAGCCGAGGAAGCAGAGATATCGGAGGAGGGAGCGGCCATGTGTGCGGATGCTGAGCCTCCTCTGTTAGAGCAGGTTGAAATGGTGAAGGTGGAGCTGGTTTCAATGATTGGATGTGTGGGGGAGGTGAAGGAGGAGAGCAAGGGGGCTGGGAGCCCCTGAGGTCCTGTCAGAGGCTTGTCCCGGAGGCGCTGGAGTCGGGGAGGTAAGTTGTGACGACCCGGTAACCCTGGGCGCGGCGGATCATGTCGCGGATCTCGCCGTTGAGCTCCAGCAACTTGGAACAGATGAGGCTGAGGTCCTGCCGGGAGCCCACCAGAGCGATGGTGCCCGTCTGGCCCAGGGTCTGATGACGGAAGTAGATGTTGAGCAGTGTCTGAACCTCTGTCTCTGAGCTGCCGCCAAACACGCCGCTGGGCCACTGCCTCCTGATGAGGAGATCAAACAGGTTCAAGGGGAGAACACACAACTAACACATGCTTTGTGTAAATGTGTTTACATAATATTTGGGGTGTTTTATGGTATATACTGAACAATACTGTCAACTTTCAGTTAAAGCCTTTCATTTTTTGTCTTTTTTCATTGTACATTGACAGGAAATTCTCATTCTAAACTTTTACACCACATTTCTTTAATCTCCAGAGCTTCCCTCACCTGCACTCCTGGATGTAACACACAGCCTTGGTGAACTCATGGCTCCTAAGGCACTCCAGTATGGCCTGCACTGCTACCTCAGAGGTGGGAAAGTCGGGGATGACCATGGCTGCCAACTGCGCGGCATGTGCGTGGGTGTGGGCCAAGTGTTTGTGCTCCAAGTCGCTAGCTACAGCTGCCTCTGCCGCCTGCAGACTGCTTTTCAGATCCGTGAGCTCTCGAGACATGTTCAGCAGCTGAGGGGTGGAAGGTGGAGGTTAGGTGTATAAGCAAACTTCATGGCCTCACAGAAGGAAAGTTAAACCTAGTGTGACCCAGTGCTGAAACCTTAACATCACTAGTCATGTGGCAGATGGAATTGAATTAAGGATGTTGGATTTTATAAGATCATTCAGTGCATTACATTCAGGAGAATGTAAAGAATGTTTACAGATAGCTTGTAAAACAGAGATTTTAAAGCTTTACACTGCTAGAGACATGCAGTATGAATTTTGTAATGTAAGTACAAAAGCTGTTATGTGTCTCCTCTGTTAAAATTGATGTGATTTACCTCTGGCACAGAGCTGATGGCATGAACCTGACCAATGAGCGAACAGTAGGACTGGAACAGTAAGAGGAGCTGAAAGTGCAGCTTATAGAGCCTCTGGCAAAGCTCCAATTGCTGGAAGAGTCATGAGAAAAACTGAAGTCAGACGAACTGGTATTATTAAAAACACATTTACTTATTCTTCATAGATTTACACAGGCACACAGTTAATTAGCTGATAGTCTCGTGAAAAGTAAATTAAGCAGCTTATTTCAGTAAGGTAGAGAAACTTGTGAGATAACTTACTGCAAGAGACTCCATTTGCTACACAGCGATAGAGCATGTTAGGGCATCAGAGTGAAGTGAGAGGAAGACAGACCATCAATCAAACACATGCAAAGCATTGTATTTCCCATGACTGCTAAAGTCAGGCTATAAAGAATTAGTCGTGCTGATTAGGCAAATAGTTTAGTGCCACAACATAGTGGAGAAGCAAGAGAACAGGCTTAGGTATTTAGACAATCTGTTTTCAGGAAAATTCAAAAAAGTTTGTATTTTACAGTGAAGAATGTACCTTCTCTTCTGAGTCTCCAGGTTGGCAGGTGACCACATTTTCAACAGGACATCTAGGAAACGTATCCTTACAGTTCCTCAGCCACTGGGAGAGGAAGGTGAAATGGTTCTAATTGCACACTTGCATTGAAAAATAGAAGATATGTACAGTAAGAAAGGTAGATTTACCGATACAGCAGCCTCCTCTCTGCTGTTGTACGTATCAAGGTACTCCTGCAGCTCCAATGCACTGAACTTCATCTTGTCCAGGAGACCGTAGGACATAATCTGGAAGGTACAACAACGAAGACGGAGAACATGAGAGTAAAATTCATTCATCAGAGCTGCCAGTATGAGAAGATCCAGACCAAGTATCAAGAGCACTCACCGTGTCAGCGTCAATATAGATTGTTGGGCAATCTGAGCATGTGGTCAGCATCTGGGAGGACTTGAGAAACTTTGACCCAATGCCCCTTAATCCCTCACCAAGGTATGTAGCGACATCATTTGTCAAGGTGCAGAATTTCCCCTGAATGTTCTGCAAAATGAAAAGTTTTTAAAGATTTACTTTACTCTGATATGGTATCTGCAATACTTTATCTGCTGATATCCCGGTGGTCAGCAGATAAAACACTGAAAAATGCCAAATTTCAGTATTATCCAGAAAAAGCAGTGTGTTTTGACCAATCAATTTAGAGATTATACACACTGGAAAAATTTTATTGGTCACAAATAGACAGAATAGCTCTAATTATGAGTATTTTCAGCCGGTTCTTCCCGTGTTTTACCTTAAAGAGAGATGAGAAAACTTGAAAAGTGTAGACGGCGCACGACCCGTCAGAATCTGCCACAAGCTGGCTGACATGACAACGCCACGCCTCCTCAGCATCATCACACACTGTGGGTTGGAATGCAGCCAAGATGGCGGAGAAAAAAGGAGAGGGAGGAGGTGGAAACCCAAGGTCCTCCAAGTCATCTACATCATCACGTAGGCTTTAACAAAACAAAGTAAAAAAACAATATGATATAAACAAGTGTGACTTGATCTAAACCCAAGGACGTGTTCAAACAGTAAGACATAGTCGGAAAGCTTACAAATGAAAAACTCTTCCTGAGTCATATTAGAGAATTGCAGTAATCAATTCCACTAAAGATGAACACATAAATGAGTTTCTCTATATCATACTGGAACATTTTTCCTTTAATCCATGTTTTACAGGTGATAGAAGGCCGACTTTGTAACTATCTAAGTTTCTCCAGCACTACATCAAGATTATTTTATGCCTGATCAGTAATTTCTATCGGTCATAACTGATACTATTGCTTAAAAAAAGTCTAATTTAGAGAAAGGTTCTTGAAAATATCAGAGCTGCTTTTCAATTTCTTTACCTGGGCAGAAAGTCCAGCGGTGGCTGGCAGTAGTTTGGGTTGAGACCACGGGCAATATTCAACAGCTGATCCTGAGGTTGGCCTGGTAAATCCAGAGTAAAGCTCTCGCCACAGTCTGACTCATGAGGCAGCTCATGAGTGCTCAGAGAGAACTCATCATCCTGAGCCTGAGTGTCCTCATCCTCACCACACAGTCTCACCTGAGGAAAGAAAATCATCATTTTTAAAGTCATAGTAACACATTAATCTACTTCAATATAACAAGTAACTGAAATGCTTCTCACATGCAGGTCACCGTGATCATCACTGAGGACTCCCTGGCCTGGGGTTGTTGCATTTAAAGACTGGTGTTCAGCTGATATGTCGTAAGAAGCAGATAGAGAATCAGTGTGGTTGGTTTCCTCTGATGGAGAAGGGTTGGTCTGGAATCAGAAGGAAAATATGGATTATATTTCTAAAGCTCTAATGGGAACACTGATTTAGTATAAAAACTGAGGCTACACACAAGCTGGGAGTGGGAGAGGCTCTGGCTTGTTGAGGACTCCTCTTCCTCTGAGGACTCATCTGAGTCATGGGGATCTTCATGACCCAAACTTGGGGTGCTGCCTGAGTGCTGGCTCTCCTCCAGCAGGTCTCCCAGTTCGGTGCTGTCCAGAGACCGTCGTCGCACGCCCCAATTAAAGTTATCAACAGTCTCACCCTGGATTAAACACAAACAGACATAAACACATTGGTGGAAGAGAGGACACAATTGGAAAACTTATTTTCAAGGTCAAGCTGCTGCCTTTATGAGCATATAAAGCAAAATTAAACTGTTACTCAATGGGAAATAATATGCATTTAGTCTTACAGTTTATTCCACAAGAGAAAACAGCAAAAATGTCAGCAATGTAGAACTAAGCTGTGAGAGAAAAATTAAGCAGTAATTTTCAGCATGAAAAAGGGAGCCAGCAATACCAATGCGCTTATAAAAGCTTGTTTTAGGTAATTAGCGTGGGACAACTTACCTGAAGCTCCTGGGAAGCAGGGGAGGAGAGAGAAAGACACAGAGTTAGATAGAGAGACAGACAAGGAGCAACAAAGGAATACACTTTAGACATAGAAGGAGGACAAAAACTCAAATAGAGTAAAAAAACAGGAAAAAAGAAGAATGGTGGTGGAAATTGTATTCAGTCAAATCTCTGTCACCTCCCCATCCTCCAGCTCCACATCCAGGAAATCAAAGTCCCTGAAAACTCTGAATTGCTGTTCGCTGGCAGTGTCATCCAGAGTGTCCTCTCTGGTGCCACCCTCCTCTGATGAAACCCCGCTCTCCCGAACCTCCATCATGTCCAAGTCACCGCAGGACGAGAAAATGACCTGAGCAGAATAAACATAAAGAGTCAGCATTGTGAGCAAATGAAGACAACTTTGGATAAATACAAAAGCCTGAACTAGAAGAACAATGATTTTGTTGCACTGGGTGAACAGGAAATACTTGCAATACTTGTATGATAATGTTAATAAGTAGCTTACGGATGGGTTCTTGGTAAGTCCCACTTCTTGTCCGCACAGAGACAAGACATTTACCAGCTTCTCTCTGGTTCTTTTCTGTGTGGGCCAAAACAGCAATGAATAAAAATATTTAACAAGAAACTACATAGCATTATCCTTCAGTTATCATTCATTTTATATATAACGAACTGTATCCTTTTAGAAAACTATAATCATTCATTAATTTTATTCGTCATGTTTAGCTTCTAAAAATGAGTACACATTTGTTTTAATCACAATTTTAAAAAGTAAGTATTTTATTTGACAACTTACATAATTTATCAAATAAAATACTGTAGAAAATGTATAGCAAGGCCAAAACATTGTAGTTCAAAGAAGAAAGACAACCAGGAACTGTGAAAGATCAGTGTGCAGTAACAAAATTTTATACCCCACATGCATTATTGCATTATTTGTTCAAAATTTTACTCATGTATGAAGATATGTGGCTTTTAACAAATCAGAACAACACTGCATCCTTTTCATTCTACATATCAGAATTTTTAGCCTGTGCAATTTAATCTCTGGCTAAGCCAGGCTAATACATACTTTATAGACATCATTCACATTTTGTTATAACATTTAAAAACCTAGATGAATTTACATATCCACAATTAAATACTCCGGCTATGGTCTGATAATAACATTGCTTAATTTTATGGCATACTATGCAGACACTCTGTCTTCACTGATGAAGATTAATTTATTGTGGCATGCTAAATGCTTTAGCAAAGGCAGACTAGTCTGAAGTATTTTCCATTTAAAGCTGCAAAAACTGGTTCACCACATAGTGCACTCATTGTGTGTTGAGCATTGAATGTTTACCTTCAGAAGGTCAAAAATGTAGAAAAAGTAAAGTGAAAAAAGTAAGCTTACTCTGTTCCTACACAGTATCTTGCTGTACATTTTAAACTTTCGTCCCACAATACACATACCACATAAACAGTGGGAGCATAATGTAAAAATCATTTTAAAACACACAAACATCCACATGAAGGTAAGAAAGAAGAAGACACCTTCAGGGAGATAAACTACCTGAGATGATTGTGGACGCCTCCAGCTGACAGGCACAAGGATGGTGTTGGAATTTGATCCAGAGGAGGTGGAGGAGGTGCTTCGTGTTACAGCCATAGCTCTGGCCTTCCCCTCTCTGCCCCCAGAACCCTGGAGCCCATCAAAGCGACGCCCGATAACTGGTGTCTATGAGAGAAACATAAAGCGTGTTATCTTCTTTTATGCTTTTTCATACTTTTCTATATTGTCTTAATTAACCTTGTGATAACAGGGAGAATTTATATTAAATATAGTATAGGAAGTGTAAGTAAGTTGTAAAAATAATAAAGAGCTTAAAAAGGGCTTTGTGCTTACCTCAGAGATGTCAAATGTGAAATCCAGGGTTTTGCCTGGCAGAGCCTTAGCTGAACCATCCCACACTCTGCTGACCTCAAGATTGGAAAGATCTCCTTGAGAGTGGATATACGACGGGTGTACAAGACTGGCAGAACGTGAAACTACCAGTTTTAGGATGTTTAAAGCATCCTTCCAGTGTACTGTCTATGAAACAACACATTAAAAAGCATAAATAGAACGCAGGAGACTCTTTAACATCATTTAACTCTATTAAAAAAAATAATATAGAGGAATTAACTATTGTAGGACTTACATGGACAAACTTTTCAATTGTTTTCATGACATCACCATTGAACTGTTTGACTTGAACAGCTGTCAGGTCCATGTGACTGAGCAGACAGTAGATGATCTGAAGGAGAGGCAGCTGCATGTTGGGGATGCCCTTATCCAGCAGCTGAGACATGTAGAGGCAGATATTTTAGTAAGTGAAAAGCAACTGCAGAATTCCTGATTAAAAGGAGTGTCACAGTGACTCAGTGTCCTTTCATAAAAATGAAATGCAAAAAACTTCAGCAAAATAGCACCCGAATGACATCTTTACTCAGATTTCCACTTACTTAACCTCAACTAGTTGAAAAATCTAGGAATAAAATAAGAAAACCTAGGTAAATAAGGGATGTATTGGCAGCTTTTACCTCAGCCATATAGGTGACCATGTTGAGTGTAATATCGGAGAATGCCTCGTGGAGGTAGCGGCAGACCACACTGACCCATGAGAAAGGGTCACGTGTGTAGGATCTGGTCTTATAGAGAGTCATCACATGTGCCAGATGGGACAGCTTTGTGTTCTTCTCCTCCAGACACACCTGAGTAACGTAAAATGTTTTAGAAAGAAAGAGCCAAATACCACAGAGCAATGCCAGAACTAATGCGGCATTGGGTTGTTTTTATCTGATCCTCCACCAAGTTTGCAACCAAATTTTATTGGGATCTTTACTGCTTCATGTCATTTCCAGTAAAATCATTGAGGAAACATACAGTACTGTAGCCAACAGCACAAATAAAATAGGCTAAAAGCAGTGAAAACCTAAAGTCACCTGTGCAATCCTCTCAGCGCTCTCCTTACAAAACTGTGTTGGATGGCTGAAGTTCTGGACGAGGTGAGGCAACAGACACAACACGTTCAGAGGAAATCCTGCAGACAGACATGAAGCTGGATTTCAGTTCATAGAATCAAATTAAGTTACATATTTTCATGTATGGCATAAAAAGACACCACCCTTTTTCTCCCTGTCTTTGATTTAATCACTCACCTATAGATTGTGAGCTATCAACAACAGGCACTCGTGACACCGGTGTAAGCTGGCAGAATAGCTGTAAAGTCAGGTCAGATGTTGTCTGGGAGGTAAAACCTTTCAGCAAAAGCTGCTGAATGCCAGAGAACCCACTCCATCTCAACTGAGCCTGCAGCTTTTCCAGTCGTTCACGGTTCTCCGCTCTGTCTAAGGGCACCTGCAAAAGAAGCAGTTTGAGCTTTCCTAAGGAAAAGCTTTTTTATAGACACCATAAGGTTGTAGACAGAGTGAAGAATGCTATAGTCACCCTGCTATGTCTTTTACAGGGATGTTTTATAAGAAAATTTTTCTAGCTGACATTATGATAAAGAATAGCACAAAGTCATAAAAAAAGTGGTTGTATTCTTTTACTTTCACTTGTCACTCTGCTATAATCTCTATTCTTATAACTGTATCAATCTTATCTACCTTTGACAGCAGCTTGTGAACAAGTCGAAGAGACATCTGGTATTCAAACTCAAAATCTGACTCCATGAGTGACACAGCTACCCAGAAGACCGTGGCCAGGATTGATGAGGGATGGGAAACATGTGACGGGTCTGACAGCGCACTAGGATCAATACGGTTGGTCGATGATGTACAGGACCCTGGGGTCCTCGCTATGCGGGACAACAGACCATGACTGTTGCAAGCCTGTCAGTTGAAAAAACACTAGAATTAGGAAGTTGTACTACACTTAATTATTGAAGATTGATAAAAAAAAATCTGTCTGTCTTGCCTGTATACGATCCAGAGTTGCACTGCGGGGAGGATCACTCAACACGTTACCACACTCGCCAAATTTCTTGGGGACAGAATAGGAGCGCTGATGTCGTTGTGATGAGAGACCAGCAAACCCAGGGCCAGGGAAGTTCAGCTGACCTGTGCTCTTTCTGTTCATCAGTTTGTCACTAGTCACAAAGTCTGGTGAGGATGTCCTATAAATAAAACACAAAGAAAAAATTAGGCCATTTATATTCCCACTGCATTTAGTCTCTCTAAGACAGAAGACTGTTTAGCTCAAAATTTGGTTAAATCTTTAGAAATCATAATATTCACAATAAATATATAGGCTCATGTGATTTGGTTAGAAATAAAAATAAAAAGGTATAAAAAGGCTTGTAAAGCGACAATATGGAAAGATTTAAGGGGTATGAATACTTACTAGGCATACAACAGTGTATGAATATGCACCAGAAATTTTGGGCACAGCCCCTTTGGTTCAAAATGCATGAGTATCAAACAAAAGCACTTTTGCTTTGAAGCTGAATACACACAGAGTTATCACAAAAGTCTGATGTTTAAGGGAAGCTACGTTTAATTTTATTGAGCTATAATAACAATAGAGAAAGAAAGAAGAATCAGACCAAAGGTTTGTGAGCATTTTACAAAACTTACCGAAATTACTGACCAGAAACAAGTTAAAAATTAACGTAAACAAAGCTTAGGTCCAAATCCTGCCACCCGTAGTAGCAGTCAGCCTAATATGTTACACAGCAGCAGACATCCTACAAGGATTTCCTCTGAGGATAGGGAAAATCCCAACAGCTGGACTTTTAAGGTGCATTCAGGGACCACTCACACACTCGATTGTTCATATATACAAAACAACTCCAAAGTGATATAAACATTTTCATCCAATTCAAAATAATCATCATAGTCATTAAACACTTTAGGTGGTTTTATTCTGGTACCAATTATCCAAGATTGGCTATATAATTTTCCCTAATTAACTGAAAATAGTTAAAACAAATCTCCAATCACTTCTTTGCTAGACACTCTGAGGATCTAAAACATAATTCAGTGAAACAAAAAAGATTTGTTTCTCTTGATCAAATCATACTGAGAAATTATTACATAATTTTAGTGTACCTTTACAAACCTATCATTACATTTGATACTTCTGTGTTCTATTCACTGTAGTGCACTGCAGTTAAACATTGAAAATCCTACCTTGTGAGAGCTGCCATGAGATCACTATTCTTCAAACACTCTGCTAGATTCACCACTACAGCCTCCAGCGTCAACAGGACCTCCATCACATAGCCCTGAAACATATAAGTTAAATAAATAACTCAGGTATGTTTCAAACGTGCTTTATGCCTCGAGCCTGAAAACTTTAACTCTCACCTGCACCTCATCCCCATGTTCTCCCACCACCTCCACAAGTCGTGAGACCAGGTCAGAGACGGCATGGTTGTTGATTGGCTGTTTGAGGGCCCTGAAGATCTGGAAGGATCGCCCAGCGTAGTGACGTGAGGAGCTGCACAGAGCTGTCTGCAACGCCACATCACTCAGCTGCTGCTCCAGGTGGAAGTCTGAACAGAAAGATGAATGAATAAGTAAAGAAAAACACACATGGAAATTCATTTAAATGTATCAAATATATAATGCTCAAATGCTTTTATTTTTGCTTTTTTGGCATATTTAATTTGCCAAAAATTTAAGAGTAAATACTAAACACAATTCTAAATTAGGAATTAATTCTTTAAAGAAACATAAATTTCCAAACCAACATAACTTTACGTGAGAAAGTAACTTTCTCCCTTGATGAATTATGAATTTATAGCAATAGAAATATTGTTTGGAAGCCTAGCTTAGCTTCAATAATCACCCCAGGCAGTGAGGCGTTTGCCTAGTTGTCCATTTAAAATTTGGACTTGATGGGAAGTTTTCATACAGGCACATCTCAACTGTATTAGAATTGAAAAGTTTGAAAAGTTCATTTATTTCACCAATTACTGCCTGACATGGAATCAAATTACTTAAACAAAACCCATCTGACAACATGAAGTTAGCAAAAAGCCAAACGAATGCAGGTGTACTTTTGTTAGTTTAACAATGAATCAAATCACAGCAGTAGATCCATCTCTAAGTGATTTCAATAAGCAAAATTAAGGCTTTGGATTAGATTAGTAAAAATTCACATGTACATATAATTGAGCTCTAAACAAGTTTTTCATGTTTCACTGTGAAAAAAATTTTTTTCACATAAAACCAGGTTGGTTTGGACGACTATTTACCAATTATAATTATCATTTGAAATCAGATTTTTCTACTCATTCAGGCTTTTATTTGACTTTAAACTAGTTTGATCATTTGAAACATTTAGTTGGCCAAAAAAAACAACAAATAAATAAACAACTAAGCACTTTTTACAGGATTATAGCTCAATATTTGACTCTTAGTAAATAGTAAATATTACAAAATGTATTTGTAGTTTTAATACCAAGAAAAGTGATTTCTCACCAGACTTGGACTCCTTGAAGACAGAGACAACATGTCGTAGGAAGTTGGAAAGTTGATCTGTGCTCTTCGAGTTGGGGTTCTTTGGAGTGATGTCCTCGTGTGCCCACAATGGCCCAAAAGCTCTGAGCAAGAACAACACAGTACTCCAGGCACTGTATACCCACCACCAGTAGCACCACACACAAGTTAAACAAGCACTTAAACGTGCACATAGCACACGGCGTGCAGAAAGAAAAAAAAGATGTTCTTCATACACATCCTCTAAAGCACCCATGAACAAGTGTCTGTGTGGCATTACCTCGTGGAGAGGAACTCAATAAGCTTGTTTGTTTTCTCATCCGTCTCATTGGGTGCATTTTCCAGATCTTCAAGGTCATCTGGAGTTACGAGGGGCAAATTTCCAACACTGCCTCCAGTGCTCCCACCACCCAGACTGGCAGAGGATGAGTTGGAGGTGGAACTGAGTCCCGAGTCCACCACAGGAGACGCCTGCCACTCTCGCAGGAAGTCAGGCGCTTCTAAAGAAACGTGACAACAAGGGTTAAAATGTGAGCTAGCAATATTATCCCCTGCAAATAAGTATTGAGAACTGTAAACAGCACAGGAAAATCGTATTTACTACTTACGTGACTGCTGATACTCTGAGTGGTAGCTGGATTTAATAGTAAGGGTCTTATTGTCTGTGATTTCCCTCGTCAACATCAACACTGATGCTATTACCTGCAAACACAGAAAGAAATAAAGTTAGCAGTCTTACTATTGAGAATGCAAATGGATTGTTAACACAGTGTGTTCAGACCTGGAAGTTGTTGTTGCAGGAGAGAGCAATAAGGAGGTGAAGGAGGAGGCGCTTGCTGTGCTCATAAACTTCTGGTCTGTAGTGATCAAGACCTGGAAATACAAATAAACATTCAGTTAGGAAAATCAGGTATATCGTGCAAAATAAGCTGAAAAACACTGCCTAATTATGTTCCTTGTTTTTAACCGCTGATTGTTGACCTGTATTTTTTTATATAAAACATGGACTAATGCTAATGATAAATGAATACAGGAATGCATAAGCTTTGATGTGCTTTCTAGTTTTCTGTGGCAGCACAAAATAACAATAGTATTTATCTGATGTTGTATTTTGCTAAGAAGACCGCAGTTCTGAAGATACACTACTCATGAAAAAGTCAGTCTTAGACCACTTTCTATGATCAGCAGCAGTTCCATTAATTCCACTTTTACCTCTGTAATTAAGAGCTACAAGCCTTTTAGATGTTCTGTATAAATCAGGTCAAAGCAGATCAAAGCTGTGTGTATTGCAGACACCCACCTAAGAAGAGGGCGTGAAGTAGCAGGGGCAGGTGTAAAGCCCAGTCTTCCCTCACACTGTGGTCCACCACCATTTCAGTCATAAAGATGACAGCAATATTGCACCTAAAGGCCAACACACAGACAAGAATCGTGAGGGCAAAATAAATGAACATTTTATTTTTTCTCTTTTCACACACAACACTCTTACAAAGGTCTCCAACACTACTTGGTAATTCTACTTAATGTGAAGAGGTTGTATTCGATTGGACTTTGACTGGACCTTCCTTACAATAATTATTAACATAAACCCTTCTACAGTAACTGGTTGTTTATTTAGTGTCAGATTCGCTCAGCTCCCTCAACCCCCTCCTACATCCCAAAAAAAGATTTTCCTCACACCTTATAATAATGCACTACTTTGTATAGGTCTATCACAAAAAGTCCTACTAAAATATACCAAAGGGGTACGAATACCTTTCCAACTTAGTGAAACTCTCTCCAGTCTTTAATTTCTCTTTCATACATGACATAACAATATAATTGTTGAATCAAAACTGCAAAAAACCCCAAAGACAAACACAAGCCTATTACACTGTCCTTTCTGGCACAAAGAGATGTGTGACAGGTTAAACAAGGAAGTAACTTTAGACAGGTGCATTTGTTACTCCGTGAAAACTAATTAAGTCTGACAGACAATACTGATTGTATGCTTGCTTCATGCTGGAACTTGTTAAGCTTCTCTTTGAACAGGAAACAATTAAATAGGAAAACCAGGGAAGAAGCAAAAGTGAAGTTTATGATTCTCAAGGTTCTCGAAGTTAAACAGTCCCATCTCTTGCATTGTGTTGTAATAAAATGTTTAGGCAAGTGGGAAACAAAACATGGCAAATCCTCCTAAATAATAACTATATGAACAACATCTGGTTTCTGTCTAATGGTTCTAGTGTCTGAGTGAGTGATGGACAGTAGTAGAGGTGAAGGAAGGCCATGCCAATAACAGCCAATAACAGCTTACACAGCTGTTATTGCTCCCATCAGCTATATAAGTACAAACAGTTGCTGAACACTGAAAATGCTGACTAGAATGAATTTTTCCACCACTGCTTTGGAGCCTTCTTTAGTGCAGCACGTACATGTGTCACATCTAGTGCATGCACACTTTTTGTGCCACTGGTTTGAGATTCCAATCAACATGTGCATACCTATGCAGAGGTCCTCTGGGAGTAATGGTTTCTGGCAGGTAGTCTACCAGGGGGGCCCAGCAGCCCCCATTAACAGGCATGGGTAATGGCTGAGGCCGGTTGGTCTCCAAAACACCAAGAAGCCATCCAGCGTATGGTGGCAGAGGGTCAGCTGCAAAAAGAAAAGATCAAAAACAAAATAAAGGACTCTTCATTCTTCTGCACTTGGACTATTGAGAATCATTATTTTTTTCAGTGTTAATAAAGTCCTGCAAGAGCTACTACAGCTGAAGGCTGTTCATAGATGGCGTTATATTTAGAGACAATGTTTTTGTACCTTTTTTTAAAGTAAGTATAAGAAAGAATTCCAGCCAACGATTAGATAAAAACCAAAAAAACATTTTTAATCCACTATAAATCAACTATATGTTATTTTAACTGCAGCTGGAACCAGTTTCCAGGCAACTACCAGAGGCAAAACTAGAATTAAAACTTTTCTAAAATATAATTGCTTGGAAGATGCTGTTAAACCAGATTATCTGATGTATGCTCTTCATGGTATGCTACTGTAAGTAAGAACCAAGAAGTTGGAAGGTGATCAGATGATTTTTGGCTTGACAGGTCCTGATTGGTCATCAATTATCTTCGTATGTAAGCAGTGAATGCACCATATTGACTGCTAATAAACATTAAATAGCTATATAATACCCAATGTAATATGGTAATGTCTTTATATTTCTTTGATTAAAAATCTGAATGGAGGTCATCCAAAACAAATACATGCCAGATATTAACCGGGATGAGCCTTCTTTAAGAAGCAAAATATTTGCCAAACATCACAAAAGACGAAGAACTCTAAAAATGTGAGGGAAATTCCCACCAGCTACTTTTGACTCACCCCGGAGAGTTTTACCAGAATAGTAACAACTTGCTTAAAGCTTTAGAGTAGTATATATTTTAGACTATAAGTAATAATATTACAGATTCTTTTATATTCTTTCCACATCACCTCCCACTTTTTTAAGACCATCCACAACCTAGATTCTGGATTTTTTTATAGTCATTGTCATGAGGTAACTCACTCTTTTCATCCTCGTAGGAACCTCCGGAGCTGTTGCTGTACCGGGACTCCAGCCTGTTGTGAGCCCTCGCCCTCCTGAATGTAGGACATTAAAGGTGGAAATCAGTCTCTAAGTTTCTACATTTTCCTGTCATTTGTGTTTTTTTTTCTATTTGTAGTAAGATTAGAGTTGCTTTGACTCTCAGTACAGGGAAATGTAACTAACCGCTCTCCATTCTCTCTGACCAGCTTATTTTCATCTGTGTCCGGTAGGTTCTCCTGACCGGCCACCACAGTGTTGCTGCTGGATGTGGTGCCTGCAAATGAAGAATTGATTTTAAAAATTCAGATCTACAGACTTTCTGTCACATTAAAATAGACAAAATCCTCCCAAAAAACAAAACATCTGTTCACCTGTCTGTGACGTTGAGGCTTTGCTGCTGGCAGCGAAGCGATAGAAGGGAGGATTGTCACAGTGCAAAACTACAGGATTGACTGGATCAGTCTGCTGTAGCTCAAACAGAAGCTCTTCCATCGTCTGAATGGTGTTGTTTCGACACAAGTAGATCACCACTTTTTTAATCTGAAACATAATAAGAATTGGAAAGATTGCTTAATTTGTTTAGTTCAGTTATAGAGAAAGGTGAGGAGAGAAATTAATGGCATAAAAAATGTATAGAAAAATAGAGTAACGAGTAAAAGAACAGAAAGAAATAGAAAAGAAAGAAAGAAGGCATAAAAAAATAAATCGCTGGATGCAAGAGTATTGCACAAATGACGGAAGGGCTTGAAGGACAGAGGAAGATATGAATGAAGAAACAAGAGAAAAAATACAGAGAAGGATACTTGGGGGATGAAGGACAGAAGCGAGAGAACAAGGAAGAAAGAAAAGAATGAAATACATGAAGGAGAAAGAAAGATAGACATGTAGAGATAGAGTTGGGAATAAATAGAATATTGTAATTACTTTTTAATACTTTATTTTCTTCTTCTACATTTATTCAGACTAAATAAATATGAAAACAAAATTACATATATCTCCATACTTTTCCAAGCTGGATAGGAATCCCTTCGAAAGGTTTCTTCAAGAAACTCAAATAATGGGATTTTATATTTTACTTACATACGGTAACAATGTGGTGTCGCTGCTGACGCCACACAGACTGATAAGGAACTGCAGAGTGATTCGCAGGTTGTTGCTCCACCTCTCATTGGACACCAGAGTATTCCAGGCATTCTCAATCTCAGGTCCAGGGACTTCATCTCCATACTGATCACGTAAACACCAAAATCTACTTAGAACTTGGAAAATTTTGTTGATGAATTATAAATGTTTGTGCAAAACAAAGAATTCTCATACCTTAGCGGTCATGAACATGAGGTTGTTGAGTACCAAGGATGTCGCCTGCAAGGACCCCCATCCGTTCCCTCTCAGACTCGGGGTCATGCCCTGTGTCTGACTGCGGGTTTCTTCCTCAGGCGTGCAAGGGCTTGAAGCTGGGGGCAGTAGCCCCGTATCCACCAGCTCAATGTTACTGAGCCAAGGCAGCAGGTAGGACAGCATTATCTGTCTGCCATTAGGATGTGTAGTGGGGAAACGTTGGCTCACCTCTGCATGACAAAAACATTATGTCAGAGAATATAATCAGAGTTTCTGCACGTTTCAGTTAGTGAAGATTGTGTTAAAAATACTCTATTCTTTGATAAAAGGCTAAACAGCTGCGTAAACTGAAGGACTGACAAAATAAAATCATAAAACTTTTGATGTCAAACCTGGACATAATTAATAATAATTCATTTGAAGATGTTAAATGAATTTTAAGGCTGAATATCAAACCCTAAAAATCTTGAAACATTAAGAATTGAAAAAATATCCTGGCAAATAAACAAAAGTTAGATGGATGATGACGTGCTTTCTAGGGACAGACAGAAAATGGCCAAAAAAGTAATTTCAAACAAGAATATGTTGAATAGTTATGGCAGGTTATGAATCAATTGTATTCTTGGCTCCAAATTAGGGAACAACCCAAAGCTGAGGGAGAGAATGGATGGCTCCTGGGGGAGTCAACAGCAAAACCATCAAGAAGACCACAGCTGTTATTTGTCAGTAATAGTTTTCACAGATAATAATTTTTTCTTTTACTATAAATTTTTGTCTTTTGTCAGAAAAAAAAAGTCCTCTGATGTCCCTGATATCTTAAATAAAAAAGCAGTTCTCCGCATAATTGTATCTCTGCATAGGATTTTGCCTTGACTGTCTAGAATGCTGCTGCGCACAAAATTTCCCCATCTGGGACAATAAAGAACTGAACTCTCTGTTGCCGGTCTGTTAGGTCTCTAAGGCACTGGTCTCTGATTATATTTCTGCTGACTCCCTTTTTCTCACTGGAAGAATAAAATTGGTGTTTAGACACTTCATAAATATTTATGACTAAGGAGGACATTCTTCTAAGCAGTGATATCATTCTAAGCAAAACATTCTCAGCTGCTTTTTGCTAACTTTTTGTCTTGATATTTTTCAGCTTTGGATATTGAAATAAATTTCACCCCTGTGAGCTACAAGTCAAAATGACTAAAGAAAATAGCAGTGAAAATGAAAATAGATTCATTTTAAGAGCAAAAACAAAGTTAAGAGTCATTTCAGACATCTTCCATACACTTATGTTGTAAGTTAGACACAAATATTCGCAGATTAAAAAATTAACTCCCTGTCAAGGACACCTTGGAGCTGCTGTTTTGTTATCTACTGCTGCTGCTGAAACATTATAGCACAGCAGGAAATGAAGGGATGAGGATAAAAGTTTCAGCTTACACTGGGATCAGTACTTAGGATGTAGCTTTTATTTTTAAATTCTTAAAACATAAACATGTTTTTTCCTGAACTTTTGACTCATTTCTTGCATTATATAATCACAACCCTCTTCAAAATTAGCATGTATTTTTACTTGTTGCACTTTGTGGCTGTTATGCATATTAAAAATTAAAGACTTACCTGAAAACAGAGGAAGTGTGAGTTCAGGATACATGCTGGCTAGCTGGATGGAGAGCTGAGACAGGTTGACGCTGTAGAGTGGAGGTAGCGGGCCGTGTGTCCCATACAAAATATTACCCGGCTTTTGCTCCACCATCCTTTTAGAGTATGCACACAGTCGGATCTCCAGCACCTGCAGGTATCATTGAGCCTTTACTGTCAAGTTTCAGCTTTAACCATTTCCTTTTTACCTATTTATATGAATACTATTAAAACTCACTCTTCCTTACCTGCATGAGCTGCATGGAGATTTCATATATCTCCCTGTTGCTGTCTGAGGCCTTAAACAGCACAAGATTGAGCAAAGTCACCAGGTCAAATGGATAATTCCTGTTAAAATGACAAGACACTATTACCAGATGGATAATCATTGTAAGCTACAAAAGTAAATAAAGCAACTTAATATATTTTGACAGTTTAAAGAAAACAGGTTTAATAACTTCTCAAACATTTAGTTTAATGTTGTTACGAGTAACGAAAGCCATATCTAACGAAAGATTACTGACCTATTGCCGCAGACGGTGGCGATGGCCTTAAAGCAGCCAGAGGCCAGTTGGTGAGATCCTGTGAAGCAGCGATCCACTGCCCAGTTGAACAGATTAATTTGGTCTGGGTTGAGCTCTAAAAGCAGTATGACTACTTCACATCCCAGACGATGCACCTTAAGGAAAACAGAATTTTATTAATTAAGGTATATTTATAGAAAACAGCACAGAGACTTTATAGCAAAGCCAGCAGAATAGTTTACCCGCAGGTCATGACAGGCCAGGATGTTGTCAAGCCATTTATAGAGATATCCATCAGTGGAGAGACCCACATTGTCAAAAACTGGACCACAACACAAAACTGCAGACATGGCCTGGAAGATAAAAGCAAAGCTGCTGCTTATTTTTCTGAAATTAGTCTGGAAAAGAGCAAAAATTCAAAATTTTTTACCTTGAGGGCACAGTACTGATAGCGAGTGATCTGGTGATTGCGGTCACTGTAGCGATCAAGGGGAGTAAACATAACACTGAAGGGTCCAGCCCACTGGCTGAAGAGGATGAAGAGGTGGTGTCTTAGCGACTGCTGAGAGAAGAGGAAGCGCCTGTGGTGGACTGCGCAGGTGAGAGAGTGTTAAAGGCATAGACATAAGACCATAAGCTGCTGTAAGATCATTAAAATCCTAATTTTTACTGAAAGAGAGAACCATTAGGAAGCAAAACAATGACTTACCTGGAATACACTGGATAAGATTAGCCACCATCCCACTGAAATGAGCTCTGATGTCTTTAAGGACATCCAGCTCTTTCTCATTCTCAGCTTCCAGAAGCATCCGGGTTAGATCCACATATTCAAGGAACAAAGCTCCTAGTGCCAAGGAATCTCGCTCCAGAGCTCCATTAGTGCTTTAGACAAAAAAAGAAAGCAGATCTTACAAATAGAGACAAATAAGAGAAGGGTGCGTGTGTCTGAATATAAAAATAAAAAGAGCAAGCAACAATTCTTTTTTTTTCTATTTTCAAGTGTTAACTCACTCTTTAAAAAAATCTTTTGCTGGATTTGTGGCTGCAAATCTTACAATTTATTAATTTTGGATTATTGGTTTTTAGCTTATTTCTTCATGCCGATCTCTCATCCCAAATAGGCCAGATGAGTTGTCTTAATGACTAATAGTTATGGTGTAATACAAATTTTAAGTTGTGTGCCTATTACTTAAAATTATAATAACATCATACAACTTTGCATTGTGCTTTTTAAGGCAGAATAACTAAATTTCTCTGGAGCTGAAATATGTGTGGTACCTGTCACTGATGACTCCTGCACTGGCCAACAGCTCAAAGATCCTCAGTAGCTGCAGCCTGAGGAGATCCCTCCTCTCTCTACGTTTCTTGTTCTGAAAGGAGTAAAAGCTGCTATCAGTTTACTGCTGCTGTAAAAAAAGGTGCCACACTGTGCAATCAGTATAAACATTCATTATCTGTTGCTATATTAGAAGTGGGGCTCCTGTGCAAACAATCAAGCATCCAGAGAATGGATGCTCAGTATTCTCTGGCAGAATATTGAGCTTTTTAACAACAGAACAAGCCTTTTTTTCTAAGTTATTTAGCAGAATTACATTTTTACAGTGTCTCTTCAGGAACCGCTTATTAGTAATAATATTAATCTTTTTAATATTTTGGAGTGTGTCTTAGTGATTGTGTTACCTCTGGTCTACGTTCCAGTGCTTCTTTCATCAGTGGATGGAGTTCTTCAACCAGTTCCCTGTAAATCAGATGCAACCAAAACTGAATGCCACAAAGCAATGACAGGTGAAGCTGTCTGGGTAGAATTTTATCTCTTAAATCACAGAAAGGGCCTTTTCTAAAAATACTTTGGGTTAAAACTAGATTGTCTTTTTATAGTTAGATATCTCCCTTTTGCAATGAGCTGCCTCCACTTTGCAAAAAAAAAAAAAAAAAGTGCCACATTGTTCCCGCTAAGAATTCCTCTCCCACATTAGTGACGCATTTCTTTTCTTCTATTTGGATCACAGAAGTATGCAACTTATTTAAGCTACGACTGCAATGTGGAGACAGATGGGAGTAACTAATGGATGCAGAGAGGATAGTAACTGGTAATCGAGTTTGTCTCATGTTCGTGATAAGGTCAGAACAACCTTATCACGAACATGAGACAAATTTTTCACTGGAATTTACAGTGCATATGAAAAGTATTCATACCTCTTGATTTTTTCAACATTTTGCCCTGCAGCAACCACAAATTTTAAAATATTGAGATTTTATGAGACAAATTGTCACCAAATAGTGCATAATTGTGAAGTGGAAGGAACATGAGACATGCTTTTCACAATCAGTTACAGAAGAAATCTGCAAGGAGTGGCATGCATTTGTATTCAGGTCATGTAACGGCATTTTTTAAAAGTTCAAGAGGAGTGTTTCCTTTCGCAACACGTGTTCTCTTTACTCGTAGCTTAAGCTGAATTTCAGCCCGCAAAGCAACAGTTAACAGAGAAAACACACACAGAGCACAGATTTCTGAACACAGAGAAACAAATTCAAGTCCATAATCAGAGCCTAACATTTAACATCCAAGGTCTGCTTAGTATCTGAAATGGATGTGTGCTTGTTTATATTCAGATACCTGAAGACTAGAGCGTTTGTGCATCCAAACCCCAACACCAGAGACTCTGTGATCTCCAGACTCTCAGCTCTCATCAGTGGGACAAGTTGTTTTAATAGCCAAGCCACAGAGGGAGTTCCTATGACCTGCAACAAAAATATGAATTTGGATCACTCAACAGCAGTATTAATAGGATCCAGGATTTTCCTATGATGAAAATATCAAATTATAAATACTTTTTCTGTTAATGGCACTATATCTTTTTGTATAACGGAACTAGAAAGTAAAAACAACCACAAACAAATTTTTTAAAATAAATTATATAAAAAAGTTTTCAATAAAAGTTAGCATGGAGAAAATTTATAAATCTCATTTGTTTCCCAATTGTGTTCTGTTGACAACAAATGGTTTAAAATAATTTACAAAGTCTGCCGCAAAAAATCATAGATTACATGACTGCAATGAATAATTTCTACCAGGAGGAAAGATCCAATAAAACCAAACAGGTATCAGTACCACATGGACCTAAAGGTCTATTATAAAAGCGTACAATTATTGTTTAATCAAAATACTGAACTATAAAGAGAAATAAGTTAATATTCAATGGTCATGGTTTGTTATTTGGCAGAAAACAGAAGTAGGCAGGGGCAAAACGGCAAAGCTTTGATACCAAAAGGAGGTACAATTGGCTAAGTGAGTCATTACAAACATATATTTCCACCAGCATAAACACACACCTTGTTGTCATAAGTAACACTGCCATCGGGGGTGGTGGCGGTGATCTCAGGTGTGGAAGCCCTCAGATGGCCAGGTGACATGATACTAGGTTTGGCTACGCCCAGACACAAGATCAAATAATTACGCCACAGTGAAATGTAGCTGTCACTGGAGCCTGCTGTGTTGGTCTTCTTCGCATTAACTGGACTGCTACAGAAATAAAGAAAAAGAGGGAGTTATTTTAGATTCCACTAAGCATTCTGTGCTGCTCATGATTTATGGAACCATACTTAGGGTCAACCAGAGGCAAAAGCAGCTGCAGGCGTGTGAAAACATAGGGCCATGCATATCCCAATGCGGTGGAGCAGTGTTTGGGTAGGTGCTCCTGTCGCAGGAAGATGTGCAGGCAGAGCACCCACGGGTCTTTCACACATTGTGCGAAGATCCAGACATAGCTGGGACTCTTCACGTCGTATGAACTGCTCACCAGCCGAGCCGACCACTCTACAAGCCACTGTAGGTCAACGTGGTGACTGAGCGGTAAAGACTGAGACAGAGAAAAAATGATCAGTTTCAATAATGTAGTCTAAGACTTGGTTGTGATGGATCTAATGTAGTAACTTTAATCAACACTCACTGAGTCAGAGTGAGCCACGTGAACAAAGCTGTTCATTACCGCTGGACTCAGCTGGTCCAAGACCTCTATCATGGGTTTGTCATCATCCTGGAGGGGGCGACATTCAGATAATCAGATCTTTATACAATATATAAAACCATCACACCAACAAAGAAGTCGCTGCAGTATGACTGCTGTAATAAAATCTTGTAAATTATGTGTTTCTATGCATTTTTTCTTTATAACGGCCATTTTCTAACAAATTCTTAATATACTACTATACAAAAACTGGTCTTTAAATGTATATAATTTTCACATTTAAATCAATATCTAATGCCAACTGAAGCATCAGTTTTTGCTGCCTGAAGAGTCAAGCATTTTGTGCTGTACCTCTGCATGTCCCAGAGCTGTAAACAGGCAGCGTATTTCTCTTAACACACCGACAGCTAGCTTTCTCGTGCTGATCTGACATGAGCAGAGGAGGAGCAGCGCCAGACCCTCCACCGCATGGAGCACTGAGCAATGAGGGCTGCGCTCTGGAAGCCTGGGGCTGGTCTGAAGGAAGGAACAGGCAAAAAGAGAATAGTTTCAGACACTAATTAATTCTCCTTTACCAGTACAACTGTAAACAGAGATCAATGAAACTAATCATTTATTTTGATCCTGAGACCACAGTCACATTTTAGGATGTCACACATGCAGAAAACAAGTTCCACTTAATCTGGTTGCATTTTTAAGAAATTAAACACCAATAACCAGCTGGCTTTTATTGTTCCTTACATCAGTTCCCCCTCGCATCTTCCCTTGGAGCTGCAGTGCTAGCCTCCACTGTGTGAGCAGCTGCAGGAGGAGCTTGACAGATGCATCTTGAAGACCCTGATGGGTGTCTTGCACCTAAAAATACAAAGGATATTTGCAGACACCAACATATACTATTTATTCTTAACATATGTAATGTATTTATTAATTACAAGAAAATTTAGGTTGGTATTGGTTGCTTTTATGCCAAAAAGGTAAATATTTGTCTCATTTGAGCTCCTGTTAAAAAGCTCAAAGCACTGCTACATAAATTAATTTGACATTGACAATAATCTTACATAATATGTATGGCAGGAAACACAAAGTATCTGATTTCTAATTACAAGTTCCTTAACTTGAAAAAGTTAAAAGAATAAAACTTTTTCAGTTAGATTAATTGTAAAGGAATTACTGAGGGTGCCAATAATGGTACCAAAAGAGATTTTGCCAAAGAAATGTCTGTTTTATACATAAACTAAATGTTGGAAAGAGAAAAACACATTGTTATCTGGGTACAAATACATGCAGCAGGCACTGAACATAATAAAAAAGACTATTTCTATCATACACAAACAAAGTTTATGCTAAGTTTTAAGTTGCATTTGGTGGCTTTGCATAGTTTTAGTTAAGAGATGCTATACCTCACGTAAAAGAAAATGTGTGTAACCAAACAGGACGTCTTCCCTCCAGTCTGAGAAATCAAGTAACAGGCTCTGCAGGGAGTTCTGAGAAATGAGTCGAAGTTCATCGTCCATGTGCACTGTAAGTCTGAGGTAAAAGAGAAGAACAATAGTTTTTATGTGTCCTTAATGAGCTATTCGAAAATGTTTAAAGTATTTTCAGTAATTTTTACAAAATCAGTTTGAATCTTACCGTGAAAGTAAGTCAATAAGCTCTGGTTTGGACATGCTGTCAGGAAGGATACGGGGAATGGCTGCCACACATGTCCGAAACAGGTCGATTTTAGGCTTCCTCTCACCGCTAAACAAGATGGTTGTTTATTAGGTATCAATAACTCTTTTTAATAAAAGCTTGATTATTCAGAGGAGTTTAGGGTTTAGATGCATACGTGATCATATCCTCTGGTTCTTTGTTGAGCATCTGGACGCTGGTGAGCATCATGCAACGACCAACCTCCTTGTCCAAGTGTCTGAGGATGTTGTCCAAAGCTTTCCGCACTTGGGAGTAGTACAGCGACATCCCTGCAGCGAGCAGATGGAAACGAATCACAGTGTTGGTAATAACATTCCCATTACAACAGAGTAAAAGCTTGCTGACAGACTCAGACCTATTAGCTTGGCCTCCTCCTCAGTTAGTGTTTTGCTGAGATATGTCTTCTTCTTCTTTAAAGAGTTTCCAGAGGGCAGAGTTGCTCCTGTGTTTGGCATTGGGGGCTCTCCGTCCTTCTGCTGAAGAGCATCGGCTATCACCAGAAATGCGCGCAGACCAATGTTCATACGCTGAAAGAAAAAGCACATGTAGTCTTTAAATTGCAGGGTGGACAACAGCAGTTGAAAGCTAATTGTAAAGAGTGTAACAACAGCAGTAGAGAATTACTATACTACTTAACTGAAGTTGTAAATATTGTCGATTTATGTAAAACCTGCTGCCGTGCATTGTGACGTTAAAAAAAAAAAGGATAGACTGCATCTAAAAGAAACTAAATTCAAGCTTTTCCTACAACTGCAGAAGTAAATTGTCTTTAGTCAGGTACAAAAAATTTCATGGCTCCAACAGAGAGCATATTGTTCTCAACCTAACTAGAATAACAGCTGGAATGCCAGAGATACACTGTTGCACTGCTGCATAGTAGAGTTCAAATGTCTAAACACTTGTGTCTGCTTCCCTTACCTCTGGGTTCAGACTGAAGGCTTTGGCAGGTTTACCAACACTTAAAAGGTCAAAAATGATCTCCTTCATGGCAAAATCCAGCCTCTCCTATAAGAAGAAAAAAAACATGCTGCTCTTATTTGCTATTTTTATTGGTGAACTTCTGACAGCTGCTTCACATTAAGTGCAAACACTTAAAATCAACCATTTCAGAGTCGTGAAAGCTTATGATGAGGCTACACACAATGATTAAATGAGAGCAGTAAATGTTAAGCCGTGAGGCAGACCTCAACATGTGCTGCTGCCTCACCTGCAATAATAAAGAAAACCCAGTTTTCTAATATCTTGCAGACCAACTGTTAGTATAATAGGATAGTATTTATAGAACAAACATAAAAAGAATACTGTAAGTGCAATAAAGTTTTCACAAAACAGACTGTTTATGGTATAATGAGCTATTTTCAGAGACTATAGCTTGAATTAACATTTTCAAACTAAACTAACAGAGAAATACAAGAACTTGTCCATTTTGTATCAAAAGATAGTGCATTTTGCACTACAAGAAGTAGTGCATAATGAATTATAAAAAGTGACCTATGTAATACACACCTGAGCAATAAACTGGATAATCTTGACAAAAATATTGAGGGGCATGTCTCTGGGCACGACACTACGACTCCCTTTAGGAAACAATGTGGAGGTGATGGACGTCAGTCGGCTAAAAGAGACAGGAGGAGAAATACTAGTAAGAGCAATTTTTATTACACATTCAGCTTTTCAATTATGACATTGTCTCTTCTTTACAGAATCTAGAAACAAAAACAGTTAAAAAGATAGAGGAATGCAGATGAGACAATAGATTTACAGTTATGCTGAGGATTGTAACTACATACAACTGTTACCTCTGGGTTGCAGTGTTGCTCTCACACTTTATCCGGATCATGTAGACCCACAGCAAGCGGTAGAGTGACTCCAGAGCCACACGTGCCATCTTGGGATCTCTGTTCTATATTAACAAGCAGAAAAACACAAAGACATCTTTCATTGTGCAGATGAATTCACATCTCTTTTTGCTTACATTTTCTAAAAGGATCCTAAAAAGAAATCCTGCAGCACTTTTTTTACTGTACACGAAAGTGATAACTGTTAGTCATGAGGTTTTACAGGCTTTTGTTATGACCTTCTTTTAGTCATTTGCATATCAGTCTACCGTGTTTTGCTTGAGGCAACAGACACTGATTTTACAGATAAGGAAGGTGGCGCTATTGTGGTATTCAGGTGTATTTAGTCTACATACTGTCTTCCTTTCAAAGGCAGAAATGTGGCATGCAGTCGTCACACTGTAAGTTATCATGCTATTGATCACAAAACAAGGAAAAACTAGATTTAGAGGCTTGTAAAAGTAATCTCCTCATATTTTGTCTATTGTATTCATACATTTTACTGACAGACTCACAGCTTCTAACTGCTTTTTTGCAAGATTGCCCTAGATTTAACTCCAATAATTCTTCCATCAACTTTGGTAAACTGCTTTGTTGCTGCAAAAGCAAGGCATTCCCACAGCATGTTGCTACCATCACCACGTTTTAACAATAGGGATGGTGTTTTATTTTGATGCCCAACTATGTTTTGTATGTAGGCCAAAAAGTACAATTTTGGTCTCATTTGATCAGAGCAAAGCTGCCACCTACATAGTTTGTGGCAAAATGTGAAAAGTTAATTTATTGACATTTTTTTTTTGTGATCACTTTTTTACAAAGGACAAATTTGTCACCATGGTGACAGATTCTTCAAACTGAACAGGGGATTCTTAATTAATCCTCTCCCTGAAAATAGGGTGAGTGTTGTCAGCCCACCATCTCTCATTGAAATGCATACGACTCAAAATAGCAGCTAGCAAGCAAGAGTTTCTTCCAAAATTTTGTCATATTTTGTGACTTCAAGCAAGAAACATCATGAAGAAAAATCTGTTTGAAGTTGTTACTTCAAAAGGTAGAAGTACAACAAATTTAAATTTTTTTTTCTCCCCTCCAGGGGGTCTTTTTTGTGGGCTCTAGTGGCCCTCATATGAAGGTAGGTTGACAGGAACGGGGGATGGAGAGGGCGTAAGAAATGTCGCCGGGTCCGGGAATCGAACCTGCGACGGCCACATTAAGGACTCAAGGCCTCCAAACGTGGGTCGCGCTATCCCTTATGCCACCACAACATGCCCCAAGTACAACAAATTTGTTTCAATACCAGAAACAGAGGCAATTTTTATCCAGGGTGTGCAGAGTTAAAATGGCAGGACACAAAAACCCGAACAGCAGCATTTAAGTTTAACAAATCTGAACTACTTTGTGTTGAGGTATCAATAAAATACATTAAGGTTTACGGCTGCGATGTGTCAAAATGTGGAAATATTTAAGGTTTTTGAATACTTTTGCAAGTCAATGCAATAGAAGCTGCATTTGCATGATGCTGCAGAAAACTGACCTTGAGGTTTGAGAGGCAGTTGTTTAGGAAAATATGCCATCGGCTGAGAAAGAACTGCTTCTGACTGACACACAGCAGGCACGTCACCAAAGGATAGAGAGCCTGATATGGGGAGAGACGTCACATCATAGATCATTAATGTAGAAGAGGAATCTCTACAGAAAAATCATAATAAGTAAACAAAAAATCAAGAACTACTTTCACATTTTCTATTAAAGCAGCAAAAACACTGACATCAAAAACAACAATCATGAACTTGCTGTTTAGTTTGTTAAGTTATCATTGAATGCAGACTGCTTAGACATAATTTCAGTCTTGCAAATGATCCGTGTTACTATAAGGCAAAGTGGATAAAACCATCTTTTGAATGGTTTTGTAAATGTTACTTTTACAATGCATCATATACGTGACACTGCTTATCACTGAAGGTATTTGTTTCCAAATCTCTAACCCATTTCAATACCTCTTCTCATTTTTAGCTTCTCAAGAATGTAAAACCCATAACAATTAGAGAAATGCTCTACATTGCTGCCATGTTTGTCATACCTGTCCATTCTGCTATCTGTCATTGCAGGTCATTGTCAGTGGGCATGAATGCTCAGTAATGTTCATTCGGAAATACATGTAAAAAAAAAAGTATTGTTTGAAAAGGGGTGTGTAAAAGCTTGACTGCATAAGTTGGCTGCAGTATGTAGAGAATTTGTGGAAATAAGCATGCATACCAAGGGAGTGGCATAGCTGTATAACGTTTAGTTACCAGGTGGGTAACTAAAATAGCAGTTATCAGCAGCACGCAACAATAATACAACCCAGCAGCTCTGTGACATTACTTGTTAGCAGTTATGCCAGTCAAATAACCGTGGGATACAATCCGCTGGTTGGAAAAAAAAAAAAAAAAAAACTCACTCAGATTTAAACATGTCAAATTTTTTTCACCATCAGTAAGATGTTTAAAAATGAATCGAGAAAAGCACAAAATGTGTCAGAAACTTTAATGGTTGCATTCATAGATGCAAATAGCAGGAAGCCAAGTCGTTTGTCAGATATTCATGTTTTATTTTACTAAAAACTACGTATTATACTGTAAAGACAGCAAATAGGATGTTATTTAACATCCTTAAAGTAAAATCATAATTGGACAAAACTGGTAGCAGATAAGTTACATTTCTGGCCAGTGTATGTCGACTGAAATGGTTTTTTGCTTTCTTTATGGTTTTGAAAATGTGCTGCTACATCTATTGTGCTGCTTCCAACAACTAGCTACATGATGCGGTTTAATAATTCCAAACTGGCTTTAAAGGTTAGCTTTCCCTGCATCACTCTGCCCTTCTTTAATCTCTCAACCCGCTCCTCATTGAGCGATGAAAGTCCATATGTTCGAGAGCTACCATGAGTGCTCAAAGTAACTGTTGGTAATAGAGAAGAGATGAAATAAGATGAGCAGTAATGAAACAGAATATGGTCAGAAACCTACCAGAGAGTGCTTCTTCCTAGAGGAGAGGTCCAGTGTGGTATCGTATAAACTCTCTACAAAATTTCGTAAGCAGGGAACATTCACCTCATTCTTCACATTCTGGGAGAAAAACAATGATGCAGAGTTCTCTTTAGAAAAAAAAAAATACTTTTCCTCATAACTATAACTTCATTACCACAGAATCCTGTTTTCTTTGATATTAACACAAAATAGCAAGATTTAGTAAGAAAAGCTCTTTAGTAGAATGTGACATTATGTATTAAACAGAATGCACTTACAGCAGCAACAGGTACAAGTATTTCCACAAAGAGTCCAGCTAATGAGTGCTTGATGTCTTTATCCTTCACTTCCAGGAAATACTGTGCACACTCCTGCTGACACACCGAGGCAAGAAACAGCATCAGTGATCGAAACACGTTTATGCAAGGTCATCAGTTCAAATCTCAACTCCATTATGATTGGAGGAAATTAGAAACATACAACTCAATTGCCATCAAAGGCAAACCAAACCAGACACCTAACTGCTGATTACTGCGGTCAGATGGAAGCTTAACATAGCTTCCAGATGCCAGCAGATGCTAAGTAATATTGCATCTGTCAGTAAACACACTGAGATTGTTATTGTTGCTTTTCTGATTTTTATTGTATGTAAATAACAACAAAGTTAGCAAATGGTTTTTGTGAAACCTACCTGCATGAACTGAAAAGAGGCCTCAAAGTCCTCCACTGGGTACATTTTGATGCGGAAAAATTTGAGTCCCATGATGAGGCTGATTGTGGACTGAAGGACGTACGTGCTTTGCTCCTTTTGTCTCAGCTCTTTGAGCTCAGAGATGAACTTCTTCCTCACTGCTGGGAACCTGATAGGGGGAATAGTGACCAGATGTGAATAACTGCTGTAGCCTCTGGTGTTTTGGTAAACTGTACTATTTCTACAATTCCCTCAAGTGAGGTTAGAGTTACTGGAATAATTACTGAAAACAAGCAAAACCTTTTTACATATTAATATTTCTGTGCACACACACACACACTAACAAGTTATTTTTTATGCTCAGTCGGAGCTCAGTGTGTGTTTGTGTATTTACACATGATCCTGATGCATTTAACCAACAGCGCTCTGCTGGCCTAAATTTAGAAAGGAATCTGAAGGGGTGATGTAGAGGGAAAAGAACATGTGCTTTCCTCACATACTCTTAGATGTACTAACACTGTTGGGAAGAACCTACACATAGGCATTGGCTGCTTTCTAGTATAAAGTAGACCGAGGTTTTAAATAGCTACAGGTTCGACAATATAAAAATTTAACATCAAGGGTGATTTGTTAAGAAAGCCCAAAAAGTAATGCAGTCACCAGTGGTTTTCCTTTTCTGCATGAAGTAAAGAGTAATGAACATGCAGTTGGTACCCCCTCAGTCACCCTTGATGTGGTTTCTTATATGGCTGAAAGAGGACTAGTACAGTTTTTCTTTGCTTACATGCAAATAAAAACTTTGCTGACAAGACAGACAAATGTATATACGTATATTTTTGACACAGAAAATTGAGCTCAGAGATGAACTATGTTATGGAGGCTAAAGGTCACTGTGATTATTAAAATCAACACATTTACTGGACAAGGCTGTTGCCATTTTTTCTCTAAAGTTGTTCTTGTATTTTCCTATCACTTTCTTGCCCATACGCCTTGAATTCCCCTGCTGAAGGAACAAATTAAGGGGATATGCCATTCTGTTGTACTAACTTTATCAAGTGGGTACTTTACATTTTGCTTATTTCTGCATGTGAAAATCCCCTAAAATCAATTAATAAATGTATGAACAACAACATTATTAATGCAATAAACAATGTTTTCTTCCTTTTTTCATATATATATATATATATATATATATATATATATATATATATATATATATATATATATACATATATATATATATATATATATATATATATATATATATATATATATATATATATATATATATATATGGCCTTTATTGATTATTAATTGACAGGAAAGTGAGTAATGAGTAATGAGAGAATGGGGAAGGATCTGTTCACCCAACTTTCAAATGAAATGAGATTTCAACTTAGGAAACTTATTAAAGTATAACATTATCACTCAAACGGAAGAGATTCTTTGTTTTCTCAACTAGATTTCAGAGTGTTGACTTAAACTAATGATAGTGCTAAAGAGTGTGTGCTTTGTGTCTGGTGGCAGTCATTGAGCTGCTTTGCCAACCCACACTACATGATAATAACCTCCAGCAAAATGAACTCTCTCATTACAGACATTACAGAGTTAGAGGGTCATCATCTAGAGTGTCGTTATTATCCATGTGTGCATAAACACACACACACACACACACACACACGCACACACACAACTGAACACAGCAAATGGCTGTCAATTTTAGAGCTTGTCTGTAAGACAGCATTTGTCACTACTGAAAATGGGGTTAGCTTGAGGTCATGTTGCTACTATAATTACAAAGTCCACACTGACACATAAGGCAAAGGCTTTAACATGACAGGGATTATTGGACTATAATCAAAAAAGTGAAATCCGGTACCTTGACTGAGCAACAACTCCTACGACTTCTGCATAAAGGTCAGCCACTATGTGCATGTTGCCAGTGTTGGGCCCAAGATACCTAAAAAGCAACCACAATCAGGATTATTAGTGCAAATCATGTTTGGTGAACACACATATCGTAAAAGCCAAGGTTTTCATATTAAGTCTACTCACCCTTCTTTGTATTTGAAGTGCTTGAAAGCCAAGTTGACGACTTCTTGGATAAGTCCATCCAATAGAGGATGGAGAGGAATCTGAATAAACATACATGTATTACTGAATTTCAAATTAAGATGGTGTTGTAATGGAAAACAAAATACTTAGAAAAACAATATATGGACACAATAGAAAATTGTGAAATAAAAGAAAAAGTAAATTTAGTAAAAACATTTTATTTTATTTATTTAACGCTTATTTCACCAGGTAAGATTCTCATTTTCAACAACAATCTGTTTATTTATGTTGCATTAAAATCACAAGCTAAAGACAAAATATACCAGATTAAAATGTAATGCAAACAACAATTATTCAATAAATAATGCTTGCCAAATGCTGGTTTAAGCAAATGAATCATTAGCTACCTAATGAAGAAGTAAACTGAGACCAAATGACATAAGAGTCATTGGTTTTCTAAAGTTAGGAAAAGTTACCAATTGTTGATTTGATGTAAAATGCATATTTTTTTATATGATTGGAATGTTTGAAACACAAATAAATAGTTGTGAAACAACTTCGTCACTCCGTTAGATTTTCAGTTCTTTAAAAGTAAAATTTACATAATTACGCCAAAAGATAACCTTGTCTAAAAATTTACTTTGTGCAATCTCTTTTGAATTGTGAAAACCTACAGTTTCACATTAACAGCAGCCAGAGCCTACTGTACATCCCATTGTAATATTTTAGCAATCTGGACACTTCCTTTATCATCTTATAGTCTGTCAAGAAATGTTTGAATGTCTTCCAGTCTATTTTGATTTGATAAAAGTTGATTTCATATTATTTTGAGAGCCTTTACTAGGATCATGAACTATTACAATCTTCTTGCTCTTTCTGCCGTATTGTAATGTTAACTCCCAGTTTAAGAAGCACTCTGGATTATATGTTTCAGGTTTAAACAGGACAAACCTGCTTCAAAATGCTTACTAAGGATGTTCTCATCATGTGCACTTAATATAATACCTCTATGTGTATTTTCTCACCAACAACTACTTATTTAAATAACATTTTGAAGTTATATTCTCAAGTTTATTATTTAATATATATTTTTTTTATTTCTTGGAATGATCAAAAGTGATATCACATATTCATGTGTCAAAAATGCTGGAAAAAAATAAATAAATAAAAATTTTCCCATGAGATGCTATGTTGTTTTAACAGTAAATACAAATTCTCTACATCAGAGGAAGACATCCAGTAAGGTCTCAGTAACTAATTAAACTGTAAAATGAGCCTCACCTGTTTTAAGACTTCAATAAGCACTAGAGAAAACATGAAATCTATTGCCAGATCCCTCCGCTCTAGTAAGTAGTCCTTCTGTTGTTCATCACTAAGGGACACACAGTCAGAGAAACAATGATTAGTTGTCACATCTGTCTCAAAATTAAAACATTTTTGTCATTAAACTGAGGTCAATAGGGTACATAAATGATACCATCTTGATATGTTAAACAGAAAATCCACTTTGCCTTACAGTGAAAATTAGGACAAATAAAAATTAACTGATGTGACGCAGGTACATCTAAATGAATTATGTTATGGGAAGCCATATCTATGTAATGTGACAATAAGTCTATTTGTACATTGTTTTCAAACAATAATCTTCTAAACGTAATGCTCATACATAGAAAATGCATTTAGAAATACTTTTGCTAAAAATAAGTAGTAACATAAGCATTAAACTGACAGTTCTTTCTGTTTTTACTTTCTCACTTTTTGGACTTTGTGTTGGCTCTGGGTCTGTATTCGTGGGACTCGTCTTCAAGGCCGTTTTGCCTCTTATACCAATCAAACAAAGTCTTCAGGATGGAGGGCAGGCAGTACTCTGCCAGAGAGCTCATGGTGCTGATCAGCTGCATAGAAGGAGGTCAGAAGAACAGGTGGAATATAGACTCACTCTTTTTGTGACTTAATGTATTACAATAAATGACTAAAATATCAACATTTATGGTGGCACAGAAGAGAAGGACTGTTGAGATCTATATGAGGAAGACGCACCTGGTCAAACTGTGGGTCTTCTCCTCTCTGAAGGGATTTGTTAAGTGGCTTCTCCTAGAAATAAGTAGAAACCAAGGAGACGGTAATGAGCAAAGAGTCAAGGACAAATTACTTAATTTGTTTATACATGGAATTGCACATGTAAAGCTAAGTTATGGAAAATATAACATAACTTTGAAATTATTAGACAAAGTCTGGATAATCGTCAGTCTTAAGTGTCTAAAACAGCTTTTCAGCTTTGACTGCCATGGCAGCACAAAATTAATTATTAGTGACCCCTCTCTTACGGTTGCAGATAGAATTAACTCCTTGGTTTACGTCAGTCAGCATAAATGAACATTTAACGCAACAGTCAATAAATATGTCAGTAAGAAGAAAAATATGTATCAGTCCCACCTGACTAAGTCGCAGGACTACCAAAACTCTGGAAAGAAAATGTGTCTTATAGTCCAGAAAATAGTATACATTAAAGACATGTTTTCATTGTATCGCCCTTCCAGATCACTCAGGTCTTCTGCTTCAAATCTACTTTTATGTATGTAAATGTATAAAGAGGAAGTTTCTGTGGTATTTGCATCATATACAAATTAGCTCATCTATATTCCTAAATAAATGTTTATGCGATTTATTAACTTCTTCCCCCCTTTTTATATTCAGTCCATCCTGGAATATTCCATCAAAAAGACTGAAAATTCTGTTCAACTTTCCCAAGTTAGATTGTGTTTTATAAGAGACAGAATGCTAAGGATTTTAGGATGCATGTCATGAAAAATATTAGTCAGTAAAGATCTTCCTAAAAATTGATTTAGATAATACAGTCAAATGACCCAGAGGTATATTTATTGATTCTGTAACTTGAGCGAAAAGGTAGAAAAAATAGAAACAAACCTGTATGGGAAAAATCAATCTAAACTCACTCACCAGCGGCTCCGCCATGATGATGCGAATCTTGCGTTCAGAGAGCAAGGTGAAGTTTGCAAACAAGCTTTTAAGGACAAACTCCCCCGGCTTGCTCTCAGGGTCTACGTTAACAGGCGCCATGACGACTGGACCTTTCCTCTCTCCCAACGTTCCACTGGCTGGCGGGATTGGTGGCTTCAGTCCCACTGGAGAAGCTGAGGAAACAAATAAAATAATTATCGAATATTTTTACCGTACACTCACTTCCAACTGTGCTATATTTTGTTGTCTTGCGAAGGTATCCAGTAATTTACATGTTTTATTGCCAGACCAAAACAACACAATGCACAGCTGAAAATATGGAAAGTGTAGAAGGTATTTGTAGTCAGTCCCTATTAGTCTCATATCTCTAAATAAAATCCAAAATTTAATTAGCATATAAAGTTACCATATGAGTAGTTTAAGTTAGTTATAAAAACAGCTGTTCTTGAAGGTATTTTGAAGAATATTGGTGAACAAAGAACATAATGAAGACCAAGGAACATAGGAAAACGATTTTGAAGAAGTGGAAAGCAGCATGAGATCCTAAAACAATTTCCCATATTTTGAACATCTCATCACTGTTTATGATCAAATAATAGGAAGGACATGAAAAAACTGCCAACCTAACAGGACATGGCTGTCTAACAAAACTGACAGGCTGAGCAAGGAAACATTAATCAAGGTACAAAGAACTGACAGGTAGATTAGCTGCAGCGATTTATGGTTGAGGTTACACAATATCTGTTGTCAGGCTGATTAGTTGTCTACTCCACAAATCTAATATTTATAGAAACTAAGAAATTGAGTTACAGCAATATCATGAAAAACCTATGAGAGACTGAGAAAATTTTCAGACTGGGTTGGAGTTTGTTCTTCCAACAGAACAACAACCCTAAACATGATCTCGGTGTTACAACAGAATTGCCAGGTCAAAGAGCCTGAATCCAATTGAATGTGTGGCAAGACTTGAAATTTAATGTTCATAAATATAATAAATCAAATCCTGAAACAACTTAAGAAATTTTTGTGAGAAAATTGGGAATACAAATGCATATTAGGCTTGCAAATGCATGTTAGGCTTGCAGGTTATTTGAAAATCACCCAAAAGTATTACTGTTTTAAATATTGACAATATTAGTAACAACAGATCCTAATTTTCCTCACTGTTGGGTACCTCAATCAGTGTCAGGTGTTAGCATCAACTTTTGTGAGACTCCATTCAATAGGCTGAACATAGATAAGACAACACATGGTCACGGATACTCATATTGAGCTCCTGATGATTTAGCATATGTCAAGAAGGCCTGAGCCACCCCTACACATACAGTATCAGATAACAACAATGTCAGGTCTTAATTGACCTTCCATGACCATGTGACCTGACTAAGTGGAGAGGTGAGAACTAACTCCCTGAGCGCACAGCCCCACTGTCCTTATTCAACCAGCCGTTTGGATGAAACCTGAGCACTCACAGGATGCACACACGTGTACATATGAATGCATGGCCATGCAAGCTTACCAAGGCCTTTGATGAAACTGATGACACTAGCTCTACTCCATTTGGTTGGGACTTCCATGATTTAAATGACAAAAGGCACAGGTACAGTTTAGAAAAAGGGACAAAGTAGTAGGACGGAGGAGCAACTGGACTTTACTGCAAGTAAAAGTCAGCTCCCATAACTTTATAAATGCAATTCCTTGCAAGACAGTATTTTTCTTTACGGTATTTTTCTTTACTACCAAAATAATCTAACACACCAGAAATCACAGACATCACGTTAATGTCTGTTTTTAATTCTTGGTCAGTTTAACCAAAGCTGAAAATGTGAAGCTCCATCCTTGACCAAATTGAACAGAAAGATGTCACAAAAACTGAATTGAAAGGGCTATCCCGAATTTTATCCAAATGATATTCCAGACTGGAAAAAGCCAGAGCCAGATTGACACTTCCCACGTGAATGTTGCTTGACGCCTCAGATCTCAAAGAGTCCCAGTCTCAGAAGAGACGATGGCATCAAGGTATTCTTTTAAAACATCAAAAAACGGCAAGTGCAAACTAATTTTGTTGACAGATGACTCTACAAACAGGGATTGAGAATATTTCCAAATGTTTGGTAAGATCAGAGGCTGTCCAGGGCCTCATGTCTGTCAGTTATATGAGTCCACAGTCAAATTGTCAGTTCCTACTTTAGCTCCAGTCCTGCCTCCGACATGCCACCTAGTCTCTGAACAGTAGTTCCTGTGACTTTTGAGTCCTTGGATCCTATTGGAATGAAGAAGTGAAATGAAGCAATTCTCTAAAAGTGGCTGTCTTCAAGTTGTCTGGAGCAGTTAAGCAGAATCTTATCCTTGTGAAGGTCCGACCAGAAGAGTTGGGTTGGAATTTCAACACTGTTCAAAGAGAGAGCCAAGGGGAGGAGGGAGGCGCTATATATAGACGGTTGGCGGTCACTCTCTTACATACCCACCACTCCTACTGACCCCTACTCGTACACAAGTGCACACTCACAAAAACACACATAAAAAAATAAACACAGATGTGGAAATTGGCGGAAGTCAAACAACTTAACATGGCTTAACTTCAAAGTAAATTGCACTTATCTCATTTAGCTAAAAACAGGTTGACTCCAAGCAAATGAATCCATTAGAGCTTCCAAATTATATAATTGTAAGGTGTCTGCCAATGTGAACTTAACTGTGTGTACTGTACATGAATGTGTCAGAAAAAGTAAGGGGAGAGAAGATTAGAAAAGAACATAAACATGTCTCTAACAGACAGACAAGCACAGGGATTTGCATGATTCAGCATTTCAAGAGATCATTCAACACAAACTCTGAACATCTAGTACATAATGTACATGTTTAATTATATTTTACTGCTTCAACTAAAATACTGTCTGAGCAAGAAAGATACAAAGTATGATGGAACACAGTAAGCATCAAGAAAAACTCAAAATATTTTCAATAATAAGCAAAACGGTATTATGGATTTGATATTTTAGAATGTCTTTATCAAAATACCATGTGTTTCAATACAAACCCAAACAACAAATTGAAATAAAAAAATGTTAAGAAATAATACCTCATTTCAACCATTTCTATAAAACCAACATAAGGAACATAATGGAACATAATGGATTTCAAGTGAACAAATGAAACTTTAACTAGAATTATGTTGGTGTAAAAAAACGCCAGTATTTGCAGTACTGTTTAAGAGTGCATATTAAATATTACAAATCAAGTTTATGCAAATAGTTCCAGTCATGCTTTAATTCAGCAGAAATGCTTAAATATTTGTTATTCCATATGCTGCCATTTATCATATTTATTTTTAAAGCTTGCCTTTATCACTGTTACTGTCACCTACCACTAAAACAGTAACTTTACTCTACGTCATTCAACCTTTTTATCTGTTAGGTCTCACTTTCACTCTCTGTCTTCCAGCCTGAAGGAAACCCCAGACATGTTTAAAAATGTAGTAAAAAGTTGTTTCTATGAAACTATCATCTTACATGATTAAAAATTTCTTTGACTTAACCATAAATGCCTTTCTTACATGGAAACATGGTTACAAAGCTAACTTTGAGTTTTCTTCCCTCAGCATTGTTTCTGTTTCCACAACCTTGTGAAACTGAATTATGGCACATTATCTAAATGGCAAAATATGTTTTTACTTGTTTGTTTCTGACTGGATGATTGCTTGGTGCAACCCTAAAATTACATGTATAAAAACAAGAAAGAAAATACAATTTAATCAGTTAACGGATTTTGTAAAGACTAATGCACAGTGTACCTGGATGACGCCTCACATCTCAAAACCATGGATAAGAAGTTAATTTGAGTGTTTAAAAGCCTCCCAAAATGTTTCCTGATATACAAAAATGATTGATCCTGTGCATGTATTTGCAAATGTCTGTCATGTTTCTAGGTAACAGCTAGAGATGACTCATGTCTAACAGCAGAGAGAATAACAACAAGCTCAATTTAACCGCCCTTGACAAGACCCAACAAAGCCTAACCTGGCTGCTGCTGGAGAAGAAAGCTGACAAACAATGATTGCGAGCAACAAAGTCTGGCAATCTTGCAAGTTCTGTTGGGTTGGTGAATGATGTATTAAATAATAGACATTCAGCAATGTACTTGAAATACATTTGAAAAGCAGAACTCCTACATGAAATGTACATTTGTCCTGGTAAAGAACAATTACTTATATTGGTGAAATGAAAGACATTTATAATACATCTTAACTAAGAGCTCCCACTACTATTAATCTATTGAAGCATCGGCTACAAGGATGTATATTAATGTCATTTTTTTGAATTTAGTAGGAATCTGATAGGGACATTTGATGCAATTCAAAAATGGGCAAGATCTTTTAAGTCCTTCATTTTCTGTAACAGAGTGCAAATTTTATCTTTTATGTGATTTAGTCCAGAAGAAAAAATATTAAAATAGATGAAATATTCAAAAACAAACAACAAAAACAAAACAAAGATTGCTATTGCTGATCACATCATCTGAAAATTTACTAATGAGCCAGACCGCTAAGCTAACTTGCTACTCGTTATCCAGCTAAATTTAGCCAAACACTCTCATAAAATCTATTTACTTCTGGAAGTGTCCCTATATAGACTACATCAGCAAAAACAAAGAAAACAAACAAACAAAAAAAAGCTTGCATCACTCTAGTATCAATATCCAAAATTCAACCCAGCACATACCGCTTGGTTAATCTCTGCATCCTCAAAGTCAACATCATAACAACTAATGACACGGTGATGATAAACTGCAGGCGGCGTGACAATGAGTCCCATTGGGGCAATAAGACAGGGATGCTTTCTGCTTATTATGATTGTTCAGATTCCTAAACCCATCATTGTCAGGCTGAGGAACACAGTGTCCAACAGAAACTGATGGAGGATGCTGCTGGGTGTTCACTTCTAACTGCCTCAGAGTGAGAGCAGTTCTGTTTAGTAAACAAAAGCAAGGAAACTGAGAGAGACTCTGGATTTTCTTAGAATGCCAATAGCATAAAAACTTCAGTGGACAGATAAGTGTGTTAAGATCCAAATCTGCTATGCTATGATTATAACAAAGCCAGAAAGCTCTACTCTGTTGGCTGAGCATAAGATGTGGCATTTGAAAACTACTGAGGAATAACATGTACCCAAGACTTATGAAGCCATTATCTTCTTTTACAAAGCGTTTGTCAGAAGGTTGTTCTATTATATAACATTGCCAAATACTGACAAGTGTACATCAGCTGCCAGCTTTTCTGTGACTCAGAAAAACAAAGCATGAAGCCGTTATGAAGCCGTTATCTTCTTTTACAAAGCGTTTGTCAGAAGGTTGTTCTATTATATAACATTGCCAAATACTGACAAGTGTACATCATGCTATGTGTCAGGCATTTGTCCGGCATAACGGCAACAACAACTGTCATCTGTTAGCTGTACTCACTGCCTCCTAAAGACTTGAGCAGAGACTTGAGGCTGATGTCAAAGAACCCCGAATCCTGCTGGCTGGTCGCCATGGCTGCAGAGGCTAGGTCGCCACGGTGACAGACAGCAGTGGGGGAACAGGACGGCAGGATGAGGTGCTGAGTGAAGCAAGTGAGAGGAGGAGGAGTTGACGGAGCGAAGAGGCAAGGAGAGAGGGAGGACGATGCAGGTGGGCAGTGAGCGATGCGGATGTTGCGGCTGTCTGTTGCTTTGAGTGCGTCTACGCACGAGCAATGAAAGTGTATGTCAGTCCTGCCTGAGCTCTGCGTTGCTATATTGTTAGCTTACGCCCCCACCCCCTCTCTGTTTTGCTCTCTCAGGACAGTGATACACAGATGTTAGCAGACGCAAGCGGCCAATCCTCTTAGAGGGAGGAGAAAGCGAGGGTGAGAAGGAGGTAGTGAGAGGACAACAGAGAACATAAATCACCAAATTGCAGGAAACATAAAAAATACAAGCAGGAAAAATGGGAATGAGAAAAATTGTGTATTACTGAGTAATACACAATGCATAGAGAGAGGAAAATGGGATGAAGATGATTCAGTATATCTACATAACATGTACCATAAGTATGCTATGAGCACTATAAGCCAATGAGAGCGAAGTGAAACAGTGACAGCCAGATCAAATCAGCCTATAGCCAATAATAGCACCTTTTTGTCATCACTCCCTCACGTAGACATCACATACGGATGATCTGTTATTTGATATATTGACTTTCTCCAGTAGGATACAAAATATTTTAATATTATGTTTCTATATTGGAAAAAAATTATAATAAAGTTCAGTTGGATCTTGACAAGTCCTTGCTTCTTCAAGAAAAAAAAATAAAGCCCATGTAAAAAAAAGACATGATTTAACTATAACACTAAAATGAAACATAGAAATAATTATTTCAAACTTAGGAGGATCAAATAGGATAATTTTTGGGTGGACGGGTTCACAGGGGATACTTAATGGATTTAAAAAGTTGTTGCTTTTTGAAAAGAAAAAAAATAAGCCAGAGACAGAATTGTAACTAAATGAAATCTAATACTGAGTACGTAAAATCTGTCTCTTAAAGATAAAAATCTCGGGAGCAACTTCTAATCTCTAAAACATTTGTAGGAGATAAATGAGCATCATGTTTTTGCCTTTATGCTATAAATGATCATTAATTATTTATACTAGAAGCAAAGGCAACATCATTCCAAGTGCGTAAGAGTAGGGTGACTTGATAAGTAAGGGTTTTACTCATATTTTAAAGCAAAAATGATTACAGAATAGAGACATTGGAAGTGTCTATACATTCCTATAGAAGTGATCATCACAGATTAAAAAAGGTTGGAAGCTCAAAAGGTTAATATCAAGCAACATCGCTCTGCTCCATCTAGCCTTCCTTTTCACAAGTTTTGCTTTTTCTCAAAGTCTGAATAAACTGCAAATATGTTTCAACATGTCTTTGTAGAAAACAGCTTCCTTTAAATTAACATATTACATCTCTGTACTTATCATGACTACATTTTAAACTACTCATGGAAACTCAAACTAGCAACTTAAAGTCTCCTAGTTGGGGGCGTTCACTGATTGAAAATAGACAACATTTGTGTCTAGTCACCAGTCAGGGCCAATTAAGCAAAAAATTAGCCAACAACATTCTAAGGCCATAACCAAAATGATTATATAACTTTTTTTTAAATTACTTTTACTTTTTAAAGGCAGAAAATGCCATTCGCCAGTCTCAATTACTCTCTATTAATACAGTAAGAGGATAGTTACTGACAGTAAAATAACTAATTGGTTAGACAGAAAATAAACTAAATGTTTCTCCTTTTGCTTTCTTACATTCAATACTCAAAGTAAAACTATAACGTAAAGGTAAGGTGATCAATCTACATGTGCATAAGAGGTGCATAATTAGGGTCCACACGTCATCCTGAGCTGCAGAAGCGCCACAGGATATGTTAAAGGGAGAGAGGACATTGAGTTGTGAGTTTGGGACGAGGGGACACATATAATATAGAGCATCTTGAAAGCTGCTGCTCACAGGAGGTTTACGGAGCACAGAATGGCCTGATTCACATTAAGAGACAATTAGAGCCTGATCTCAGAGGAGTAGAGATACAGCAAGGGAACCTCCGCAAACTGAATCTGGTCTGGAAATTATGTTTACTTTGCTACAGTCATGGAGAAAATACTATCAGCAAATCCCATTGTGATACCATTGCAATGATATTGTTATTGTTACATCAGATATACTCACAGATTGTTATAATCTACTGAAGTTCACTCTCTCATCTTTGTCCATGCATTCATTTTTTAAACCAAACCATTTAATTTTTTATAGGTTGGGAGTGTTTACCTTTCCCAGCGTTCAATGGGTAGGAAGCAGGTACAAAGTAAATAAGGAGACACATAAAACAAACAACTAAGATCTCACACACTAACCCTCACTGTTTAAGGAGATTTAGAGTGATTGATTAACCTGGCATGCATGTTTTCAGAGTAGACATATGAATCAAAACTCCACACAAAAATGCCTCAGATAACAGTGCTAACCACAGAGTTTCTATAAAGAATTGCATTTTGTGTGTGTGTTTCTGACACTCAAGATGATAATGTACTGTTAATTGTTGGGATTTACGGAAAAAGTTTTTTACTTTAAAAGTAACATACTGACAAATATAAATTTTTTGCAAGAAAAAAACTCCCTGTGATACAGAGTTTCCTCGTACTAAAAAAAGAGAAATTTTCAAATTAAGATGCAAATTTTTTGCTGTACTAGATGGAGCAAGTGTTTGCTCATACAGAGAAAAGTATAAATGGGAAATACTCATTGGAGTTTATCCAAGTTAACACAAGATAGGAAAATCTATTCAAATTAATAGAAAACTATGAGAATAGAAGGAAATCTGCTTATAGCTAGTAACAGCTGCACCCATATTTTGGGATAGAAATGAAAATCATTAAACAAAAAAATGCACTCACCCTTGCAAAACTCATGTGATTCCTCACATTCTGAGCAGAGGCCTGGGCATGCCAGCTGCTGGAATGTGATTCCTCCAAACACACAGGCAACACACATGCACCCATCTAATCACATATGCATGAACAAATTAACAAACATGAATTGTAGTGCATATACACTCAACTTCAAATTAAAGATGGATTAAATGTTCATTTCAAAAAATTGGAAAGAATCATTATGGTCATCTGATTAATTTCTAATTAATCAGTTTTTGAATGTATTGGTTTCATTCTGAAGTTCAAAAACAGAAAAATAAATTTTTTAAAAATATATATTTTATATTTCTAGTAAAGATGATTGTTTAATGTAATAGCAATTTACTCACCTGCTAAGTAAAAATGAGTTACGTTTGATGTAAAGAGCGCTGTTCAATGAGTAAATGATTCCTGTCTTTATTAGTTTACATTCACTATCTATACATCCACCATAAGGGAGAACTTGTGGCACATCTTCAGAGTTGCAAATAAATGAATGAGTTACTCTGGGAGTCTATCAAGTTACTGTCAGCCTGAACTTTAAAAAAAATGTTTAAGTGGTATTTACCTAAAAACACAATTAAAACCTAATTGTGTTTTAATTATGTTAAAACACAATTAACTTGTGTTTTAACTTACAATGTCACAGGGTAATAAGAAAGTAAAAACATTGCTATGCTGGAAACAGTTGCTTGCAAGCTCTTAATCTCTTGACCAAACCAAAGAAATAGATTAAACGCAACAATACTAATTTCATGTTGACATGTTATCTCTTAATATTTCTTTGAATAATTGTCAGGAATATTTACTCAAACATCAAAACACCATGGGAGTAAAATGCTACATACATCCCAAGAGAGAATGTTTGAGGTTTACAGTTCACACAGTAGTGTCTCACTAACACAGCTGGGTTGATCCAATAGGTCACTGTTCTAAAGAATGTCTGAGTGAGAGAAGTTTTCATGCCAGGCATACTTGCCTCTTTCACATCAAAGCCTCGGGGGTCCATGGTACCACAACAGAGAAGCCCCACAATATTCAATTTCATAGTATTCCTTGTTTTAAGAATTTGACCATTTTAACCTTCCTGCTCAATTATTTCTAAGACGCTGTTAATTCCTTTCTGAAAGAAGTGTTTGTGCAGGTGGTACTCTGGCACTATTTTAGCCCAAACTTCCCCTTCCACTTTTAACTGCACACATTTTCACTCTTCTTTTGAAGCTTGGCTAATTCCCACTAAGGGAACAAAATTACGTTGACCCTTTTTCTCCACTTACCCAAATATTCTAAATTATCTTCACTTTACATCCACATTACTCTTTTTGAATAATCTCTGAAATAGTGTTTTTTTTATATTACAGGTTTACTAAAGAAAAAGCACTTGACTTTACACTTGGTTATTCCTCATTTTACCTACTTCTTTCTGTGAATGGATGAAATTGGAGCAAAGTTAACAGATAAGGTTCTAAAAGGAAAAGTGGGTTCTCTCGATTTTTCCTGGTAATAAATTGATGCTGCTGTAGCTTTTTGTTGATGCTAAAATGTTACAAGTTTGGGCATTGATATACAATCCTTTTCAAAAGTAACATGTGTCCCACAAGTGTAATGAATGACAATGTATGTGGTATATGTGGGTAAACCAATGAAGTCCTGCACTCAAAACAAGCATTTCAATTCTACTCAGTATTATCTATTTAGCAACATTTGCTGGACCTTGAAAAAGCAAACTTTGAAGCTGTTTAGGGGTGCTTGAACATGACACTACAAGCTGGTTTAGACCACCAAACAACATTGCTTCTACCTCTGATTATTGGTGAAGTATTAACTGTCTGTTTTCTCAAAACAAAAATGGTCTCAAAGAGCATACAAAAGTCACAACAAAGACTTGCTAACCCTTAGGTCTTGCAGCAGACATGTAGAGACAGAGAGGGTCTGAAGGTAGCAATAGATCACAGACTTCTTCACATTCTTTGCTGGGAAAAACCTGCATATTCACATTCCATTTGGTGAGTTCAGGATCACTATTTTAGGTGTGAACCAATATTTTTTAGTTTTCTCCCTCAAAAAATTCTATATTCTATATTCAAACATAAGGGTTCTTACCGGGGTAAAACAGGACCCATAACAGCATGCGTTCACCTACCTGCAAGGATCCTTGTTCTCTTTCTGGATCTAAGTTGGATCTTTGAAAATCTCCCTTTGAAGTCGCTGCGGTCAAATGTGTCCAGTGACAAAGAGGCAATGCGATCCAGGACAATCCCATCATGGCTTTGGTTCTGTATGGGAACTACCAGGTCTGAAGCTTCCTTCTGCAATTGACCATTACTTGGATTGGAAGAACTGCTTTGATCCTTAAAGCTGTTAGTGCATTTGTCATCCTCTACAGACATGTCTGTATCGTCAGTAACACAAGGTGCTGGAGATCAATCTGCTCCCAGAAGTCAATATTCAAAATGAAACCCTTTTCAGAGCTGGCAAACAGATACTACATGGTTCAACATTAAATTCCAACAGAAAAAATAAATAAGACAAACATAAAAACCAAAAAAACTCCAGAAATGTGTTAGAAAATCAGGAAGTTCTAAAACGTTTCTTCACTCTCTTCTTTTCTTTTTTGTCCACAATTTGATATCCAGTTTCCTCTTATGGTGTTTTCCCTTTTGTTGAGTTCATTCAATCCGGCAACGGTGAGCTCACAGTCTTGTTGCAGATACAAAGTTCTTCCAGAGATTCAGATTCTTGTCTCTAGAGTCGCTTTTGTGTGTTCTTGTTAAGGCTCTAAGCTCTCTTTCATAGTCTTGCTTGTTTGAAAAGCAATTTTTATTTTTCCAAGATGTTTCACTGTCTTGAAAAACCCAGCTTTTGCTCTCTGTAGTTCTTTAGTTTCTTCTTGTTTTCTTTCTCAGTCTTTTCATTCTGTGAGGCACAGCTGTGTTTCTTTGCTCTCAGGTGGTGATCGTGGGAGGGATCCTGTTCTAAGCGAGCAACTTGATTGGGTGGCTTAGAAAGTTTGGGTGGTTCTTCTAGAGATTTCCCCCCCTCTTCCATTTCATTGCTACCGCCTTCCGCTCACATTTTTTTTTCTTGCCAAAAAACAATAATGTTTTTGACGTGGTTTCTTTCTCCCACATCTGTCTGTTGATTGCTTTCATTCTGTTTTTTTCCTATGGGAGTAAAGCATGACAGATAAGCATACATCTGCTTGACTCACACAGCCATACCATGGCATGTGGGTGTGTATAAACGCTAGAGTCCCTGTGCCTCACTGGTTGAGGCTGTTCAACCAGTTACATTAAACTCAGCATGCTAATGGTGTAGGATTACTGAGACACACCTATTCATAGAGGTAAAAACCAAGTCATTACAAACAGGAAGGATTCACACTGAATATATTTACATGGCAGTTTGATAAACAGTCTTGAATCATGAATTAAAAAATTTAAAAGTGAGACAGTGTTGTCTGTGTAATAAGTGTACAGCAGGACAAATGAGAAGTGAAGTTGGTTTTCAAAGCCTGCCAACTGCCTACAGAAAACACAAAATTGTTACAACATGAAAGTACTTGTTAAAAAAATTATGCTAAAACCTCTTAGATAAACATTGGAAAGCAGACATCAATTCAGACCCACAAAATGCAAACTATTGTTCTATTGCTCATCTTCCTAACTTTGTACAGGAAGTGTAACATACTGCTTTGCTCTGTCAGGGTAATTGCAAGTGGTCATGTAATACTGTAATCAGGCAATAAGTCACAATAGTTGCCCTCAAAATTCTTCACAGCTAATTCTGCTCAACAACTCTTAAATAGGCAGAAAAGCAAAGAGTGGTTGTTTAAGAGACAGCTCTACTAAATATTGTTTTTCTCCTTAAGTTCTCTTCAAAGCACATTAGTGCATACAGTATCTCACTTCTGTTTTCTCTGGAGGGTTGGGTAGTTAGTGTCTCACAGGAGGCACCTACCCTCACTTAACTTCCTGCTGTTTACCCCACTATTGTCATGGCATCAGTTCCACTGAGTGCCTCACCCAAGAGATAATTTGTGGGTGTGACAACAACAAAACTTGTATAAGTCTTAAAGTTTTCTATGTTCTCAATGGTCAAAGTGGTCTAGTGTGGAAAGGCATCAAGTTAGAAGAAGATAAGAGTAAGGGAGATTTTGTTGTAAACTGCAGCAACTTAACTTTACTGATACAGATACAGGATACAGATAAAGCCATTGTGCACTTTGTTAAAGAGAAGGTTTAATGTAAAATCGACTGTTTCGAGCTTTATCTCATGTTATAACAGTATAATGTTATACTCCAGGTATATTTTTGATAACGTATCAAAAATGTACCTGGAGTGTTGTTTTGATTCTTTCATGCACGTTTGAGAAATCCTTGCATCTCCTTTGACAGCCATGTGGGAGTTCCACCTATTTACACAAAGCTCTTCCTTGGAGCTGCAGTCTCCTCTGAGCTATTGCCCCACAGACCACCCCTCCCCAACACCTTCTCCACACAGTTCCACTAGACTAGCAGCAGCACCAATTAGCAAACACCTGGTGAAACCGTCTACTGAGCTTATCATACAAACTACTCCTCAGTCTAACACTCCAAAGAACGGTTGTAAACAGCTATTGGAGGAGCATTGCTGTGATGACGTGGTGAAAGCAGAGTGTCGGGAACAGCAGTGGCTTCTTGAAAGGCAATATTATGTATTTTCCAGGCTCACAATGCCATTTTATTGCATAATCAAGTAACTATGCTAACTTCAGTTGTTATAAAAAATGCTACCCATACCAAACATGACTTGAAACAAATTTGTCTTTGCAATTTAACGCCTGGAAAAGGGTGGCGTTTTGTGAGCGCAAACATTTGGGCACCAATGAGTGGTTGCCACAGGAGATTCAAGGATTCCTCAATATGCATAAAATAATCAAAACAGCACTCCAGGTGTGTGTTTGATGAGGGAATACCATTCTAATGTGATATAAAGCTAAAAAAAGACAATTTAAAAAAACCCCTGCACTTTAAGATGTTGCCAAAATTAAAGCGAATATGGGTAAACAATAGGCTGGAGGACTTAATTGGTGAATAGGTTTGTTTTTGCAGTACATTTTAGCCAACAGTTTGTATAAAACATTATGCTTTCTGACAGGGCCTTGTCCATGACAACTGATGTGTGAAAGCAGACACCACTCAGGTTCCCTGACAGGCTTCTCAGGTTTTCTGCCTAATATTTGCTGGGCCTGATCGCCCGCTTGTGTTAAGACTCAGGTCGAAGACTGACAATCTACTTCTTCAAATACACAATCAAATTTGTTTTGTACTCCCTTGAAGCCCTTTAACACTTTGGGATGTAAAGTTGTTTCCTAGTTTAATTATCTTTTAAAATGAGGATATTGTTGATAAACTGCTGATATCAATAAACATATGAAATACACATATCAAACAAGCTTGTCAGTTTCTGTTATTTAAAGCTTTTTGCAATTCAAATACACACCATATATACTGTCATCCATCATTAAGATAACTGTGACATAAGTGCTGCCCTTTACCCACTGTAAATACACTTTGGTTTACCAAGACCAAGTAACACAACCAAAAAGGTAAACAATAAACCACAGTGTAACAGCTTGTTTTTAGCCTGGGTTTGTGGACAAACAACAATACTATCTTAACAATAGTTGACCACCAGCAACACCCTACTTTGTTTAGTAATGTAATGTTTTCTTAATTTAATCAGTCATTATGTTCCTATGTCTGGTGGTCTCTTCCTGTTTTGTTCGTTTTTCAATATTGCACATAAATCATTGTCTCCCTGATGGAGGAGCAGCGGATCCTAAGCTAAAAGAAGAGAGACAAAGTGGTGCCAATCCGTCTCACATATAGTCTGAAATATAAAACTACTTCCTCTCCCATATAGACATGGTCTCAGCCAAATGAAACCACGATGACTGTGCCATGATCACTTGCTGGTTTCTTTTTAATCATTAAAACAATTCTTCATTGCTTCATTTCCTCATTTTTACTTGCTTTTCAAATTACTCAAGTTTGTCATCTGAAATGACTTTTGCAAAATAACTGTGCTTCTTCTAATCAAAGCAAAAAAATAATTCCCAAACTGAATGACCTCTTCTTATAATCATCTTTCTAATTACTATTTAAATTGCAACAACTTGGAGCTCCTCTCCTGGGGAAAACTTTTTCTTCCATCTGCTGCTCAAACACGTTGTCATAGTAACTGTTGTTGCAGACTGTCCTGGACACTCAGCCGGTCTAACAGGAGAGTTATGGGGATAAACACATTTACTTTGGGCTTATGCACTGTGGCAAGACTCCAGCTCATGGTTTTACTAAGTTGAAAAAACAAAACCAGTGATAGCCTTGCCTCACCCTGAGTCAGGTATTTTATAAGGACCATTCCAGGTTTGTAACAGTTTTTTTCACAAGATTATGCCAGACATTTATAAACTATATGATAAAAAAAACAGTGTCTTGCAAAAGTACTAACACCCTTTTCCAAATTTCAAAACTTTATAATCCTGACCTGGGGAAAAAAATGTCCTTTTCTTTTTTCAAATTACGGATAAAACCGAAAAGAATAAATAATCATTTGTAATCAACTCACTTTATTTTATCGTCCTTAAATTAAAATACAATGCAACCAATTACAGCACAGAAACTTCATGTGTGTAAATCAATCTCTGTATAATTACTGCTTGTCTGTGAAGCCCACAGGTTTGTTCGGCAACATAAGTAAACAAAAAACACATAATGAAGACCAATAGAAACAGTTCAGAACACTCCAAGCCTTAAGCATCTTATTGAGAACGGTTCAATCCACCTTCTGATAATAGAAAGAGGATAACACAACCATAAACATCCCAATATATGGTCTTCTGACCAGAATTAATCTGATAAGTAGCAAGAAAGCCCATGGTAATCATAAAGAACTGACAAAGACCCATACCCGAGGAAGGAAAATTATAACTATTAGTTGTGGAATCCACAAATAAGGAATGTTGTAATTAAATAAATCAATCTCATGGAAAGTAATCCCCATAAAACTGAATTGAAGTGCTTTGAGTGATTATAGATGTACTTATTCTTTGCTATGTATCATAACTGATATTTTCTAAAAGGCAGTCGGGTAACTGTAGTTTATTTCTGGCTGTTTGTACTGGCATTGTGCTATTGTCAACATTTGGGCACGAGACTAGGACTTTCAGTTTTCTTGAACTTGTTTTTCAATTGGAATTTTTAAGGCAACACCCTTCTAAATTGTTTTCTAGTTACAGTGTTCAGATATGTTCAGGAACCTAATAAGATAATACAGCAGTGTAAAAAGACACAAGTAATAATAAATTAAGAAAGATATCTATGTAAATAACTTACAAATGTCAGGCCGTAACAGGCTGGAATAATAAATTAAACTGAAATGACAGTATTTGGAATTCTTAGAACGCTTGTCAATATACTGACTTCTAAATGGGTGCTATCACTATATTTACTGCTATCAGTAAAGTTTCCTTTAATGGCTGTTATTCTGTGTTATCCTTTGTCCCTTTCTCTTTTTTTATCCTGATTTAACCAACACACTGGCTCTACGATAGTGCCCCCTTGAGCTCACTGCAAGGATCAAATTGCTGTCAATGATATTTTAGACTTTCAGTTTTGTTTTGGGATGTGATTGGTACACACATCTTTCATTTTAGTAGTTCACAAATTATAATTTTGTCCTCCAAGCACTGTACACCTTAGATAAATAGATCATTTTTGTGCTTAGCGTGTGGGAAATTTCCAAGTCATTTATGTAATGCTTTACCCTATTTTCTCTTATAAAAGCAATGTTTTAAGTGCTGTGAAACAAGACCATAACGAAGAAAAATAGCTCTAAAACATGAAAAAGCTACAAGTTCAACCTCTGTTTACCCTGAAGTGATTCTAAATTAAAGTTTGCCTTTTTTACAATGTCAATTTAGTTTTAAATCTGCTCCTTTCCCAGCAGTAATTCAGATTATCAATATAAAATTTGACATATAGTGAGTATCTTAATCTTTTAATCTTAATCTTTTTGCAATCTGAGTGAAAAGCATGCTTTTTATTTGAGCAATTCACTTGTAGAAATTCAAGTTTTCTCACATTTTTTTCATTTAAGTTTTATTGTTTTAAAAACAATGTTTTCTATACTCCACTATGTTATCTTAATTCATTATTATGTATCGTGTAGATGCAATAAAAAAAACAAGTTACATACAGCTCAGTGCTAAAGACTCAGCATTATTTCTGTCTGTAATTTAAGAGAAAATGTCTGCTTAAACTATATAGACTAACTATTTTAAATTCAGTAATAGCGCAATATTTTATGCACTTTAGTTTATACTCCAACAAACCAGTTAATAAGTCTGATGCACATATAAACACATCACAGTATGTCTATCAGCCTTTTTATAAAGATATCTGTGATGCAATAATATCTCTGGAGTCGCTAATAAACTATCAAACAACCTCAGAGCAAGTTCAAACTTTACAGGAACAAAAACAACATTCCTCAAAAAGAGCTATGTGAAACCTACAAGTAAATGCATGAAACACTTAAGTTAAAATAAATTAATTCCACTCTAAAATTGATACAATTAAGCTAAAACACAGCCAGAACAGGTTGGACATATTACTGAGAGAAACAGACTATGCTGCTACCCTCTGCTAAGTATAGCAACACCCAAGGGAAAGTCAAACAGGGATGATGATGGTAAGGAATGTGCGTGGGCGTGTGTGTGTGTGTGTGTGTGTGTGGGTTGATGATGGTACCATAGTCAACAGGAGTGGTACCTTCTAATCTGCTGTACATGCGTGTACTTGTGCGTATATCTGACAAAAACGTCAGGTTATGTAAGTCTGTGGGAGTGAGGTGCAGAGTGGTATCTATGGAAACAATGGCAGTGAGGAAAGATGGGATAGTTCAGCAGTTGAGGAAGGTACCTGAGCTGATGGAGTGGGAGGTCAGGCATGGTTTGTGTACATGAAGTTCATTGTCATATTTATGCTGCACTAAACCTCTGAAGTGTGTTTAAGTCAAACATAGGGGGAAAAACACACACAACCAAAAGGCACTTGTTTAAGGTTGTTTTTATCATTTCAACTAGAAATCCCTTACACAGCATTTTCATCTCTCATGTTATAGGCTCCAGTCAAGGGTTACTCCTTATCTACTCCATCAGGTTTTGAAAAAAATGTTTTGGAAAAAATCCCAACATAACGTTTAGAACTGTGTTTCAAATATTAAGTATTCTCAATGGTCAAAAGATATGAAGTAATGTTACCAAAATACTGAACATTGATCTGAATTTTTACAAACTGAACTCTAACTGCAGCACTTCTTAAACCCAAGTAAAGAGTTTCTAAAAGAACTGTATCCTCGATTCACATGACCAAAAGAACAGCTTTAGGGATAAAAAACAGGCATTGTGACAAACTAATCAAAGGACCCTCGTTTATGGTTTATGAGACTGTAAACTTTTTAAAACATTCACATTATGAATTATCTGGATTACAAAAATGCCTAAAGCTATTTTTAAGTCAATGTACAATGTATGGGTGGTGAGGGGATTTTTTTTTTACAGCCATTGAGTTATTTTTTATTTTGTAACCTTATGTAACCAAATGTCTATCTATCTTATTGGATTTTTCAAGTAAGATAAACCAAATAAAGTAGTCCAAAGCATACGAAAAAGCATAAATTGCTTTCAAAATATTCTGCAAGTAAAACATTTCCTGTGTATATTTTTTAGCTGTCTTTACTGTTGTAAACTTAAATAAAGTTACCATCAGCACTTGCTCGATTACAAAAAAGATTCCACCTGTGTGTAATTTACTTGCAGCATAAATTCATCTGTTCTGTGAAGCCATGAATGGTTTGTTGGAGAACATTAGAGAACATAAGGCATCATGACAACCAAGAACCATAGCAGACAGGTCAGGGAGATCATTGTGGAGGAGTTTAAAGCAGGATTGGGTTGTAAGACATTCTCCCAAGCTTTTAACTTCTCACACAGCTCTGCTCAATCCATTGGCTGAAAATGGAAAGAGGATGGCACAACTGCAACATAGCAAATTCTGCATGGCCATCCACATAAACTGACAGAGCAAAAATGAAAGCAACAACCAAAAAGCCAACTGTAATTCTGAATGAGCTATAGAGATCTACAATCTGTTGACAGGGCTACTGTTTGTCAGGTACTTAGCAAATCTGCCTTGGAGAGTAGCCTAAAACCCATTGCTGAAAGATAACTATATACCCAGTGTGACACATGGTGGTGGCAGCATTATATTGTGGGGATGTTTTTCTTCAACAGGGATAGGGAAGCTAGTCAGAGTAGATAGAAAAATAAATGGAGCTAAACACAGGGAGAGTGTGAGGTGAAGCTTTACCTTACAGTAGAACAATGATTGTAAACATACAGTAATTGTTACAATTAACTGGTCTCCACCAAAGTATGTACATTTGTTAAAATGGCCTTAGCAAAGTCCAGACCTAAATCACCTTGTGAATCTCTGGTAAGACTTTGAAAGAACAGGTGAAAATTCCAGTCTCTTGATGTAAAGTATGAAAAAAATTATAGTTGCTCTACACTCTGTCTTTTGACCAAATTTAATATGCAAATATAACATGTAGCCACAAAATACATGCAAGGCTGCAAAGACTTCAGTTGAAAATGCAAAGCAAAAATAAAGAAAAGTTTTGGTGAATGTTAGAGGCGCTGTGTGTTCACTGCGACACACATGTCAAAGCTGTGTGGGTTTTCTTGCACTAACCCTATGGCCAGTCACAGAACAATGGAGTGAACTGGGGCGGTGCTGCTGACTGGCTGTCTCAAACAGCTGGAAAAATGAGGAGGGGGTTAAGGCTGAGTGATGAGGAGGGGGAGAAGAGAGGCGGTGTAAAGAGAAAAAAAATCTCCCTGAGGCAAACAAAATGTGATCCACATGAACACTAAGAACTGAAAATTCCCACAACTATACAGTAGTTATCTGGGTGAAGGTGAAGTGCATATAAATAATACATGCTCATATACTTACTGACTTTCTCTCCTAAGACATCCAAGCTACCTGTTTCCTAAATATAACAGAACTCCTGAATATAAACAAATGTCATGTTAAAATGCTGTACTTTTCCTGTTCTCAGTCTATTTTAACTCATTTTTAAAATGTAAAAATATGAAATAAGAAAAAAAAACCAAAAATACAACCAGCAGTGGTCAGACTTTAAAAACCAAACCTACAAAAAAACCTACAGAAAAAAACAAAAACAAAAAAAACTCAGACAAGACAGAAGAACTACAACATGGATGAATTATACCTTAGTATACGCTGCAACATGAGCAGCCTGTTCTGCTGCTCATGTTGATCCATGTCATTAAGTCTTTTCCAGCTGGGTTTATGTTATAATTTCAGCTCTTTTATTCCTGACATCAGAGACTCAGACATGGCACCAGACAGCCAGATGAACTCTGAGACCTGCATGTTACGTTCTTCCATTTTTGTTCGAAACACTCTTCACTCATTTTTTTTATGATTATAACCGCCTTAAATACAATTAACATGCAACGCTTGTCTTGTGCCATTATGTTATGAATATAAGCAACGGTCGATTTCTAACTATTTGGATAATTTCTCTTACAAAGCGGCACGGTATTGTCCGTTGTGTCGGGGCTGCAAAGCAGGGCGCATTTTTCTAATCAAGCAGACATTTTTTCTCTTTCATTTAATTGGTACAGACCACTATCACCAGCTAAGCGTATAGCTAACTAGATAGCTACAGCGCTGCGACTGTTAGTCACAGCAGACAGTGTTAGACTAAGACATGTCTTGTGTTGTCTCGGTAGTCAACAGAACACCGAAACATCACCACACACAGCCTTAATTTAGCTTTAAATCAATTTTTACCTTTTGTTCGTCGACGCGGACGCCTACAAGGCCATCTCCTGAGACGAGTTCTTTGTTTATGATGCTCGGTGGCTTGTTTTCATCAATTCGCCTCGTCTCTCTCCTCCGGGAGTCGTGCCTCCCCGGCTGACAGCACCACGGCTAGAGTCGACAAGGTCCCGCCCCTAGCAACCAATCAGATTCCAAGAAGATAGAGACTGAGACGAGATTCGATTTCCATTGGTCAACAGTCGTGCCCGTCAAGGTGTCACTAGGGCCGCAGCTCGGTCCAAGGGCAGGACACCTGCTGAGAAAGGATGCGGAGCGCCGCAGGTGCAGCCACATGAAGTGATGAAAGAGCCGTAGGTGATATTTAAGAAAGCTCATGTAACCGGATCCCTTCTGCGTTGTGCAGGTTATTAGATGTTAGTCAGGCCGTGACTCTGTTTGGCTTTCAACGATTTATTCTGACGAAAATATCCAACAGAAAAACAATTGTTACAAGCTGCCCGCTCCAAGTCCTACACAAACAAAAATACATAACAGAAATTAACTTAATAAATCTACAAATAAACTGGAAGTATTTAGATAGAAAATAAATAGGACACACCTCTCCCGCAGGACAACATGACAAAAGGGGAGGGGCTAAGGGACGCAAACATTTTAAAGTCAAAACCATAGAAGAAGAAATAAAAAGGAGGGGCTACCGTTCTTAAAGTAACACATTCAAAACAATGACAGCTTTTCGGTCAGGTAGAGAACAATACAAACAATAACAAAAAAAGACATTTTGTGTAATTATAACAACCAGGTTACATTCACCCCCCTAGAATTACACAAAATAAAAAACAGTGATAAAGACACTTAGTAGCAGTAAAATTTTATTTTATTTTATTATTTTTGCAACAATGTAACACATCAGCCAAACAGCTACCCTACAATAGGGTCAGGAGACTAGAGATCGCTCGACGCCCAGCAAAATCTCACAGTATTCCATGGACAACAAGAGGTGCCTTTTACACCTCCCCATACAGAGTAAACACATAAATGGTACTGAAGCTTATGCAAACCAAGACAAAGACAATCCTAGCCAATGGCAGGAATCATATGAGAATTTGGAAACTCACACGTCAATAACAGTTTGAACATTATCCTTATCATAAAGCGCCTCAATGACGGCCATGGACTCTATCAGGCGACAAACTGGTTTAATAACCCTCCCAAAGCGTGAAGTTAGGCGGCGAACAACATCCTCACCCACCCTGTCTGGAGGATGAACAGAGCCAGCAGCATCAGGAAGATGAGGTAAGGAACCAGCAGTCGCCAGTACTCCTGTTTCCATGGAGGAGTCCTCAGAGTCATGAGACAGGTCACTATTTCCAACTGATGGAGCCAAGGACACGTCCTGAACCCATGAAGCAGTACGGTCATCCCCATCACTGCAGGACAGGGAGTCAGGTAGGGAAGGCTCAGCAGGAACAGCACTAGGAGCCTCACTAAATCTTCCTGTTCCATGTGAATCAGGAACCGGGGGGACTCGAACCACACTATCAACCTGGCGGTTCACATTTCCATCCAAGGTCATCCCCACAGGTAAAAAGTTCACGTCAAGAAGGAGGTTGCGATGCACCACACGCTCATTGCCGTGACGATCTCTAACGCGATAAATATGGAGAGCAGGTTTGGAGGCAACCACCGTGTACATCACAGGCTCCCATTTATCAGAAAGCTTTCGCTTTCCTCTGGCTCCCTTGTTTGCCACCAGGACCTGATCTCCAACTGACAGAGGGTGACCCTTGACTCTCTTGTTGTACTGGTCACATTGATGTTTCTGCTCTGCACTGGTGTTCTTCTCAGCCATTAGCATGGCAGAACGTAAATCTTCAACCAGTGATTTGACATAAGTGTGGTAGTCACAAATAGCATCATCATGAAGAACGTTCCGAAAAACAAGGTCAACAGGCAACCTGGGAATCCTCCCAAACATCAGATAGAACGGTGCAAAGCCTGTGGTCTCATGAACCGTGCAGTTGTAGGCAAAAGTCAGAGACTGGACCATCTGAGGCCATTTATGCTTCGAACGTGGAGGCAGAGATCTCAACATGTTGCCCAGAGTGCGATTGAATCTCTCTGCAGTCCCATTACCCATTGGGTGGTAGGGTGAGGTGTGTGATTTACTGACACCACTCAACTCCAAAAGTTCAGCCAGCAGCTCACTCTCAAAATTTGCACCCTGATCTGAGTGAATGCGCTGTGGGAAGCCATAAACACAGAAAAACCCATCCCATAACTTTTTTGCAACTCGTTTAGCAGTTTGATCCTGACACGGGAAAGCATGTGCTAACTTTGTGAAGTGATCAGTAATCACCAGAACATCCACAGACTTGTTGTTACTGTCCTCAGCTGACCAGAAATCAATACACACCAGCTCCATCGGAGCACTGGTCCTGATGTTCTCCAGAGGGGCTCTCACAGCAGGCTCTGGGGTTTTACTGAGGACACATCTGGGACATTTTCTCACATAATCTCGCACATCTCTTTCCATGTCATGCCAAAAGAAACGACGACGAGCCAAGGAGAATGTTCGTGGCTGGCCCTGATGACCTGCACTATCATGGACACCAGTCAGAACCACAGACTTCAAAGCATCAGGAACCACAAACTGGAAGCGTTTACCTTTTGTCAGAGGGTCTTTTATGACACGGTAAAGAACGCCATTCAGCAATGTTAGTTTATCCCACTGCTTCAGAATTTTAGAGCCAGTTGATTTTCACCAAAGCGTTCCGCCTTGATGGACGGCGGCGTCCCGCTCAACGTACAGGACAACTCTGGAAACAACAGGATCGTTTTTCTGGTGAGAGACCAGGTCAGTTAGACAAAGAGCTGTTGATGGACCTGTGGTGTGTGGGATTATCATGCCCAGATGATCAGCTAAAGATGCTGCATGCTGAGTCTGACCAGCATCTCCACTGCAGGCTGATGACAAAAGAGAGGTGACTTCGTCACAGGTCATGGACGTGTTAGCTGTAATGGAGGAAGAGCTGTCCACTGATTGAAGCTGACAGGTCAAACGGAAAACATCCTGCACAGCATGATCAGGGACCTCACAGACATGCTCCAAAAGTTCCTGACAAGGTTCTGGCAGAAGGCGATCAGCCAAAGGCTTCACAAAGGAGCTCTGCTCAGAGCATCTGCCACCACATTCTGTCTCCCTGGAACATACCTGATTTCAAAGGTGTATGGAGCAAGCTTAGAGACCCAGCGCTGTTCACAGGCATCCAGTTTGGGCTTGGTCAGGATATATGTGAGAGGGTTATTATCCGTCCACACAGTAAACCTGTGACCCTTCAGCCAATGGCTGAACTTATCGCATACAGCCCACTTTAAGGCTAGGAACTCGAGCCTGTGTGCAGGATAGTTGGCCTGGCTGCGGCTGAGAGTCTTGCTGGCAAAAGCAACAGGTCTAGCAATCTCTCCATCAGCTGGGACCTGCGACAAAACAGCACCGAGCCCATCCAATGAAGCATCGGTTGAGAGAATAAATGGCTTCTCAAAATCAGGATGCGCCAGCACCACACAGTTGAGAAGTGCAGTTTTAAGGTCTCCAAACGCTTTCGCACAAGCTGGAGTCCAGTCCTGGGGAGTCAGAGCACGAAAGGTTCCAGCTTTCCCGTGTCCTTTGCTCTTTACTTTACGTTTCTGACCTGCGGTGAGGGCATAAAGAGGCTTTGCGATGCGGGAACAAGCTGGAATAAAGTGCTGATAGAATAGCACCATGCCCAAGAATGACCTCACCTTCTTCTGGCACGGAGTACAGCCATCCTCCTTCATGAGGTCCTTTTGTTCAAACCCTGAGATGACCCTTACCTTCTCTTGATCAACAGAAACACCACCAGCCTCCACGACATGGCCCAAGAACCTCACAGACCTCCTGAGAAAGTGACACTTTTTCTGGGCCAGCTTCAAGTTGTTTGCTCTCAGGCGACAGAAAACAACCTCCAGCCTCTTTAGCGACTCCTCCTCAGACGGTGCAAACACTAAGAGGTCGTCTAGATAGCAGAGGAGGCTGGAAAAGTTCAAGTCACCAAAAACGTTAAGCATCATTCTCATGAAGGAAGCTGGGCTGTTGCATAAACCTTGGGGGAGACGGTTGTACTCATAAAGTCCAAGCGGCGTGGTAAAAGCAGTGTAATGTTTGTCGGACTCATGGAGAGGGATGTTGTAGAAACCAGAGGTCAAGTCCATGGTGCTGAACAGCGCATTCCCACCAAGAGCAGCAAGGCAGTCAGACTGATGGGGCAATGGATGGGCATCCTTAATGGTCTTAGCATTAAGCCAGCGGAAGTCAGTGCATATCCTCATGTCCCCAGACTTTTTCCACACCATAACAAGCGGGGAGGCATATTCACTAATAGACTTCCTTATGATACCCTTCATCTCCATCTCAGACAAGACCTCCCTCAACTGCTGATAATGTGCTGGTGGTATGCGTCGATAAGGCAAGCGAAATGGCTGGTCATCAGTCAAGTGAATGCGATGAACAAAATCCCTCGCCTCACCACAATCCAGTTTTCCCCTGGAGAACACATCCTGGTAAGAAACATGATCAAGAAACAAGACATGATCCCGCCGCCCTTTTGTCATGTTGTCCTGCGGGAGAGGACTTGGAGCGGGCAGCTTGTAACAATTGTTTTTCTGTTGGATATTTTCGTCAGAATAAATCGTTGAAAGCCAAACAGAGTCACGGCCTGACTAACATCTAATAACCTGCACAACGCAGAAGGGATCCGGTTACACTTGGTGCCGTGACCCGGATGTGTTCTCCAGGGGAAAACTGGATTGTGGTGAGGCGAGGGATTTTGTTCATCGCATTCACTTGACTGATGACCAGCCATTTCGCTTGCCTTATCGACGCATACCAACAGCGCATTCCCACCAAGAGCAGCAAGGCAGTCAGACTGATGGGGCAATGGATGGGCATCCTTAATGGTCTTAGCATTAAGCCAGCGGAAGTCAGTGCATATCCTCATGTCCCCAGACTTTTTCCACACCATAACAAGCGGGGAGGCATATTCACTAATAGACTTCCTTATGATACCCTTCATCTCCATCTCAGACAAGACCTCCCTCAACTGCTGATAATGTGCTGGTGGTATGCGTCGATAAGGCAAGCGAAATGGCTGGTCATCAGTCAAGTGAATGCGATGAACAAAATCCCTCGCCTCACCACAATCCAGTTTTCCCCTGGAGAACACATCCTGGTAAGAAACCACGAGTTCAGCCAGCCTTCTTTTAGTCTCATCTGACACCTCACAGCTCTCTATGTCAATGTCATGCAGACCACAGTCTCTCAGCATCTGCACTGGATCAGCACTGTGATGTGATGAACCTGTTGAAACAGCTGAATGATTGCAGTACAGTGCCGATCTCCCCTGACTAAACGCAAAGTCCTCCACAGCGACACATGGAAAGACATCAGCGATTTTAGCATTGCGGCGCAGTATGAGAGGTTTTTCTGTTGGGTTGAGGACCTTCATAGGGACCCAACGATCCCCCCACATGGGTGTGACTACACGACCCACCAAAATGTTTTTTGGAGTGGAACGAGCAGATGACGGCTCGACAACCACAGTGCCTCCCAATGACAGTGGTGCAGTGGATGGGAGCTTACCCCAAACCACATACTCCTGACGAGGAAGGAGGGTAACAGCCTGTCTGAGCCTAACTGTTCCAATCTTGTCAGATGAAGTAGAGTTTGACCACCGAGAAACACAACTCAGAAGCTGCAAAAACTCCTCACACTCTGGGTTTGCAGTGTTAGATGTAATGAGTTCCCAGTACCTCGAATCAGTTTTCATTCTTTGAATAAGGGGCCGGAGCACATTGCTACCAATGATGAATTCATCATGTTGGCCAGGTATCAAAAATGTCGGTACTGTAAATCTGAAGCCATAGATCTCAATGTTCAACTCATAGATGTATCGAGGCTGCGTGAGAAGGCCACCACACCCAACGAGCACCACATTCTCTGGGACCGCAAGAGGGATCAAATCAACACCCGCAGCTCTTAGCTTGCTCTCTGCCTCCACGCTCAATGTGCACGACATACTCCCAGAGTCCAACATACCCCTCAGTGTAGTCCGGTCACTAACTGAAACTGAGGCATAAAACAAATCACTAGCCCTCTGAACTCTCTGTGACCCCAAGAAAATCACTACACTGTTCTCAGGTGAAGTATTGCAACACTCAGTATAAACAGAGCATGCATCCATGAGGGTATTATCCACTCTGCCCATGCTTCCCCTCTCATCACACGGGCTCTCTAGTTTAAATTAGGATGCTGGGAGGACAGCTGCGGTGTGTGATGAGCAGGCTGAGGACAATCCCTTTTAATGTGTCCTGAACCGAAGCAGTTGAGACACAGTCTGAACAATCTGCAGTGTGAGTGTGTGGTATGCTCCTCTGAGCAACAAACCCTGCATGGTGCATGCTGAGGACGTTTAGAACCACGTGTGTAACTCCTCACATGTTGACCACTCTGTTTTGTAGCAAGAGAAGCTGCACACAGAGACAGAACTTTATCAAACATCTCTGTCATCTGATGAGGCGGTTCAACTCCTGAACTGGAGGATAAAGGTGACTGTGGTGGACCTGTATTCTGAAAGGATGTAGATTGTGGAGCAACATGCTGCTGTGGCTGCTGATTCAAGGGCCCTGAAGCTGAGGAACGATCACATGCTAAAGCAGCTTGGGGAAAACGGACAGCAAAATGGTGTAGCATCAGCTGACAACGCAGCACTAGGCGTTTGAGCACCAAGCTGAGGATGACAGGAGAGAACAGGGCCCGCAGACGAACCAAGAGTCCTCTTTGTAGTGACCATCGGCTTCCTAAGACTTGCAACACGGTTATCAAGGCGGCTCTGGACCTCAGCAGTAGTCCACTCCTCCACAGGTTTCAGCTGGAAGGAAAGAGCTAGACCAGGATCAGGACAATGGTTGATGAACATTGTAACAACTTCAGCTCCTGGATCCTCCACCTGCTTCCCCTCCTACGCAAACACTCATCAGCTGCTTCAATAGACTTGTTCAGTCGAATCCAGTAGTCCATGGCTGTCTCTCCATCAGCTGGCAGGATGTTATAGAAGTCTCTCATTGGCAAACTGGAGAAGATCAGCTCACCAAAGTTGCGTTTCAAAATATCGAAAACAGTAGAAACCAACTTGTCATTACATGACTGAGGCTGGCAACGAAGCGACACCTGAACCACATCTCTGGCTTTCCCAATAAGTCTGGATGTGATGATCTCACATTTCTACAGGGTCCACACATCTCATCCTGACAGATAGCATCTCATCAAACCCTCCCATTCCTGGATGGAGAAGGTGTCAGTGTGGTCACCTTTAAAATATGGAGGTGCTCTAATATCAGACTGAACAACAAACCTCATTTGTGACTGATCGGTCAGGTCGCTTGGTTGGCTGTCAGCAACCTGAGACTGTGACTGACTTTGTGGGTTTAGTCCATTGAGATTCGTCGTAATGGCGTCCCCAATCTGCTTAGCCAGATCAGCAATCACCCCACTGAGAGCCTCAGTAGAAACAAGTTGGGTAGGGTCAGACCTTGCTTTGCCAATGGGTGTAGAAGCAGCAGCAGGGACAGGTGGGGGGTTCATCCCAAGCTGATCAACAGAAAATTCATATGGACTAAGAGGCATAGGTCTACCCCTTCCAAATGACATGTAATGTTGGCCCCTCCCCAAACTAAAAGTGACCTTCCGGTCCACTTCATCACCTTTAAAAGGTACCTCAGTGTCAGACATTTCATCAAACAATAACAGACAAAGCTATGGAAAATAACAGTGGATCAAAAAGAAGTGATGTCAAAAATAAAGTGCAGATACCCAACAGTGTAAAAACAAATCAGTCACACAAGAACTCATATGCAACAGTCAGCAAAAGAAACAAAAAAAACAACCAGCCTTATCTACAGGTAAAGGGTAATAAACAGACTGGTTTCATGTCTTTACATTTTTTTTATTATTATTATTAATATTATTATTATTTGTTGATCATGTACCGTTTTAAGATTGTTTTTATTGTCCCAAAACACACACAAAAAAAACTTTTACAAAATTAAAAAACTTTTCCAATTATTCTTCACTTATTTCCCCTCTTCCCTTGAATAAAACGAGGTGCACAAAAAAAAAAAAAAAAAAAAAAAAAAAGAAGACCAACAGAAACAGGTACTTCGTTGCTAGGATACAGCGCGCCAACGCCTGCCAGTCAAGGCGCAGGGCAAAGGCGGGGGCAAGACGTCAAAGGCGGGAAAGGGACAACGTAGCAGCAGCTTCAGCAGTGGAGGTTCGACGTTACAGCGGGTCAGACGGCACCAAGTGTAACCGGATCCCTTCTGCGTTGTGCAGGTTATTAGATGTTAGTCAGGCCGTGACTCTGTTTGGCTTTCAACGATTTATTCTGACGAAAATATCCAACAGAAAAACAATTGTTACAAGCTGCCCGCTCCAAGTCCTCTCCCGCAGGACAACATGACAAAAGGGCGGCGGGATCATGTCTCACATTAAATAAAATAAATCTTTTTTATACAACATACCTGACGAAAATATCCAACAGAAAAACAATTGTTACAAGCTGCCCGCTCCAAGTCCTACACAAACAAAAATACATAACAGAAATTAACTTAATAAATCTACAAATAAACTGGAAGTATTTAGATAGAAAATAAATAGGACACACCTCTCCCGCAGGACAACATGACAAAAGGGGAGGGGCTAAGGGACGCAAACATTTTAAAGTCAAAACCATAGAAGAAGAAATAAAAAGGAGGGGCTACCGTTCTTAAAGTAACACATTCAAAACAATGACAGCTTTTCGGTCAGGTAGAGAACAATACAAACAATAACAAAAAAAAGACATTTTGTGTAATTATAACAACCAGGTTACACTCACACAGGCACAGTCCCAAGGACAACTACAATAGTAGCTTCTTCCGAGCATGGCATTTGGGGGCTTTTTAAAAATTGAGATAAAGCAATGCAAGCCTAGCAAATGTTTTTACTTTTAAATGCATGGCCTTTATTATCTCCTTCCCTCTACAGTCTCATCTTTTCTGTTAACTGTTTATTTCTTGCTCGATCTGATAATTCATTCCTACCTTTATGCCATGTAAAAACATATACATTTGTTATTTTTATTACTATTTATCTTTTTGTTTACATATTTATTTTTGTCAGTTATCAATCTCTTTACTTTTATTGGCAGTTTCCTTTTTATTTTAGATCATGTGTAGGTCTCAGTCATTTATAAGAAAACAATGCAATCAATCAGTTGAATGAGAGTGATGCAGGATATATGCAAAAAGAAGAGAAGGTACATTTATAAACATGGTTCTTCTCCTTAGGATGCGTATATGAATTTGTCTTTTTTTTAGGTCTTAGCACTTCCATACGCATACATATAACACATCAATGTATTTACATAAAGCCACTGATTTTGACACTTGCTTTCCATTGTAGATTTTTATTAACTTTATTTTTTATCTTAATAAATGTTCCTTTTCTGTTTTTTTTTTTTTAACCATGGTATGGTCTCCTTTTTTGTTATGATTTTGAATCAGTCTTAACACTATCTTGGTGTTTCTTTGACCATTGCAGGCCGAAGCAATGGTTGTGCTTTGGTCTGCATTGTTGAATCTATATTTTCTGTTTTTCTTCTGAAATGATAAGCATAACTTAAGACTTTTCATATTCAGAGTGGCAATTGCTCATTAGGCTCAGCTTTTAAGAATGGGTTATGCAATTTAAAAAAAAAGCCAGTATGTAAAAATTCTAATCTTTTTCTCAGTTTTGTGTATGCAGTAGACTCTTTCAAAAGCAGCCCCCTGATTTTCAAGTCACAATCAGCTTTTGAAAAGGTACTATTTATACAGAATTGTAAATTAACAGGACTATTCTTTTCCAAAACTTTATTGAAAATGTAGAGCAAACAATGACCATAAAATTCAATAACCTGACTCAAAAAACATTTTACATACGGTACATAACATACTTTTGTAACAAATTATAATAAAATATGTACAAATGAACATGACAGCAAGTGACACTTCTTATTTAATTAGATGTATATCTACTGGTTCCACAGCAGATATTTACGAGATATATTTATTCTAAAAACAATCCTTTTGATTCATCTGCGTAATTTTCCTTTACTAATCAAACCTCTAATGTGCCATTTAAAATTCTATTTTACGATTGTCACTGTCAGTGCACCTGCTGAAAAGCATGTAATGCATATGAAGAAATTGAAAACAATTAAAATTAAAGCAAATTTGAAACTATCTAAATAATGCATTAAGGCCTTCTGATGTTAATAAGTGCAATAAAAAAGACAAAAAAATTAAGGTTGATACAAAAACATTGATCCAGTTCAAGTTGTTCACATAACATATAAAGGAGGTATGAATGAATAAATCTTTTGCAGATGTTGTGTAAAATTGGTTAAAAACACAGAAAATTTGGCATTAGAATTAGGCTGGTGAACAGAAATAAAAGAGCCACAACTTCTTACAACTCTAAACAAATTCTAATTCACTTTTCTCTTCTGTATTTTCATTTTTATTTTCATCTCAATAATATAATAAAAAGCATAATTTTAGTAATTCAATTCAAAAGTGAAACTTAAATCCATCTTCTAAAGAAGGAAACTTATATCCACCATCTAACAAAGGAATTATTTTATTTTTAAGTTTGTTAGTAAACAAAAATTTAGGTTCTAAAAACTTTTGCTAGTTTTCAGTACCTAAAATTGCCTGGACCCAAACCCCATAGAGAATTAATAAAAGGAGTGCAGATAATCTGAAGGCAATTAAAACACCATTGGCTTTGTTAAAACTCCAAACATGGATGCATAAATCTGTGCAAAAGGATCCCCAACTAAGTATAAAGTGCATAAAACATTTTGTAAATTCACATTCTTCAAATTTTTATAACTGCAAACTTTAACATTTTTGAAGAAACTGCATTTGGGATTTTCCAGTTATGATCAGAAAGTCGTAATCCTCAGTTATTAAAAAAATTAAAGTTATAGACAAACTGTATAGAATATACAGTCTGTCTTTAATAAGTATATGTGAAGCACAAGTTTTAATTTATAAACTGAATTAATGAAGCTAACTTATCTGGTATTCTAATTGATTCATATACAACTTTATTTAGTAAAGCTGAAACGCCCTCTAAACCCAAGGACAAGAGGAAAAGGAATTACAGAAGAATTGTTAAAATAGAAAGGCTAAATCTCCCAGATTCAAAAATGACCCCTAATGTTTTTTGAGTTTTTTTGGCATTTTCATACATGCATTAACTTTGTGCACGGTAAATGACTACATAATGCAAAAGATGATTTGTAATTTTATAGTCAAAAAACATTTGAGTGCTACATCTTAAAAAAGCAAAATTCCTTTTGTTCTGTATTTGTTAGTCTATTTCTGATTGAACGCAGCAGCTCCCAGATAATTGTTTAACAGTTGGTCAGTCTCTCCATGGATAACAGTGTACATGACTGAGATAAAAGCGATATCTGCTTTTGCACATCTCCCATAAATTCAATCAGATGACACTGAAATATCAACAGGGGTCACAAATGTCGGATGTAATCTACGTGTTAGACCTTTTCATAGTATGGTGGAAGCTGCAGCTTAAACAACACAGAAACTCCTCCAAGATGCAACATTGGTGGTGTAAGCCTTGGCTCCTCATGCCCATGCTAAGGAGGCTCTGAGTAAGACATTATAACATTATAAGCTGAAGGTGCTGCCTTTGTGCACGACAAAAAACACAAGACATTTAAAAAATGTCAGAGCATGATGAATCAGCACAGTGATAGTAACATTTTTTTCCTCCTGGGAGTGTTAAAAACAGTGCTGCTGTCATGTAAGAGCTTAAAAATGTGGCAATAAAATTGGCCTATGACCCGTAGTTTATAAAAATGGCACAGTTTCAAAAAAAGTCCTCTCAGGCATAGCGAGGGTCCGCTTCGACCAGCGACAGCTGCTGGAGGTAGGCAGGCGGCTGGTAGCACTGTGGCCGCGCTGTCTCCACAAAGATGGTGGAGGAAGTGAGGCTTTTGCGGTCTTTCTTTAGGGTGTGTCTTCTCTGCCAGCGACAGAGCAAGAGCTCCACCTGCTCTCTGAAGAAGCTGGTTGTCAGAGTGTACAGGATGGGGTTCAAGGCACTGTTGATTGGAAGAATGAAAATAACAACCCAGCTGGAAATCGTGTCTGAAGGAGCAAAAAGAAAACTATTTTAAGTATAGTGCACACTGTACAGCAGGCATATTTGCATAGCAAGATATTTCAGGTACAACTTAAAATGTTTTTGAAGGACTATGTAGACACAATGTAAAGACAGCAGGTTAAAAGTTTCAGGTTGCAATTAGTTCCTGTCAGTTTAAAATCTAGATGCATTAAGGATTCTTGAGAGACATGAGACATATCTAAGATACTAGAATTGTGGTCACATGATACTTGTCTTTTCTCCAAAGATGTATCTGTGGAAAAATTTGAAAAGTCAATTCTTGATTTGTTTGATAGACATTTTAGGGGAAACAAGTGGTTTAGGAATCTGTCAGCCTTTTAACATTAATAAGATTTTTGCATATGAATAGGTTTAAGAGTAGAGCTCACTTAATCTTAAAACTTTCAAATTGAATGATGCACATTTTCACATAAAACATATGCAGCAAAAGCAGCTTAACCTGACCTCATTTAATGCAATTTTATTCAGAGGTGAATGAAAATTCAAACTACATTTTCAGGGGCAAACTCTGGATATTTTATGCATAATAGAACACCACACTGTAACATTTCCCTTCCAAGATGACGCTGTTGTGTGTGGTTTGAATTTTATTAGAATACTTAAGCTTCTAATAACACAAACAGCTTTAAACACAAACAGCTTGAAACTGTAAACTGAAGACACGTCCTAATCAGTATAAATATTATAAACTGATTTATCTTTTTTTTAAATCACACTTTGATTGTATGGTTCCTCAGCAGCAGATCCAGCAAAAAAAGAGAAATGACCCAATTCACTTTTAACAATGTATGTAAATAGTATGATAAGACCACAGACGAGATCTTAATTTACATGAGTGAGGATCAGTTGACAGACTTAACCAAAATCAGGAATTTATTAAAGTTAAACTCTAACCTTGTGAAAGCTTAAAAGAACCAAAATCATAAACTCATTCTTATTATTTACCTCTCAAAATTTCAGTCACATCATAGCTGAAAAACCTGACAACATCATTCAAGTTTTCTATGCTACGAAATGACAATCAATATTCTGTATGACGGATGATTTCAGACAAAAAAAATGCTAAATGAAGTTTACACTTGAGCTGTATGGAGCTAACTGGGTCCATAAAGCTTTCTCAAAAGAAAAATAAACTGAAACTGAAAACTTACCAAATAAACTAAAAGCTCAGTTGGTGAACAAATAACATGAATAAATTCATTTTACTTGGGGGTGAATTTCATTAAGAATTATCTCAAAATTACCAGAAGTTATGGTTTGTAGAATTGCTTAAAATGGAATGATTTTAAAGTTTCTGAAAAGTTGCTGTTTTCACTTATCACCTGGTATCTCCACTTCCAGCAGCGAGAGAATCTTCACTAAAAATATGGGAATCCAGCAGAGGGCGTCAGAGAACACTATAAAGAAAAATCTGTTGGCCACTGCCACGTCTCTGTGCAGTCTGCTCCGCAGGTCAGTCGCATTGATTCCAGTTTTGTAGATGGAATAGAACATGCTGGAGTAGGAGAAGACGATCACAAGGAACGCCACCAGATTTAGACCTAAAACAATGAACAGACTGTTCACACATTTATTCAGACAAAGGAAATGTATAAAGAACTTTCAGTTTAGAAAAATAGCAGCCAGCAGCTTTTGCAATGACAAGCTTCAAAACAAAAATTACTGGCTATGCAAATACAGCAGTATTGGACTTAAGCCTTGTCTTGTGATTGTACAAGAAGAAAGATGAAAATTTCCCTAACTAAGGTTTCTCAAACTTGATGGATGTGCCAACATAAAATTTAATGGACGCTGCAGCATGCATCATACCAAAGTTTCTGTAAAATCATTGTAACACAATATCACCATGGCAAAATATCAGTATAATCAATGCCATCCACATTTGTGTGCAAATAAATCCAGAAGATAAAATCCCGCTGCACAAATGCATGTTGGAGTTTTTCAACATGTTTCTGTGAGCTTAGCAAATATTGAAACTGTCTAAATTAAATAATTCAGTAAAAATAATAGAGATTTTTAAATAAGGCAGGGATTCAAGTAAGAGATTGTTCTTTTGGGGGTGGGGGGTGAGCATAGTAATGAAATACTGTGTTAATTTAATCAAATTTTAAAATTGAAAATAAGCCACCATGAAATACAATCAAATATGTCAAATACAGAAAAGTTTTAGGTGACAAGTGTGAGGGAGGTATTTCAGTTGCAGTAAAGACAATGGATCCATTCATACTCCTTGAACTAGTTCATATTTTGTCATATTGCATATCACAAACTTCAAGTGTTTCTTTGGGATTTCAAGTCATAGACCAGCATAATGTAAAATATATTGCAATTGTAGTCAGGAAGGAAGGTGATGCATGATTTTTAAAGATTCTCATTTCAATTTAGGACTGGACTTTGACTGGGCCATTCAAAGACATGCAAACATGGTTTAATAACTTTGCAACCTGACAGTCCTGCAACTTTTTGAAGCATCCCTTCCTTAACAGAACTGAATCAAATGTTACTTCGCTACCAGGTCTCTCCATAACTGAATGAGCAGTAAATCAGTTTGGTTAAGGATTTCACCAACATTTTTTCTAATAAAAATATTAGTTGTTTTGTTTCCACAAAACAACTAAAATTATATTCAAAATGTATTTATACCCAGTTAGACTCGATTTAATAATCACTATGGTACAAATTTTATTTAGAGGTATCTAAGAAAAGGGGTATTGATGAAATCTGTACTTTATATAAACTGAAAGGTAAAATGTGGAACAAAGAAACATTACCATAAAAACTTAAAACATTAGATCATTAAAGGCAAAGCCCCAGTAATTGAAATGTTGGCAAACCTTACGACAAGATCCAAAAATAATTCTGTGACGTTCATACTGAAGCCCACAAAGAACACTGAGTAATAACTGGCAGGCTGACAATCTATTGTTCATAAATCCTCTATGTTCATTGATGGCAAATGTTTTGTTAGTTTGCCAGAGCTCCGTAAATCTGAGAGTAACACCTTAGATTACTCATAAATTTTCCATGATAAATAATTCATCTTTCTTTTGGATTGTGATTACACACAAATCCTCAAAAAGAGAATTATTTAATTGAATGGAGACTAATTAATTACAAATTAACCTTCTCATAAATGGAGAAAGCAGATATCATTAATTTTATAGAAAGGAAAATTAAATGTTTTCTTTAATTTACCTAGAAATATCCCAGTTGAATATCCTTTGCTTGTAGGTTTCTCTTGCCTGTCAGAGTGTAGAGGAAAGCAGACTCCGTTACGTCCATAGTAGTTCCCAAAGATGTCTTCATTCATAAGTGGCACAGCAGCAATAATGAAGCCCATCAGCCAGATAGACGACAGGATCACCTTGCACAGGAACAACAAATATGGCGTTAAGATTTCAGACGCAACACGATTCAAAGTTCAAAGTGACTCAAATAACTTTGAACATTAGTGACTCACCTCATATTCACATTCATACTGACATTTAATAAAATTAGCACTCTAAACTTCAGATCTGACTAGTTTCTACCTGTTGAATGACATTTTGAGGTTCAGTTTTTGTCTACAGAGGGGGAAAAGAAACAAAACAGAAAAATCTTTGTCCTAAAAATGTCAGTTTCTTCAAGTATTACCTGGATATGTCAGTTGACATATCTAAAATAGGGAATGCAATTTGCTTTTGAATTACTGTTGGAGCTGAATCTGTCCCCACTGTCTTGTGTGACATTTTGAGTGTTTATTTTGCACACAAAAATGAGACGAGTAGAATCAGCTGCAAAATTCAGTATTCTTTAGAAACAATGCCTTGCGAGAGATTTAAAGATGCTTTTATTTACTCTATATACAACCAATTACATTAATTCCTCACTATTTCTGACATGATTTTATTGGGCATATTTTCACCAAACTTAAAACTCACCCACAAATGTAAAGTGGAAGGGATTATACTACATATAAACTGAAAAACATGGGCTCTGTATGTAATCAGGAACCTTAACTCTTGTAATCCTAAATAAAATGGGTCGAAAAGCAAGAAAGAATAATCAGGGAAAAATCAAATCCTTATTATAATTGCTGACAAATATTTTAATGTTCCCACTTGCATTATAACAAATTTTATCCTTTGAGATGAGCCCGGTGCCATCATCACTTTAATCTTTAGCTCCCTTCACAAATTTTCTGCTGGGCTCTGGCTGGATCACTCCAAAACATTATGGTTACAATATGAAGATACATTAAAAAAATACTGCTACAAACCTGAAAAAAATTTTAGATTTTGGAGTTTAACTCTAACAAGGGACTCCACATCCTGCTGTTTTTATGTTCTTTTGATGATGTCAGCCTTAGACTAGGAGGTTTTCAACTGATCTTGGACCTGACCAGTTGGATTTGATTTCAGCTCAAAGAAAGGCATTTGTTGCTAATCAATGATTGACATGTATTTTCTTTGTTCTCAAATAATTAAAGCAAGGGTAATGAATTCATTTCACAGACCACTGGTGCTTTACACAGTGTCAGCATTCTGCTCATACAGTTTTGAATCTGTCCTCTTACACTTTGGAAAACTTTCTCACTGTCTCTACGCTGCACAGACTCCACAAACTCTTGAGAAACAGCTAAAGACATTTTCATTCAGACAGGGTTTTGAGTACCGTAATGTTTTGGTTGTGTTGTCTTTGTGAAGCACTTTGTGATCAATTTGTATATTTTTACATAGAAATAAAATGTACTTATTTACCTTACTGTTCTCGTAAATCTGATACAAAAGCTTTTTATTGACAGACATTTGTAACAACTTTGGGCTACTTTAAAAAACTTTAGTGTTCATAAGTCATTCAGTCTTATTGGTTACAAAAATCTAATCAGTCTGAATGAACTTAGAAGAGAGGCTAAAAAGGAATTATTCAAGAATGAATATTTATTAAAAGAATAAACATAGTTAAACAATATTTATTACTAATCAAGACTTTTCCTCTTGAGACAGATTTAAAACACGAATGATTTTTTGTAAAATTTAAAGTGACACGTAAAAGTTTGGAAACTGTTTGACTCTCAGATGTCAAGAGGAAGGTTATTCAGTATGATTATATGGTCTTATTCACACTTTTATGACCCATTCAATTCGAAGTGGGAGGAATAAAATGAGAAAATGGGAAAAGGAAAAAAACAAGTTCTAAGATTAAATCTGCCAGTATTGACATCAAAATCCATTCAGAACAAGAAGAGAATGCCTATTTGGGTTGTTTTTGTTCCTCTAAGAAATGGTAATTTACAGGTCCCTTAAAGCTGTCTCTTTTTCTTACACTTATCTGGAGAAAGAGGACAGCACTGCTCCTCTCAGCCATGAAGGTCATTTTAAGATAGTGTAGTGGTAGTAATCTATGTTGCTCCAGGGTTTGGAACTCTGAAGGTTCTTTCCTTTGGTTTCAGAACCTGGGTCGTTAAGCAAATGCATGCTCAAAAAGATACCACCTCAAACAGTTCTTGAGCCTATCACCAAGGTTTTCATATTCTGGAATTCTTAAAAGAAGTTATTTTTGTTTTAAATGTTAATTTACAAATGATAACTAAAAAGTGTTTGTGCTTCGGTTGGAGGATAATTCACAGACTTTCATCAGAGTGTTTTTTAAGATGAAATTTGCTGCTGAGCACTCCAGTTTGGACTAACTCTGGATCATTGACTACAGTACAAGACCTTATGATGCGCTGCTGTGAACTAAGTAACCGTAAGTGAGAGGGAAGTTTTTAGGTCAAAATAGGTAATGTGATCAATATGATAATATTAACATGTTAAGCTTTTTAAATTAATCACATGCGCTTCATAGATGCATATATTATTATTATGAAGCTATTTAGGTAAAAATACTCGATTACAAAGAAGTTTTGATAAGGTGCATCAAAGTGAGAAGTGGGCACATGAACTAATGAATTAGTCGCACCTAGTGAAGGCTAAGCAACATTATGTACCCAAAGAATGAAGTCATCTGTCTACTTAAGGTCACTGAGTGAGGAACTTATTCCATCAGTAAATTTGTTCTTCTCTGATGACAGATGATTCCAGGAAAACAAAGCCAGTGTTCATCTAACTCAAATTATACAAGAGTGCTTCAAGGAGCATGAGACATTGTTTTCATTTATGCATAGCCAGGACAGAATCCAAAATGTAGCCTCGTTGAGCGTCTTTGAGATGTGCTAAAGAGAAATTTTGGTAGTGATTTGACTCAAAATATTAGAGTATGTGACTAGTTTTTGGATAGGGAAGTGTATATTCAACTGAATAAAATTAAACTAAAAAAATAGTGACGCAGACATAGAGCCCTGACAGTCAGACATAAATATAGAAAGATTTTGTTTTTCTTTGCTCTAAAGCCATAACTGCTCATTTTTAATGGGGCAATATTGTGTGTTTTCCAGGAATACAATGCCATTTTATACCACAATCAAGTATCTGTTGCCCTCAGTGGTCATAAACATACTGTATCAAACACAACTTCAAAAGTAAATTAACTTTTCAATTTAACTTCTTGAAATTTAGCCTCTGTCTCTTTAAGAAGCTCATCATGTCTCCGACACTCATCACAACAACACTTCTCCATTAAGCCAGTTACAACAATTTTACTGGTGTTGTAATGAGAAGTAGCTCATATGATAAACTCAGCATGCACAGTTCCACTCGGTGTTTGTTAATTGTTGCTGCTAGTCTGTAGGCACTAAGTCATGGGTGAGGGCTGCTTTGTGAGGCGGAAAATTTGGAGCTTGAAGTTCTGAGGAGGAGCTGTGTGGAAAAGGCAGCACTCGGTGAGATCAGGCGTTTAACACCACTGAATAGTTACCATTGAAGATTGAAGGATTTCTCAAATATGTAAGAATAAATCAAAGCAACACTCCAAGTATGTTTTTGATGAGGGAACAACATTCTAAAATGATGTAAAGCTCACAAAAGTTTATTTCACATAATAGTACCCATTAAAACTATTCATGCTGTTTGAGAGGAACAAATCTGTATTTCTGGGTTTTATACAGCTGCAAACTTATATTACACTTATTAACTCTGGAAAAATAAGAGCAGAATTGTAAACAGATTGATGACAGATTGTTGAAAACCTTTTATGGGATTTGCTGTCAGCAATAAAACAGCTGTAGGCTTGGAAATCTAATCAAGTCTGCATATCTTTTAACAGGACCTCAGCGTCTCGTGTTACTTTCGGAACAAAGACAGGCAGCTGGAAACTCTGTCTTTACAACAGATGTCCTTTTCTTTTTCTCATTGCTGACACCTCAGCTAATCTGCTTTCTCCTAACCGATCTCAGAGGACATAACAATATTCTGTTTTGTGTATTTCAAAAAGAAAAATCTTGTTTTATTTTAATTTATGTTTGCAGATTTCACACAGTCTGTGTTTTTTATAATGTTCTCTACAAATGACTCAGATACGTGCAGTTTGTGCATTCAGTGCTGACAAAAATTTTTTGCTTGCGTGAACCAACTCATCTGTGTGTGGATTTACTGATATAATAAATATGCCCACATTATTACATGCAGGATATCCAAATGGATGAGTGACTACACTGCAATGCACTGCGCAGCACTGGATTCTACACGACAAAACAGCTGAATTTGAATTACAGAGAATCAGTGCTGGATAAGCGTAAAAACACACAAAAACATTCAAATTTGGATCAGAGAGAGATTAAATATCTCACCCCAGTCTGAAGTTTTCCTGGGCGCAAATTGCTGAAAGGGAACACAATAACCAGGAACTTCTCCAGAGTCAAGTACGTCAGGAGGAGAACAGATACCTGAGAGAAAATAATAACTATGAAAAATAGGAATGGTAAAAGTGAACTTTTAGACCATAAATGTTCCCATATTGCAAGATCATTTTTATTACCTTTTTCCCTATAACAGATAGCATATAAAACTTACCTTCATTTTCACAGCACACTAGTTGATTACTCACCTTCATGGATATTAGTATGTGGAGCTATGACCACTAGTGGATTGTCCATGCAGGTCAACTTTACATATACTCATGTTGGGTTGCTTTTGGATTTTAATCACTAATTCTAACCATTGTTTTTACACAGAAATTTTAAAACCAACAATTAGATGTGACGTTATTAATTGGCTGCTCCCTAAATTTACAATTACATTAACCTTGTTTCCATGTGGACAATCACAGGTAGTTCCAGTATTTTCATTTTCATGATTGGCTAGAGCCCTTTTCCTTAGTTATTCATGAACATTGGATCGAGTTTCTTCTTATCTTATGGTGGTAATTTGGGTGAAATAGCTGAAACTGAAAACTTGTTCCACAGAAGCAAATAAAATGAGATCTACCAATGTTGCTGAGAAAAGGCGTCCAGTACCCAAACAGAGTAATGCCTAAGCTTGCCGATATTGTAGTTCCCCTGCAACTTCCCCAGGAACATTTAGAGCATCTAAATATGATTCTTGACTGTGTCTGGATTTGAGAATATCCACAAAATATTCAAACTCAAGCAGCCATTTTTATATATCACATAAGTTGTTGATTAAAGTGTGTTGTAGCACCTCTGAGGAGAGCATGGCTAGAAATCCAATGGTGCGACACTCCACACTCTCCATCCACAGCAGGGCGTTTCGATTGTACTGTCCCCGGAACTTCACATCAAACACTCCAACAAAAAACAAGTACACCCCCATCAGGCAGTCTGCACCTAGATGATAGGACACACACACATATTTTCTTAGAAACACCCCAGGGTGGGCTTATGCCTGTCTGCCAGCTGTTGGTTGCTCCCAACAGAACAAAAAAAGTGTCTCATTAAAATTCAGACACCTAATATTACTACCATTTGAGAGCAGTTAAGAGTAACAACCTGCCAGGGGGAATCTGCATTTCTTCAAACATAAAGATGAAACAAGATATTTACATACATTATAAAAAGTTGCATAACTTTTTTTTCTCTCTATTCAACATTAAATCAGAGTAAAATTTCATGTTTTATGTGAGGTGGGATTACAAAGCTTATTTCCATTTGCAAAAACTAATAAACTAATAATTATAATAATATGATTACTTCACCTTTAATAAATCTAGAAAATCCCAGCACATATGTGCATCTAAATATGCACATATTTAGCTGCACCTATGTGCAGCACAAAAAAAGAATCATGTACCTCTCTACAATTTTGGTTCATTCATGTTCTTTCCCTCAATTATGTGCAAGTTAAAGAGACATGAGAAACCCTGTGTTCAAGGGTTGAAAGTATTTTGGTTCTAAAATGTGCACATGAACCCTAGCATAAAGCCAAAAAGGTTTTGTTTTTTTTCCTGGCTTTCAACACCAGTTAAAAGGAGAAACAAATAGTATTTAATTGGTACAAGTCTTTAAGAAACTGAAATGAAGATGAAATAAAGTATGACTTGTTTTTATTCCTACTATTATTTTATTGCCAATTTCATCATGTTTTATGTAAAGATTTTATTTCTTATTTTATCACATATGTAGCTTTGATGTTGTAACTATTGTGAAACACTCTGGCCAGCTAAGGTTGTTGTAAATGTGCTATATGAATGAACATTCTTATCATTATTCACAGTGAAATTGTCTGGAAAGCCAGTGAAGCAACATAAAATACATCCTCTCAGGGACAAAGCCCTTGATTTTTGGGGGCATGTCTCGTGGTCCGATGAAAAAAAAAGTAAAGTGTTTGGATACAATGAATGCTGTTATATTCAGAGAAAAAGAGGAAGGCTTGCACGCTCAAGAACACAGATGGCTGGAGCATCATGCTGTGAGGGTGTTTTGGTGCAGATGGGCCTGGTACACTTCACAAAAGGACAAGAAATGTTAAAAACATAAAGCACTATCTCAAAACATCAGCTAAGAAGTTAAATTTAAATCAGAAATGACATTGGTTTCAAATGGACAATGACCCTAAGCACATTGCTAAATTATTTACAAAGTTAAATCAGTGCTTGAAGTTGGCATTAAAAAGTCCTTATTTCTGTTCCATAGACAATTGGTGGGCAAAGCTAAAAAAGTGTGTGTGATCAAGATATTGTACACACCCTAGTTCTATCAGAAGGAATGGGCAAAAAAAAATAAAATAAAATAAACTATTGTGGGAAGCTTGGGGGAGGAAAGGTAAGCTTATTGATGCTAGTCATGAGGTTTAAAGGCAGTTCTTCTGAAAATGTGATAAACATCTGATATCAAAACAGATAAAAAAATAATTTCTAAAAAAAATAAGCAAATAAAATTCTAATTTGATAAACATAAGTGACCTAAATCAGAAATAATCTACTTTAATTCTTTATCAATCAAAAGTTACGATTATATTACTTTTAATACAATGTAAATACATGGTTTGGCTTCAGCTGTGCTTATGCATAAAAGCAAATTGGTCTACAAGAAGCAGCAGGTAAAGCCGGGATTTATGAGCAAATACTTGAGGAATTAATGGGGGAAATGATGAGCAAAAGGCACAGACTCTGTGAGTGAATGGTAAGGTTATGCAACGCAACTTGGAACATGAAAACAAAAGAATAATGCTGAAAGACTTTAAAGGCAGTCAGTAGAATTTTAATGGACTATGTTAAAAAAAAAAAAAAAAAAAAAAAATCTCCCTACACACATTCCCACATAGTTAATAATCTCCCATCTTAGAAGCACCTGTCACTTTAAAAGTCAGACTCCCACTGATGTGTTTAATCATTTGTTAGAAGGTGACTTTCTTCAGTGCTGAAATGGATTACGATAATGCAGCTGAAATGTTTAAGCCATTCTGTCTATGTGATGCTAAAGTAAGTAGTGACAATGAAAATCAAACATTTGGATGTCTTGCTGTAAAAATATTGGATGGTATAAATACCTGGCACTGGTGTTCAAATGAGTAAAATTAAAGTTTTTTTTATTTATTTTTGTTTTAATATGTTATCCACACAATATTTCCAACCAACAAAACAGCTGGACTTTCTTATTCACATAAAAATATAAATAAAGACTAAAATAACTGAACTAAACAAGGTAGAGAGATGACAGACTCTTTGAGGCTCTTTTAACCAAGAAATAAGCACTTATCTGCATATTTTTAGAGTCAGTTTGGTTTTGTTTCCTTTTGTCTGACACCCCTAAATAAAACCCTCTGCACTCAGTTGTCTTGAAAGTTGCCTCATGGACAAATGATTTATAATGTGTACTATAAATTACTATAAATCCAGCTGTTCTGTAAATTGTAAACTTTATTCTCTAATACATTAGAGAATAAAGTGCATCATGAAAATGAAGGAAGGCAGCAGACAGGTCAGAGATAAAGTTGCAGCAATGCTTAATGAAATGCTAGGTTCAACCCATCATCACAAAAAAGAAGGTAATAGGTGTGTCTGTTCTTGAACAATTTCCCAAAAATGAATAAACAAAAGTTAGTCTTTGGATGCTTGAAGTTGGTAGATCCATAACCCAAAGACTTCCACCTTCTACTGTATCAAAAAGTGTTTCAACAAATTTTTTGTGTGTGTTTTTAAGATTCTTTTAATTTACAAAAACGCTTTAAAATTATGTATCATCTTCATTTTACTTCACAATTATTACATTTGCAAGGTCCTGTAAGACCACAGTGACATTTTATAAAATGTTGCCTTCCTTAGTCAGGATTCAATCATGGTTTTACAATTAATAGTATCGTCCTATAAAAAATACATTTACCCATCAAATGTCCCCATAGTTAAAGGATCCTTTTTTTCCTCAAGCATCTTTACAGACAGGATCTCATTTCAACGCAACTTCTTAACAATGAAAACAAACACATGAATAACAAAACAATAAAACTTGAACTCCTTCAAAGAATGAGGAATAGATTAAATATGCTAATTGACATCATTATAATAAACATTCATAAGGTTGTCATGGCTTTTTCAATAATTACCGATGGTTAAGTCTTATCCACATCTTCCAGAAAATTTTAATGTTGCTTATAAATTTGATTTATTGCCATTCTAAAAATATCTACATAAAAAAAGATTAAAAAAGCAACAAGGGAGAGCTTCACCCTGAATTGCTACCACAGCTGCAAGTAAAGATACTTTAAAAATTTTGCTGGACTCCTAAAATTCTCTCTTCAAATATCTTTACAATAGATGTTGCAATTACTCAAATTAATTTATGCACAACAATATTTATATGCAATCAATACCTGTCTCACACTTCAAACAGCTCATACTCTTCTCCCTACCTCACAAATTATTTTGAATGCACTCCTGTCCTTAGAGAGATAGGACTAATTGTCCTCCAGCTCTATTCCCATTACATTTTCCTTGCAGGTTGGATTATTGCAGTGTCACATGCAATATAAAACTAAATGAAGAAACAAAAATTAAATCTGCTTGGTGTCTCATTTCAGATGAGACTCTACTGAATTATTATTTATGAACATAAAAGTATTTCATTTTCTTTTTTATTTAAATATCCTCTTTAATTTGGCCCTTCTAACAGATAAATAATCCTCTGGAACAACTTTTAATACCTTCCCATCTTTATATTTCTTTTTTGTTTTTGCTAAACTAAATAAGAAGCACTATAGATGTAGATATATAGGCTTAGCAATAAAGCTACATCACCCTCAGATTTTAAAAGTATAGTTAGCTTTTAAGCATAATCAAAGTAACTACAAGCATAGGTGGCAAGTGTTGTACTTTGTTAATTTAAAACTGTTTAGTTTTGGTTTTACACCTTTTTCAGATTAAACGATTCAAAGCACAATATTTAATTGTCAATAGCTAAATTAGTTTGAAAATGTCAGTTGAATTTGTAAAAGCATATAACTGAAAAACTTTATGCTCTTTCTGACACTCTGCCTTTACAAAGTCATCACTACTTCGCTCCTCTATTAACCCATTAACAATCTTTTTACCAGCGCTTCACTGAGAAGTTGCTGGTATAATGAGCTCAGTAGATACACAGTTCCTCCACCAACTTCATAAATAATTGCACCAAAGAGGACTGATTCGGAATCATCAAGGTGAGCAGCCGAGTTGCCTCAAATAAGTCCTCAGCATGTCCACCAGTGCAGAGCTTGCTCACACTGGCAGCATGGTGGGAGAATATCTGCATGTAGAACGAGAGGAAGACTTTTGTAGGACAGCCTTTTGAGGAGATAGCATAAAAAACATTTCTGTCAAAGAAAGACTCAAATTTTGGAGGAAGTGCAAGGATGGACCACACATGAGTGGTGAAGCATTATTTTCTCTGATGACTTCCTCTTCAGATCTGTTGGGGCATCTTAAAAAGCTTTTGTCCACAGAAAAAAAACAAAAAAACAACTAGTGGTTATCATGAATCGTGTTGTGGCAACAGTTAACCCTTCAAACCACATGTGGAGTTGCTTATGAGAGACAAGAACACAGCCAAGAAAGGAAAAATTGGGATCAACAGATATGAGGGTAACTTTTTCAAAAGATTTGAGGAATAATCCAGCACATTTTCCAAAAATACCAGAGAAAGAACATAGTGATGAAAGCTTGGATCAGCAGCCACAAAAATCCCAAGATAGCAATCCTGTTGACAACCAGTGATCACATCTCCAATCAGATAATGAGATGGCAACAAATTGCAAACAATAAAACAAAAATGGTTCGCCATCAACCAGGATTTGGTCCAGAGGATGAAATTTGCCAAGCCAGAGTTAACAGAAATACTAAATATTCAGTTATCACATATCAGTCAAATCTAAAAGAATTTTTAACTTTCTACACAAAAAAAATCTCATATTTTCAGCATGTTCAACATCACATGTTAAATGATTAAGAATATGTGAAGTGTAAAGTCCAAAACCATTTTAAGGCTACAATGTGTAAGATGCATTGAATTTCCCCACAAATTCATTGCGGGGGAATTTGACATATGGCATTGATGGGAAATTCAAGAGATTACACTTGACGCCTATGTAAGAGCAGAGATAAAATGAAATATTTTACTCTGTGTGTAATAAATCTATGTGTCTACATTTGATGCTCCCGTAAAACCTAATAAAATAGTAAATTGAATTTCTACATTGCTTTTTGCTCATACTAACCACTCAAAGTAATTTTCAAATGATTCTCATTCAGAGTTGCTCTGACAAATTCTTACAGATCAATACGTCAACATAAAGATTGTTGAATCTGGACATGAACTCATAATCAGTAGAGAACCAAACAACTTCCATCTTAAAAACAGTTTAATGATGTGTCGATACTTACAGCAGAGGACTTTGATGCAGGCAGCATGTAGATTGTTTTCTGCACGTATCAGTGATCTCATACCGATGACTAGGAGATTCCCAAAGCAGGTAATAAAAGCCATGACCCAAACAGAAACCCGCAGGACCATGTTTGCCAGCAGGTCCTCAAATGAAGAGATGCCATCTGTGTTGGGCTTGCAGGATCTCACATGAGGAGCATATGAGCAGTACTGGAATTTCTTAAAGTAGCTGAAATGGACAAAAACAAATGTAAGTGATGGCAGTGGGAAAAAAACAAGGAGACAGACAATGACTGCTCATAAAAAAAATAATGTAATACAATTTATTCAGTGGTGGCATTTCATCAAGATATTACTTACATGTGTGAAAGGTTCTTCATGGGAAGAAACATTTTAGTCTGAATATCTGGTATCTCGATACCTTCCAGAGCCCTGAATAAAAACAGAAAATATTCCCACTGGTCAGAGAGCAGGAGGCATGTGGGTGGGCCAAGTGTACACAGCAATAAAGTCACAGCAAAATAATTTTTTTGCAATGTGATGAATAATGTATATTTTTATTTCTTTAAATAGTTGGTTGAAGGTTAAAACAAAGGTTTTAAATTTAGTCAACAACAGAATATTAGCTTTGAAATTATGTTGGTAGGCATTTCTGTTTTCAAAGAAACTATTGAGACTCAGACGTTACTGTGTGTTTTATACTTACAGAGACTGAAGCTGGGTCAGGTGGTTGAAGTGACTCGGATGAATGCGGAGAAGGGGATTGTAGGATATATTTCTAAAGAAAGAAATACTTCAGGATTACTCGCAAACTCAATGTGGGATCTCTTGAAAAATCAGTAAATATTTTGCTAACAGAAAACCTCCAGGTTTTTTTTTTGGTTTACGTCTGCCTCAAAATATTTAACAGGCACCAAAATTCCAAGATTTCCTCTTGGAATCTTGGAATTGTTGTAGACTTAATCTACAACAACTAAAATCTTTTAAAATTTTGTGCTTTTTAGTTCTATTGTTACGTTATCCTGTCACCATCTCTAGACATAAGACTTTTGTTTCTGCAAACGTATTTATTCCCCACAATTTTTGAGGACTTAGTTATTTATATGCAATCAAAACTTGTGTTCTAAGAGTCTCCCACCTTCTGCTCAGAGATAATATTTCTACGGTGATAAATCACTATAAATCTTCACATTATGAATTCAGCTGGAGACTTTGCTATTATTACATTTGTTTTGGATGATCACTGTGTTACACATTAAGACGAAGTTTGGGATTCCATTGATGATGTCATAACGCCTCAGTAACTTTATTTTTTCATAGTTTTTTTTTTAAATATTACTCAGCATTAGTCATAATAGTAAAAGTAAAGAAGGGAGTGGCTATATGATATTTATTTAACTAAGTGATAATTCTAGTGATGCAACACAGGATTATAGACGCATAACTGAAGCAGAGAAGCAATGTGTGTATCTCTGCTCTGCCAGAGTTTGCTGCGAACCACCCTCTAGGCAGCGGCTCTAGAAGGACGACAAATAAAACAAAGGCTGTTGTATCATCTCAGCCTATTTAAGTATGAAAACTATTAAAACTTGGGTATTTTCATAAATCAAAGAAACCCCCTGGGGTTTCTTTGATTTCACTTTATAAACATGTCTGGGGAAAAATGGATGTTTGATCACTGTTTATTGTTGGTCAGTGTTCTGACAAACTTTTCCCATTCAACAGAAAAATTTTGGTCATCTGACACTGCGTGTGGTTGGAAACAGACAACAGCACAACTGTTAACACTGGATCGGATTCAATACAAAAACCACACTTCTGGTCCATTAATTAATCCTTTGCCTTGCAGACAGAACAAGCCACAAAACCACATAACAAGCTGCATAACAATGTTTGGCCTATAAACTGTTTTGTGTAGCTGGTCCCAAACATGACTAAAAGCATGAGAGTGTTTAACCTTAAATAATAAATATGTATTTCTGACAAGCTGTACTATGGGTTTCCAAGCCCAGTAATTGAGACCTGATATCATGCAATGTGTAACTGTATCCCTGCATGTGGTCCAGCTCTGAAGAAGCCTGGCAACAAGGCATTCATTTGATACACGTGTGTTGGAAAAGGGACGCATTAAAAAGTGGCAGGATAATCGCTCTAGAGGGGGCGGAAGTTGGGCAACTGACAATTTGTACCTCTGTGACATTTTTGAATGCGGTTGGCGAGACCAGTAGTAGAGGCAGGTTTAATAGGACTGGATTGGATTTGGTTTATTATTTAAGGAGCATCACATTTCTCCTGATTTTTCTAATTAAACTGGATAATCCTGGTGGTTAAGTCGGTCTACATGCACAACTAAAGTAAGAAATGAATTGTGGCCAACATCTTAAATCTGAACATGAAACGTAACAGAATTTTTTGCCATTTGGACCTAGTCATTATATTAGTTGCCTGTGCAGTTGGAGTCGCATTGAAAACATTTTACTGGTAGTTTTCAGAACTTTTAAATGAGGGACCCAGCCTTTATTCCTGACTTCATTAATCTTTCAGCTGCTGTCACAATTATTCTTGTCTTGGCATATGCGTTGGCATTTCAAATAATTCATTTTAGGAGCTTCTAAACAGGAAGAGTAAAACAATTTTTTTTAATCCTTTCACTATTTGAAGTATGTGTGTTGCTTTTAAATACACTCTGGGTGCATGTTGGAAAGAAAGAAGTCATTTATAGCATACAAATGTTTCAGCACAAGTTTTATTGGTTTAGATGTATCATCACTGTCTTGTTTTATCACTTCATTTTCATATTAATAATCTCCTGAAGACCTAGTGATGAAAATTTTAAACTTTATCCAGAATATGAGAGCCCATAAAGTGGTAAAATAATAATTTAATGCTTAATTTTATTAAATATTTTAACTGTATGAAGCACTTTGGGCAAACTTAGTTGTTTTTATCCAGTGCTATATAAATCGAGAGACTATTTGATTTGCACTCTGAATTCATAAAGTAGGAAAACTCTAAAGCAGAAGTCAGATGTGACTAAATATAGGATAAAGGAAAGCAGTGACTCAGCCAATCAGAATACATGTTGGACATGCAACTGAGGTCATTTGTCTGCAGCCAATGTCTGGAGACTTCTGGCTTTTGATTTACTTTAAAATAACATTCACTTCCACAACATTTTTATTATCTCAGTTTCTGTCTAAAGAGTCATTTTAAAAATATAAAGAAATACAGAATATGTTTGATTCTTTTAATTGTCTTCATCGGCAGTTTATAATAAAGACGTGTCAGAAATGTTTTCCTCAAACTGAAGAGTTCTAGTAACAAAAACACTGGTGCTCATTTTGATCCTTTCTTCAGCTTTTCCACAATCTAGGGTGAAATGTTCTGCATGGCGGTTTAAGCTTGGGATACACTAGAATAGAGATTAAGAGAAGGCATGGAGTTCACACTAACAGAAGTTTTTGTTTCATAACTGAAAGACCGGGATCACATTCTTAACTGCAGTTGCTGAGGGATCACAGACTATAGGATTTATCAAATCAGCTATATAAAGCCAGCAGACTGGAGTAAACTCTAGTGGAACCTCAATAGAACAATTTGAAGGAACAAACATGCCAACAGGTGGCATTAACAGAAGATACTCCTTTTTCCCTCCCTCCTACAATCAAGGAGATGCAATCTAAAATGCTTACTAGTACTTCTCCCACAAGACAAAGTGTTTCGGGGCAGGTAAAAATGTTAGCTCAACCCCAGCAGGTAACACTTTATTGTTTGGATGGGAGTGTGTGCAAAAAAGCCATGTTCTAAAACTTTTGCTATGAAAAACCACTTAATTCAAATTGGTTTCTTTAAAATTAGACCCCAACAACACTGTCAAGAAGAATTGCTTTAATTTATTACCTTTATGTTTTATTTATGACTGGGAATGTTTGGTTTATTTTATTAATGTACTTTTCTTTCTCATGGTTTTTTATTTGCTTTCTTTATTACCCTGTAGACTGCTGCATCTGATGGTGCAATGCACATTTTTAAATATGCCCACTATTGTTTTACATTAACAATAGTAATTTTGCATGGTTAAAAAAAATAATCACACTATACGAGTACATACAGATTTGAAGAAAACATTTGAAACACTTTTTTGTATTTCATTATTTCATTATATTGTTCATGTTTATTTTGACCCTACTTTTGAATATAATTTTATTGCTCTAAATAGTTACGTCATTAAAGCTTAGTCACAATCCACAGGAGTTTGAGTTTGGTTGTGTTTTTTGTTTGCAGTTTAATTACTTCCTTTCTTTAGTTTGTTCTTTGGGTCATATCCTATTCAGCTTTCTGTTTTCAATATTATTACGATGCTGTTGCCATACTTGTTCATTCCTTTGTACTTAGTTTATTCCTGATTGTTGTCATGTTCTTTTATCCACATATTTTGGTTTATTCTCTTATTTTAGTTCCAGACCTTTCCCTAATGGTTTTTTGAAGCTCTTTTTGGCCTTAGTTCAGCTTCTTCTGTTAATTAATCTCCATACCTCAGTTTCCCTGCTTTCCTTCTCCCACAGCTGTTCCACATTTCTTCTGATTAATTCATATTTAAACTCTGCCTCAGTACTTAAGCTCTTGGTTTTTCATAGTTCCCTCAGTTAGTTTTTCCATTCTATTGCCCTTTTCTATGTTCATGCAATTTGTCCTGTTTACCTTGGAAAGATCTTATAATTTCCTTTTTTATTACAACTTTCAACATGCCTTTCTCTAGTGACTGACTGGATTTTAGCCCTGCTCCAAACAAAGAAAATATTTCAAAATAAGAATATTTTACCACCAAAACAAAAAGAGAAAAATAACACCAAGTGAATATAGCTAAATCTATTTTGTAGGATTTGTACATAACTGGAAGAATATTTTTATGTTCCATTTGCCAAATAAACACAAATTTGTTTAATCTGTTTATACTCATCATTTAATCTCTGTCTCAAATCTCTTCAAATCTTAACAAGTTGATGAAATAGCCAGCAGCACAGAAGTTTTAAATAAAGGGGTAGTTAATGATAACTGCAAACCTGCAACACACAAAATATCATTTGGTCAAGGATCCTTCTCATTTAGTTATCCTCATATCTGGAACAATTTGCCATTAGCAATAAAAATGTTAACAGATCTTAAACTTTTTAATTATCAGGTGAAAAAAATGGCTGAAACAAAAACAAATCTGTTAACACTGATATATATCAACCTACTTTATTGTGGAGCACTAGTTTTCTCAAATATGCATTTTTGTGCATTTCTTAATAGTTACAGTAATTCGGTGTATGTGTGTAGGTGGGTGTGTGGTGGGACTCTTTAATTCTAATTGAAGAGTCTTAAAAAATATCCAATTAATTAGGTTTCTAAATTATGTTGTGAGTTCAAAACGTTCATATAAAACAACAGTTTCTTTGTTTTTGTCATGTAACATTGTTCACTGTGCTGTCCTCGATTAAATAAGCATGAATTGAATTGAAACAATTACATTTGTATGTCCCATGATTTTCTAACACGTAACAGTAGTAGAAATGCTTCAAGTCTTCAAGTCTCAAAACAGAATAAAACTTTTCTGTTTTAATGAAGTCTCCCTTTTTGTCTCCAGAAGGGTCAAGCTCTTTGAATCCTATCTTTAAACTAGAGATCTTCAAACTTTCTTTATTCCTAATACTTTAAATTCCACCTTAATTTGGCAGGGTTACAATGTGCGCAAAATCAAAGACAATGTTTGAATTTTTGTATAATTTGTTACTCACAGTTTCAGGAGGGACTTGGAGAGGTTCTTGAATGTGTTCTTTGGCAGCTCATTGATTCTATTACCAGAAAGATTTCTAAACAAGATTGAAGGACAGAAAAAGAAAAATTATCATATTATAAATATATAAGGGATTATCAGTCATAGCCTGCAGAAAGTATTCAAGTTTGAACAAGTATTCCTCCTACTTATACTTTAATATTTTGTCACATTACAAACACCTATTTAAACATAATTCCCTAAATATTTTATAAATGAAGTATAAAAAGTGTGGATTGGATTTGAATTCAGCAAATCTGACACAATGGCTTGCAAAACCATATTTCTCTAGAATCATTTCTGAAAGTCCTTTCGGGTGTTTCTCTTCTAGTCTTTAAACCGTCATTTCTTTCCTGAAAGGAGAATGTCAGCAATGGCTAGTTTTCAAGTTCTAAATTATTTAATTGGAGCCCTGGCTGTTTGCTTAAGGTCACTGTCCTGCTTGAGGCTGAACCTCGATGCCAGTGTAAAGTCTTTTACAGCTTTTAACACCACTGCTATAGAAGCAACAATTTCAGATGTATTTAAACAAGTAATAAAAGAGCACTGTATTAGAAATATATGTCATTGAATATGTCATTTAAAATCCCTAATGACACATCCAGAAATAATATGTTACTTCAGTGTGAAGCATATTTCCTCTGCCAATGCTGGGTTATAGAATGCTGCATAGATATTAATGTTGCTATTTAGGTCTTGCCATGCACTCTTACGGTTGGGGCATTTTGTAAGTGACCCTCAGTCATATTTAGTTTGGTGCCTTTGTAGCTCTAATCCTCCTTTCAAGCTCACTGTATATCGCCAGTATAGGCAAAGACAAATATCTCAGCATTAAAAACATGTCTTTAACTTTTCCGTGCAGTTTTTATTTTTGAGTCAACTTAAATAATTACAAATTCAGTTCTTACATTTTGCTACATTAATTTGCAGGAAATGTAATACGGCTTATTGAAGATCTATTCCTTTATCTGTTGACAAAGAGCACTGATAAAGACCGAAAGATGCTGAGTATCTTCCACTAAAACACAAATCTCAACCAAATGTAAATACCCGTTAAGTATCAGTCTTGACTGAACATTTTTAATTAAAGTGAGCGTGTGCTGATGTGTCCAAATATGTGCACAGAAAGAAAGAAAAAAAATATATACTCACAGTTCACCAAGCTTCCACAGAGACTGAAATGTGTCTTCAGGGACTCTTGTGATTCTATTGTCCATCAGTAATCTGAACAAGACAGATTTGCAGTCAGAAAGCTTGCAGAGCAAGACATTGTACTATGGGGAATCCCTGCTCTGGGTGTATGAAACCTAACCTACTATGAATCTGGGAAGATCTGTGAGACACCAGCAGAGTTCTGGCTCCAAAGTTTGGCTCTAAAAACATTTTTGATTGTTTTCTTCTCCTTCCTCTCCAACACAGACAAAAATCTCCAGCTAGACAGAAATAGTCAAATAGTCCTGGTAGAAGTTTTTATAATGCAAGGAAAACATGCACACGCATCTATAACTATCTGAATAATATGATGAATAAGTACATATTGGGGTTCAACATTTGGAGGTCAACATTTTAAAAGTATGTTTTTTACATACTTGCTAAAACTGTCACTGTGCAGTAACAATAGAATATGAGACAGAGAATCTGTGATAAAAAACCCAACAAAAAACTAACAAACACTGACAATAAAACACGGTTATAAGGTGATGTTAGTGAAGTGCAAAGTATTACCAGAGACATTTGGTGAAGCATTTGTGTCTTATTATCCAAAACTAAGGCAAAAATAAAAAAATAAAAACATAAAAAGTTTTTTTAAACGATCAAACTTTCAGGTCTGTGAAGTTATTTGCAGAAAACCACAGAGAAAATTATCTTAAAAGATTCCATATGGAGCAATTCGACACTTTTGTACCTCCAGCAAAGATGGGTTTGGACATTATTTCATTTTAAACGTTGGGAATAAAATTGGGGATTCAAAGGTATCAGGCCAGCAACATATGGCTAAGTTTGGTAAATATTTACTTTATTCCACCAAAAACGTTAGATTTCAATTTGTGCAAGTCAAACAGTCCACAACTTGTGGTGTCGCTGCAGCTGAGTCTGCATCAGTTGTCCATCAAAAGTTTCAACTAATCTTCTGCTTCATGCTGAGGACACAGCTGAAGTGGCAAGTTAATAAAAGCATGCACAAATGACCAGATTGTTCTCAAAACACTGGATGAATGTAATAAAGACATACCAGCCATATTGGATAAATCATTTGATGTGTCTATATTATACTCACAGGACTTCAAGTTTGCTGCATGTTTTTAAGATGGAATAGTTGAGAGTCTGAATCTGGTTTCCCTCGAGATCTCTGAGAGAAGCAATAAAAGCAAGGCAAACAAAATTAACATTCTGGTGAAGGGGTTTAAAAATAACCACAAGGGTTCAGGTGTGAACATGAAACTTGCAAAAAAGACTGAGATCTTAGCAGAATTAACATAAACAATAGCTTTGAAATATGTAAAACATGACCCTAGGTAGCACTCTAAAATGTTAAATTAATAATATTAAATATATCAATCAAGTACAATCACCACCACAACAGATAGGCCATATGGTAAAAATACATGTTTTTCCAATAGAATAAGAATTAAAGACTTCCAAGAGAAAACTTAACATTGGAACATTTCATTCCAGGGCAGGGAAGATAGCACTGATGTGACAGGAGCTCCCCTGTTGAAAACTGTCAAATCTCAGTTGCACCTCTGTTTTAAACTTACTGCTTTTATTTAGACATCTAGTTACAATCCCTATGCAGTATTCCACCCTGGGCATGACACAGATCAACCTTTTTTTTCAACTTCAGTTAAAGAAGGTAAGTTTCTTATTTTGACTATGTTTCATAGATAAAGTAAATACTGCTGTACCTGGGAATAATTAAGAATTCAGAGACAGATCCTGATAAAACCTAACACCAAGGGTTCTCACAATATGTGATCAAAGTAATACCATCCTGTATAAGAAATAAATTACAAAGTAAATCTCTGAGTTTTAGACCACCAAATTTAACTACAGTGCATTCAATTCAGTTTATTTATATAGCGCAAATTGACAACAAGTCCTGAGGCACTTTACAAAAAAATATCTAAATTCAATCATTCATACATTCTAACTGACTCTAGTTATCTCACAGTAAAGTAAGCGCAATAATTGCACAAAGTTGCTGAAAACATTTCTAAGTAAACCCGGTAGATTGCAGTGAGTCATTGACTTGCAGCATATCTGATTTTCAAACAATATTTGTCAAGAGGAGCTAAACAAAATATATTTAAGTCTTTCCACAAAGATACTGTGTTCAGGCATGTTGACAGCAGCACTAAACTCCAACAGGATAAGAACAGAAATGTGGCAGTATGGGAGCTATTTTTAACTTTAACTATCCATCATCCATCCATTTTCTTACACACTTCTTCCCTAAATGGGGTCGGGAGGGTTGCTGGTGCCTATCTCCAGCCGCGTCCCAGGCGAGAGGCGGGGTCACCCTGGACAGGTCGCCAATCTGTCGCAGGGCAACACAAAGACATACAAGACACACAACCATGCATACACACACTCACACCTAGGGATAATTTAGAGAGACCAATTAACCTGACAGTCATGTTTTTGGACTGTGGGAGGAAGCCGGAGAACCCGGAGAGAACCCACCATGCACAGGGAGAACATGCAAACTCCATGCATGAAGACCCCGGGCCGGGAATCGAACCCAGGACCTTCTTGCTGCAAAGCAACAGCTCTACCAACTGCGCCACTGTGCTGCCCTTTAACTTTAACTAATGTAGCTTTAGTAATGTAGTTCACCCAAATACTGAAAAATTGTTGCTTTGTAAATAGATTTGTGATTATGAGATCTACAAATAAATATTACTATCAATCCATCAGCACCATATTTGTATTTTATAAAATCAATTACAAGTAACTTAAAGTCCAGCTTTTTAGTGGGAGCACCTTAAGCTGCAATGTGTGGTGCAAACAAACCAAATTATTAGTAGAACAACTCGAATAGAACCAACAAACAAAACCCACCGCAAGATAATCACAAATGCATATTTAAAAGATTATCATGACCAGACCATCAAAAAGTGATATTAAGAACTACACAGAATAATTTTGCTTGAGCTGGTGTGAGCAAGCTCAAGTGTGGTAATCCATTTGATTTGATCATAATTAGTTTTTGTGATTTTGTTTTTGTCAATGTTTGATTCCAAAGGAGAATAAAAACAGTGGTGTTTTCTGGTATTTTTCTAAAATATAAAGAAAAACGCATTTAAACAACCTGAGTCAATTTGAGTCCAGGACTGCAGAGTGCTCCAGACATTCAGACACAAAAGCTGCAGAAAGCATGAGGTCATAGAGAATTTCAGTTTCATCTTACGGATGATGCGGCTGGTCAAGCTGACCGGCCACAGTGACATAAGCTGAAGATGCCTGTTAGTCAGAAGCATCACTCTAACCTCTCCACATCCCTTTATAATATGTCCTTATTGTTCACTCACATGCACTAAAACACACATTCACATCGCCGTGTGGCATCCTGTACACGGAGGATATTATCCTCAACATGGCCGTCAAGAGTTCGACTCCCGTCGTTGATACCTTTGCCATATGTCTTCTCCCCATACCTGTCATATTATTTTCAAATACAGGCTGCAAAAAAGAAATAAGTAAAAAAGCACATTCACTCTCCCTTTCAAGCACACAAACATCAATCAAATCTCTCACTACACACCTGCATGCACACAAGTACACTGTCAGAGCAGACTCACAGCCAGTCCAGGGCAGGCATGTGTTGACAGAAGCTGGGATGAGGAAGCTGCTGCAGGGAGGTGTGCACCATTGATCTGAGGAGAGACGAGGGACATTTTACTGCACAGAGATTAGACTTTACAGAGTGGGAGCTGCTGCTTTGATCACCGTGACTTTCAACCTAGATAAGATTCTTGTCTTACGCTGCTTGTACTCCAGCCTCTAGCAGCTGAAGGTGAGATGAGCCAGATTCTGGTCAAAAGAAATTAATCGCTGAAATTAACTATAGTTAATAATTTATGAAAACTTTTTTTTGTCATTAAATGTTTAGGAATTTATTCTTTGTAAATCTTTATGAATATACAAATGAAGGCCAGTTTTGTCTTGTATGTTTAGGAACTTGTGCTAAACATAAAAGACTCTCTGGACTTATCCTAGGTTTTTCAGAGCAGTCCAGAGGCAGCCTTCTTAATAAGCTAATTTTCTTTGAGCTCTGATGTCGTGGCCCCAAGATGGCTGCAAAGCAAACTCTACTATCCAAAACAGACTTGAAAAAAACATGGATATCCTAAAGCCAACTTGGGTTCTTACTTCAGAAGCTAAAACTTTGTTATCCCTCATCAAAAAAAAGATGTATGGGGTCTTGTGAAATGCATTTACACTCTCTTAGCGCTACTAAATTCAATGTATTTTATCCAGATTTTATGTGAAAAGGCAACAAAGTAGTGCTTTATTGGTTAGTGGGCAAAAATTTAAAATTGCCTTTTTTCTTTTCAAAATGATTTGGGGAACCTTTTCACCGTCTTTGCATTTGTAAAGATCGACATTTAACACCTTCTATCGGTTAAAAAAATATTGCCGTTATCTAGGTGAAAGGTGAACCTCTGCTCAAATCGGAAGCTTTTTGTAGTTTCTTGTAAATTTTCCTACAGTTTGTTTATCTCCATCCATCTATTAACTCTGATCAACTTCTCTCTCCATGCTAAAGGAAAAGTGCCACCACTGCATGATGCCTCCACTGCCATATTTTAGTGTCTTAAGAGTGAAGCACAGTCTTTTCTAAAAAGTTGCATTTTAGTCTAATCAGACATGTTTGTTGTATCTTGACAAAATTCAAATACTTATTGTGTTTTTCTACTTGCCACTTTTATATAAAAGCAATATTTGAATCTCAGCATCACTTCTTGAGATACCATAAACCTATTAGCTGCTTTGAATAATGATCTCCTTGCCCAGCCTGTCAGTTTAGTGCATGCCCTATTTTTGGATAATGGACAAGGGACATTTGCCCTTGTCCATTATCCATGGGGAAGGGTGTGTAAAATTTACCATTTTGAGTTTTACATTATGTCGTAATGTTATTCCCTCATCCCAAACATACCTGGAGTGCTGTTTTGATACATTCATGCGTGTTTGGGGAATCCTTAAATCTCCTGTGAAAACCATCCAGGGATAACTAAACGCCTATTTACCCACAGCTCCTCCCTGGAGGTGTAGTCCCAAGCCGAGCTTCTTCCTCATAAAGCACAAACTATTTGTCAGTCCAATGCTCCTGAGAACACGTACTAACAACATAACAGAGGAGCACTGAGACAGACCCAATTTCAATGCATCGAATTACAAAGTCAACTTTCCTTTTTCTTTAAGTTATGCTATATATATATAGAGCATTTTTATAATGCTTGAAGTTAAAATAATTACTTGATTATTCTATAAAATGGCACTATGTGGGTGGAAAATACATAATTCTGCCCCTTTAAGCTTTCAGCCCCAACCTCTCAGTTTATGATGCGGTTTTTTCACTAAAACAAGCTCTCCGAGGCCTCATCAGAACAGTTAGATTTATGCTGTGTTTAAATGATAAAAGATAAGATTTCATTTACTAATTAAGCTATTTATGAAGGTAATTGGTTGCATTGGATTTTATTTAGGGGTATCAGCATATAGGATGCTCATGCACGCTAGATGTAAAGAAATTCCCAACATCTGAATTTCATGAGGTATTATATGTCACAGAGTAGCCTAATGGAATCAGTTCCCTTCCGTTTACAGCTTGCAGATAAGGAATGAGGGCAAAAAAATAAAATAAAAATAGCAGCACAAGTTGGACACTAATTTAGGAATGTGTTTTCTATTAAATCTCCAACAAAACAAAGCAGAAACATGGAAGTGAAATACTGAATGATTGAGAACAGTTTCTATAAGATCAATAGATCTGACTAGGAGCATTAAATGTTTTCTATATTTTGCATTCATGTTGCCAGCCTGACCATATCCCCAACACTGCAGCAAGTATGAATTTATTCAATCTATTGTGCCAGTGCTGTTGTTTCTGATCTACTTTGTGCAATGAATTCTAAGTGCCTCATCAAATGTAGCACCCTCATAAAAACTTTAAAACAACCGCCCACAGTTGCTTTACAAAAATACGTCTCCGTTTTGTTTGCCACTATTTTCTGATTCTGTCTCTTCATAGTCAACAACTTTATGACTTTCTCTTCACAGTCTTTGCCCTTGTGGGTTTATTTCTTTTTATTTCCTGCTGAAGTAGTCTAGGCTATGACAGAAAAAAATGCTCTTACTCTGATTGTTAATCGAAATGAGGTAAATTCTAAGTTTACCTCATGGACAAAGGATCCCTTTTACAAGATCATATGCAAACTGTCAACATATTATCTAATGAAAGGTGTCCCAAAACTCCTTTGCTTCAGTTCTATAAAATAACAATGAGATTTTCAGCTTGAATTTTGCATTGCATAATACAAACATTTACAGCTTAATACCTGTAAGTTTTTTGCATGTGCCAGTGAATGAGTTTGTTAACTAACTTTTTTGATTTGAAGTTTGTTTAGAATTTTACCAAAACTATCTGTTTCTTATTAAACAATTTCATTGATCAGAAAAATCAAAGCAATTTCTAATTTAGCCATTAGAAAACAAAGACACTGTAAATTTAAAATGTAAAAGTTTAGAACTTATAGGTCTTCTTCAGTTTGAATTATCAATACATTGTAGAAGGGTTTGCCATGTTTTCTTGAATTGTTTCAATCTGTTTACTAATGATAGCCTCTTTCATTCCAGATGAGAGAATCTGACCATTTTCTTCAGACATAATTTCTATATCAAAACAAGCTTTCTTAAAAGCATAATATAACAGTTATTACTGGCATTTATTAATCTCAGAGAACTGATCAAAAACTCAGTAGAATCAAAAGTGGGTAAATTGGCAGAAATCTGATAACGTTTAAAATATGCAAGATCAAAATGGCGTGAATGTAGTACAAAGAATGAATACAGCATTAGTCACATAGTGGGGATGTTTTGAGGAAAAGATGCAACTTTGCTTTAGAATAATGAAGTATGAATAATTTTAAATTGAATAAGGTGATGTCTAATGTAAGCAACACACTTCAGAGTATTTGACCTGAAATTGAGCAAAAGAGGTGAAGTTTTCACCCACTAACAGCTATTCAATCTTCCTGATTCCCAAATCTATCTATTGTGTATAACTTGAATCAAAAGTGGAGGGGACAAATGATGGACTCTGATAAAATGTAGTTTATTTAAAATGAGGGATTCAAATATAATTGAGATTTTATCTGTTTTCAAATGCATAGTGGTGCAATTAATTGATTACAATACAGTACTGTATATTGTATTTCAGAATTTGTTTCTTCCATGCCTTGAGCTGGAGGCGAAAATTGTTAAAGTTTTGATCAATGTTATTTAAAACTTTGTAAGACTGATTTTATCTTAAATATGACAAATCAATCTAACAAGAAAAAAAAAGTATGATTAAAGTTAAGGAGGAAAGGAAGAAACCCAAGCCAAAATGTTGCAATTTTAAATATATCATGTAAAATAAAGAAAAATGTGTATAGTACTCCACAAGACTTTTTCTTCCTCAAGCAAATCTAAAATGCTCTCCACAATTATTGGCCATGCTGGTGAAAAACGTCTTTAATTTTTTATGGAGAAATGTTGACTGCATTAAAGCAAATCTAGCTTAGGCAGAAGATTTATTTTACATCTTTCCATCCTCTTTACTCTGCAAGAGTGGCAGAATAAAATGAGGTCCTTCACCAGTCTTGCTTCTCACAGCTAATTTAACATTTTGAGTTTTTCTTCTCTCTGCTGTAGATATGGCAAGCTTGGACAAGTAGCTATTTTCTAACTTTCTGAGATCAACAAACATTTGGTATCACAGAATGGTGTGTTTATTTGTCGTCTATTTTGACAATTGTCAAAAAAAAAAATCATATTTATACACCAGAAAAACATTGTAAAATTGCATTACAATTTAAAAGTTCCTAGATAATCTCATTACTCAAAGAACTTTAGTAAATATTGTAAAAAACGTTTCAGTTTCAAACTGTGCAGTGTGGAGGTAGAGCGAGCGCCCACCTACTGCTGAAGTTTATTACTTCATTGAATTCTGCATTTTACTGTGATAATTTCAATCCCATTTAAATTGCATCTCAGAATACTACTTGTGAGTTTGACAAATTAAGGCATATTTCTAGTCTCCCACTTTGAAGAGGCAAAGAGAAAGAGAAAACACTTGTTGGAGTCAAGTGTCAAGCCTGAGATTTAGAAGGACAGGCTGAGATGTGCCTGAGCTCCAAACAGGCCTGAGGAAAGAAAACAAAAACAAGTCTCACCCAGACAGCTTGTGAAGAAGGTTGAAGTAGACAACAGCTCCAAGTAATTTTCCAAAGTCAGTCAAAGTCGGTTTGCTTTGTATAGCACATTTAAAGGCAACTAATGCTGAGAAAAGTATTTTATAGTATGTGTAAATTCAGCTGACATAGTTGCAATTAAATCTAAAACGCATAAAAAACAAACACTTTCGTTTTATGACATAAATTTCACACATAGGTGTGAAATGAAAATGAAAATTCTACATATTTTTAACAAAAATGAAAACCTGAAAAGTGTTGCTTGTATTTGTGTTTAGTCCCCTTCAGTCAACAGCAAAGCAACTTTTGCAAATCAACTTTTATGGCTATGCATTTACCCACTTTTCAGCTCTATTGACAGAAAATTTCTTTTTACCGGGTTATGACTGAGAAATTCCAACACATGAAAACACTTTGGTCTAAACATATTGATAATGTGTGTTAAGGATCGTTGTCCTCTCTCCAATTATCAAGTATTTTCTAGATTTTCCCAGGACTGCCCTGTCTTAACCTCTAGAACCCGACGGACCCACCGGTGGGTCCGTCGGGCACTCCAAATCAGAGCAGGGCCTCAAAGGGTTAAGCTCTGCCCATTTTCCCATCACCTCTGACACAGTGCTGTGCATGAAGGACAAAATAATGTTGTCATCTGAACAGAGCATCTTGTTCTGCATGTTTGTTATGTCCCTTAAGGTTTGTGGCAAACTGCAAACTGGACTGCTGTGATGGGTATGAATATCCCCAGCATCTCTGTCAGAGAACTTCAGCCCTCTTGGGTGTTTTTTTGATTAATGTTCTGTTTGCCCGGGGAGCCAGTTTAGTTGTCCCAGTTGGTTTGCAGTTGTGCAAACCTTCCAATTGATTGAACAGAGCTCCATTATAGAATCAAAGTTTGAATGATATTATATAACTAAACCTTGTTATAAACTTTTCCCCAGATTTACGCCAAACTTATCTGCTGTGGGTTTTGGATTTCATGATGCAGTTTGTTCTTTGATGAACTTCAGAGGCCTTCACACAACAGCTGCATTTATACTGAAACTCAGCCGCCCATTTCATGTATTCACTAATTAGGTACAGGCAAAAGGTTGCACCAAATTGTATTGTGATTAATTTCTGAATTGATCCTTTAAAACTATTTTTTTCATATTACTAAGGAATATGAATAAGGAAAAACAAAAACAAAAAAACATGCATATTTCTTCCACTTCACAATTATCTACTAGTGTAGGTTATCACATAAAATCACAATAAAATACATAAAATCTTGCGACTGGATAAAAACTACAAAGGCTACAAAGACTTTTCAGGCAGCAACCACAAAAACCTGATCTACAAAGGAGACGGAGAAACATTATCATCCCTTCAAATAACAACTTCATTCATTGTGAGTTTATTTCTGTTGAAAGCAGCTATAAACTCACAATTCTATTGTGTGCATCAGTTAGAAATAATCCAAGAAATATCAGTAAGGTATAAAATGATAATGTCAAAAGACAAATAGATGCTAACAAACTTACATATTATCCTACCATGTGAATCAGTTCAGTTATTTCAGCTTTAAAGGTCTCTGTCAGTCACTTCTGATTTAAAATTTCACACTCTCAGGTAATCAAAGTATGCTGGCAGTTTGCTTGCTGTATTTTTGTCTGCCTGTTAAAGCTTAAACATAAATTTCCCAGATGACTTTCATAAAGCTTAGTGAGATGTGAAGGACAGACAAAACCAACATCCATGGAGGTGTATTTTATTTATCTCCCAGTCACAGTAGATCAAAGTACTTAGTATTGGTGTCCTTCAATCTTATCCACACTAAGAGATCCACATCATATCTCCACTAAGCATCTACTTTGATGTCACTTACTACTGAAATCTTCCCTCTGTCCATGAAACTGATGTTTTGTTCATTTTTTGGCTACATCTTGTGATGTTTACCATTGTCTAGACTCTACTAGACACAATGGTTCTATATTTTTGGAAATATAAATGAAAGTATATTTCCAAATATATTTGAAATTATTTGAAAAAAATTGGAAATTTGCATGGTTCATTCTTTATAACTGCCAGCACATAAAAATAGTTGTTGTGATACACCAGTGGGAGATGAGTCAGGTGGCCTTTTCTGGCTAAGGGAGTGAAAGTACAATTAAAGGAGGGGTCTTATGTATTTTCCAAGCACACAGCACCCTTTCATAGTACATTCAAGTAACTGTCATCTTGAGTTGTTGTGAAAAGGCTTTATGAATCAAAACAACTTAAAAGAATGTTGACTTTGCATCATAGTCATATCTACTGACTTGAAATTGGCCTCTGTCTCTATAATAAACTTCAACACTCCACTTCAGCACAACAGTTCCTCTCCATTGATACAGTTTACAACTGATTGCAGAGGAGTGTTCAGTTTGTAGGAGGTTATTGCTGCTGCCGTTATGTTGCGTGTGGAAGAGGTGCTGTGGGGAAGGAGCTCAGATGGGGGCTGCAGCGTTAAGGCTAAGCTTTGGGGAAATAGGCATCAAGGCACCTCAAAATGGGTCCCACAGGAGATTCAAGTATTCATCAAACATGCATAAAAGAGTCAAAGCAACACTCCTGGTGTGTTTTGATGAGGGAATAACATTATATAGATCTCAAAAAGATAGGATGGACACCCTTTCCATCTCTCCACCTTTGATGAATGGACTCATACAAGCCTTTAGTGTGCTGGAACAAGACATCCATTGCGGATCATTCAACTCAACAAGGATTAGAACCTTTTCCACAAAATATCACTAAAATGATGTACATTTTGAGTGCCTTGAGATTTGGCAAACTTTGGGTTGATTCAGCACCTAAAGCGTTTTATTGAAATAGATGACCGGCAACAATGAGTGCTTTCCAGACTTTCACTTAAGACTTTAACTGGACCTAGACATATAAGTAAGGATAAAACATATTCAAAATATATTATTTTCTCCAATGCTTCTGCATGCGAGGCTAGTTTTGTGTTGGATAAAATGTTACCAAAAAGAAACGGCATGCTGTCTCCAAGCAGATCATTTGCCAGAGGGTGTTTAGTCATAAGAATAATCTGACCATTAAATTCAATAAATACATAATTTCCAATCGGTCATATATTAAACTGTAGTCTGTGGACGTTTTCCTGACCGCCACAGAGTATTCCAGTTAACCTGAGGGAAACTCTGGTAGAAGAATTAAGAATGTAAATCAAGATTATAATCAGTTAATTTGATTATAATCAGATTAACTGATTATAAAAATTTTCATTTTTATAGACTTTGGACATCAAGCTGAAATAAAGCAAGACAGAACAGATTATTGGGTTTTCACCTTCAGAGGGAGAAATTATTTTAAATGGTCCAAAAGCTTCACTGAGCATTTTGCTTCGGAGCATCAGTCAGCAATCAAGTGTTGCTGGTGTGGGTTGCTTAGTCGAAAGTACATCAAAAGTGTAGTACTTTCTAATGTGCAGCTTATACGGTCACCATCTGCTACCCCTTATAGCCACATTCAGATACATTCAAACACAATCTGTTACCCTTTATAGCCACATTCAGATACCTTTAAACACCAATGTGGCAGCAGGTGGAAATGTCATTTTGATCAACACTGATGGTCTTTTTAAGACAAGTATGCAGCAAAAAGCTTTTTCCACCCTGGATCTGTCAACTGTTTTTTGGTAAGCTGCTGGAAGAACATCTTTTGCTACGCCTCAGGAAGTTCTGCTGCTGTGCGGAGGACCGCTGACTGGATCAAGAATGCTCTGTGAAACTGAGGAAGGGTTTAACACTCATAGCTGTTGATCTGAATCTGCACAGAAAAAATAATAAAAGACTTTAACTGTCAGGGACAAGTGAATAGCTAAATCAGAGTTACTCAATTCCAGTCCTCAGGGACCATTGCCCTGAATATTTTAGTTGAGTTTCTGTTCCGGAACGCCTGATTTAAATGATTGCAAGACCTCCTCTGCAAACCATTAAGGGCTGCAGATGTGTGTTAATCACCCACTTATTCAGATCAGGTGTGGGGAAACACCTGAAACATGCAGGGCTGTGGTCCCTGAGGATGAGCATTAAGAAATACTGATATAAGTGAAGAAACTGATGTTTTAGTGTTCACAGGAATGGCTGAAACTGTTCATTTTAGCTGCTTTTGATATTACAATACAGAACCCGTGTTAGAGAATTAAACCAGACCATTTCTAATTGCTCCTGAGCAAATACTGCATCATTTTCCAACAATTACATTTGCCATAAAGGTTCATTCTATAATTTTAAATTTCATGGGTCAGTGGTTTGTTGGTATAGAAGGGCCAACTGTAATACATGTGCAGGTGAAACACATTATTTTGATCATTTGCACACAGGCTAAGGTTTTTAAGCCTTTATTGTAATTATGATAATTTCTGGCTAATATCTAATGAAAAGACTACATTTAATTTCTTAGAAGATTAGAAGGACCCAGAAAATCTTTGGGAACCAGATGAACCAGTGATCAGATCAAATGATCAAATGGATAGAGCTGAATACTATTTTTCATCAAACTGGTGAAGGTGCAGATCCATATCACATTGTTAGATGAACAATAAAAACAGACTCACAGAAATACAAGCGAACGAAGTCCAAAGAACGTCTCATGGGTCAAACTGCTAAGTGGGTTATGATCTAACATCCTGGCAGGAAAAATTATTACACCATTAGTACCCAGTTATTTATATATATATATTTTAATTATGGCTTGTGATGATCATAAAAGAACTAAGTTTCTCAAACCTCAAAGGAAAATTGAGCTAAATATTAGTAGTTGCAAAAATTATATCATGCACTATTTTGTTTTTAACTGCAAAACAAACCCTATTAAAACATACTAAAAAGAATAGTATTTTTGCAAGTTTTTTATGCTTCATATCAAATCATATCAATGAGTGGACGTAAACTTGAGTGTATTTATTATGTAAAATAGATATGTGATACTCACAGCCATTCTAACTGACTCAGATCCTTGAACACACCAGGACTGAGGGAGGATATTAAGTTGTTGCTGAGAAACCTGAGGAGTAGGAAACACAAACTTAGAGGTTAGGTCAGACAAAGATTAAATGATCAAATATTGTAAGGAATTCTCAGCAAGCCTACATCTCAAAATAGCATTAGTGTAATGACTTGTTGAATATGGCTATGTGTTTTAGATGGTCTTTGGTTTCTGAGAACTGATGTTCCTGCTTAGGTTGATTTGAACTCTGGCTTTTCGACTGTTTTACTACAGCGTAGCCATAATCATGATTCTGAAAAGGGGTCACAGTCTAAACAGGCTTGCAGTCCTTATTTGGGTAAAGTAACTAAAGATGTAATGTGCTTGCTTCCTCATGAGAGCTCCAGTTTCTACTTACTAATAAAATCTATGAAATCACCGTATTCATGACATTTACTTAAGATATTTATCTCTATATCTACTCTATATTGCCTAAAGCATTGGGATGCTTGCGTTTAACTTCACATGAATTTTAATGACGTTACACTCTGAATACTTTGGTTATATTAAAGAGTTGGTCCACAAATTTTCATCTCCAGTAGCTGAAATAAAGCTGAGAATTCAGTAATTTAGAAGTATGTTCGTGGGAGTATTTGCATATTTTCCCAGGAGATCATTTATGAGGTCAGGTACTGATGATGCACTTGGAAGTGTTATATTGGTTAAGTTCCATGTTCTGTACAAGCCAAAGAAGTTCCTATGCACCATTCTTTCTTGCTGATGCCCTTATGGGACTTTGCTTAGTGCACATAATTGAAAAGGAAGGGACTATATCCAAGTAATTCTCATATGGTCAAAACCAGGAAATGACCCAAAATGAATTTGTATGCCACAGAATTAGGAGTAGTTGACTAGAACTAAGTGGCAATAAAATAAAAAATAAAAACTGTGCACCACACACTGTTCTCCTTACAGTGTGTGGTGCACTGTAAGGAGAATAGTGCACCACTTTTACAGTTCAGTCAAGCAAATCAGTTTCTTCTGCCAACAACCTAACCCAGTCTCGTCCACAGAATGACAGGCAAAAATGTGATTCATTCCACCAGAGAACATGTCCACTGCTCAAAAGTCTTGTGGCAGCGTCCTTTACACCTCTTAATCCAAATATTTGCATTACACTTGGTAATGTAACACCTCCATTAGACTGTGCATCTGGATTGTGATTAAATGGTAGTGGACGATTCACTGCCTCAGGTTATTGATGTTCCCGTTTCACCTTCCTCCACATTTGAAAGTGTATTTTAAATAATGTGATCATTAAGTAAGCCACAATGACAGATTCATTGAAAGTGTACAACATTCAGCAGATCAATAGCATGGAGAATTTGCACAACTTTTCCATTAATATTGGAGCAACAACTGGAAAATAACATTGTTTAATTTCTTACAACATGACACAATGAAGACACCCTGTCAGTACTAATTAAGATTCATTCAATTAGGCATTAGTGCTCTAAACTGAAAGTGAATATGACGGCTTGACCCAATTCTGATCTCAGCATTCATAGACTATTCATAACAAGTGACCCACATGCTTCTAAGATGTAATAAGACCTGATTTGCCATAAAATCCCCTTGATTTCCTCATGCGCAGACTGAGATGCCGGGATCGAGCCACACGTTTTGATACCACTTTTTTGGGTGGGCTCACAGCGGTAGGAGCCGCATTAACGGTAACGGAAGAATAATAAATAATAATATATAAAGAGACATTCTATTTATATATTATTGGTTATATTATTATATTATTTTATATTATTGACATTCTATTGGGTGTAGAACAATGCAATGCATGGAGGCAGTGAAAAAATAAGAAACATGTATTTTTGAGACCACCAGCCTTAATATTTAATGATTCTCCTGTCCCATGAACTTCTTTATACACTGGTATGGAGCTAATTTAAAACGCCACACGAAGCTCACTCTTCAGAAATCAGAAGTCTGAATCACTGCTGCTTTTGCTTTACGATACCACAGTTGACTGTGAAATGTTTAGTGGAAAGATTTCACGAACAGTTTTACTGCTCAGGTGATATCCTAACATAGTAGCAAGTAAACTCCTGAAAATTCACAGCTGCTTGTGAAAACTGTTAGAGTTTAGATTTATAACTTGAGCCTGACCCAAAATGTACCTGTTCAGACAATAAATAACTATCTGCTGCTTCACTGGAAAAGTGAGGCAAAGTTTACTCAACAGACATCCTACTAATTTGGAAATTATAAGATAAGCATATTAAGCACAATGCAAAAAAGATTCTCATAGCTGTTCTGGGTAGATTAATAGCATTTGATAAAGTGACCAAGATACTTACAGCTTTTTAAGACTGTACAGTCCACTGAAGGCATGTTTTGATATGACCTGCAGGCTGTTGTTTTGCAGAAATCTGAAAACAGAGAACATAAATTTTCTGAAACTACAGCTAAACAATGTTTACTGTGTACGAAACAAATTGTGTAAAACATGAAATATCTGATACATTAAAAAAATTAAACACTGCTCCTTCAATAAACTTTAGAAACATGTTGTTTTCTATAAATTCAAACCATAAGCAGTATGGGGTGATTTTTTTTATGTCCACCAAAAGAGTACTTCAGAGCCACAAAGCAGCTCACAGCTGAGAATGTTTGCATCCATATAATCACTGCTATCAGCAGTCCTACCAAAAAAAACATAATTAATCTTATAAAATACAGAGAATAGAAAGTGTACAGAAACAATAATAGTGGTGGACTACTGCATCCACTTGCTGTAGATTAACTATTAAAGTATATAAATCCTGATCAACAGTGATTCATTATGCATCCCACTATCACACTAAATGATGTAATAGCATCAACTTATCATGAGATTTTATGTGCTGCAGAATGTTATGTGATGCAGTCTAGTCCACCAGAGGCTGTGTAGTTAAAAATAGATAAATGTTCCCCTGAATCCATTTATGACAATGGGAAAGATAAAGAAATAGTAATAAAATCTTTCCAAAAAACAGTTTAACTGCATTTCACTTCAGAACACAGAGCTACACAGCAGCCTCAGTGCAGCCAGGCCTTATCCATATGAAGTACTTCTGCAAAAAGTAAAACTTTACTTTTGGAAATGACTTACTTTCTTTGTTTATCTTTTTTGTTGTTGGCACACAACACCTTAAATGTCTCATGTAATTATAAAAACGAGTTGTTATAGCAAAAGGAAGCATCATTTTGACAGGAAACATACAAAAAAAGGATGCAGGCAGATGCATATCTGTTGAGGAATTACAAAATTATTAAATTTTAGAGAAGAGACCATGCCTAGTCCTTGTTATTCCAACCTCGTGCCTGAGCATAATAGCATCTCATCGTGTAGTTTCTACATGAGGAATTCTGATACTTTTCTCCTTTCTTTTCACCTCCAATTATCCTTTTCAAAAATACCAAGGGGAGGATCTGGCTTATCCAGCTTTTGTAGATAGTCACCTTGAGCTCTAAACATCATCAGAACTTCCCCAAACTGCTTTTTAACTTTCTATCTCACCTTTTTATGATGTAGCAAATGTCCTGCCTAACTGGGGAACTTTATTTGACAAATCAGACAGCATATATTCCCCACAGATAGACATTCATTGAGTTGATGTTCCAGAAGATTCCCTTAATGAGGTTTGGCCCTAAATATGACATGCATATTGGCAAGACAACAAAACTAGGAGAAGTAGGGTTATATTCTCTGAATTATGTTAAAAAATGTCCTCATCCACATTCTGCTGGAATAATTTATGTATATCTCAAACTCAGAGGCAAAAAAATATGTGAATATGGAGTTTACCTACATAGCTGTACAAGTTTGCAGGTGTTTCCTTTTGGGTGAAGTTAAAAGAAAAAATCCTATTGCCTGGGGAAAAGAACGGATGTTCTAGGACAATAAGTTTAATTATGAAGCAGATGGTGAGTTTGGAATGTTGAATTCATTATAAATTAAGTTGCATTACCTGGGGCATGTTATTAAGGGTTTGCCTAAATGAACCTTTGGGTTTAAATCTATTCTTTCTTCTTGTAGTCAAAACAAATTTCACAATAAATGTGGAGGTATTTTTAGAAACAAAAGTTTGAGGAAAGAAGCACAAAATACATATTTCATCTTTCATTTTTAAAAACTCACTTTTTATGAAGACCCTTTAATATTCACAGAAACCTTAAAAAGTGACATTTCTACTGGTTTTGTAGAGAAAGGTAAAAGGGAGTTAATTTAGGACAGCAACAAGTTTACATTTCTATATGACGTCAGGACAAGTTGAACGCCAAACGTCTGTTTGAAAATGCTAAACACCAAATGTTCAGAGCACTGATTTAGTTGTAGTAATAGTAGAATGTCCAAATTGATTCAAGCTGTTTCTAGCAGCTGTTTAGATTAGGTTTTAATGCCAGGCATTAAAGTAGCTTTTATTGGAAGAGTGGTGAGGAGAATAGGCTTAATCTTACAGATGCCTACATTTTGGATATGACTGGCAACCCGACGGACCCACCGGTGGTTAGAGAACAATGAACTAAAATTCTTCTTTGTGGGGAATATGGGCCTTTAAATTGGCTTTTTTAATTATTCTTGGCACTTGCAGATGTCCAGACTTTTCTGGACCAATCAGGCCACAATCTGTTCTTAAAGCATTATCATATGATGTTCCTAACGTTCAAATCCTCAAGTAATTTTGAAGTTCTTTTTTCTTTTGTTTATTTGCATGGGGACAAGTGGTACATATTAACAAAAAGAGAACACTATAACATTTATAGCCGTAGCTAATTGGCAAGGCACATCCGCAGGCAGGCCTTCAACAATATAAAGCTATTAAAAGACCATAAAACAAAATGTCATAGATATCATAAACCCTAAAATTAACTTAAAGCAGACCACAATGAAACAAGAGTCATCATGGAGACATCATGGAGTGACTGTTAACCATAACTACAAACCTGGTCTTCTTTAAGACACTCTTTCAGTCTTAATCTAAAAATGCACCGGTTTGGAATCAGTTTCAACTCTGCAAGTAAGGAATTTCACAAACAAAGAACTTACACAGAAAAATCTGTTTTGGCCAAAGGAGGTTTTGCGAAAAGGTACCTTACAATTGTTTGATGCACCGTGAGTTAAGAAACATTTAAAAATTTATGATAAATTACAATATTCAGCAAAGTTGTCAAAGTTCGACATTTTCAGTAAATGTTGCTCTCCTGAAGCAACTCCTGACTCAGTGGAAACTGGGGTGGAAGGTGAAGAAGATGCCACCCTGCCGTGCACTGAGGACGTTATCTGCAAGACGGAGCAGATCACCAAGAACATCCAGGAACTCCTGAGAGCTGCACAGGAGACCAAGCATGAAAGCTTGGTCAATAAACCCACATTTCAGTTTTAAAATGTTTTATTATTAGACTGATGTAATATTCTAATCTTAAAAGTTCGGTTTTCATTAGCTGAAATAATATAACTAACATAACTGAAGGATGAAAAATGTCAGTGTGTAAATAACCTGTTTAATGTGTTGTACCTAGTGATTTAAGTTACTAAAATAAGTAATCTTTTAAAGAATAGTCAAATTTATTAAATATGACTTTAGACCTTTTTGCCTTTAACGTTTTGTGAACTCCAAGGTTTTTGGTGTTGTAATAATTCTATTTTTTTTAATACAAAACCAGTTACTTCAAATAGTAAATAGATTACAGTTTGACCTTAAAAGCAAATAAGGGAAGCAGATGATCTGTATTTTTCTTTGTTCATATATTTTTAATAAAATAGCTTGTAGCATCAAGCATGTTTCCACAGTGTGAAGTCATTACCATGTGAAAAGGGAGCAGCACTTCTACCGGTCCCTATCGTTTTGTACACCTCAATTTTCCAGTTCAAGTCAGAGTCTGCAGAAATACTCAGACAACTTTACAGTTGTTGGGTGAATCAGAGGTAGACAAAAGGCGGCGTTTAGAGAGTTGGTGGACAGCTTTGTGCGGAAACAATCAAATCATCTTGAATGTGCTGAAAATAAAGGAGGTGACTTCAGCTCAGGGTTCACCTTGACAACAGACTGGACTGCAAACAAAACAGTGAAACAGTCTATAAGATTGAAATGACTTACATTTCAAGCAGACTGAAATTCAGAACCTAGTTTAACTCAGAAGAGGTTTGTAAAAATCCACTAATCTCTCATAATTAAAGTGTGCAGGATGTTACTCAAAGGAGCAGTAACTACACACACGCAGCAGCATGTGTGTGTCCAAACTTATAACAGGTGAACAATCAACAATCCCGTGTAGTTGTAATCGTTTTAATCTGTTTCTCGGAACATAAGCACTGAAAAATGTTTTAGTAAATCATTTAAAAAAGGCTTTCATCACAGCATTGGTCTCTTTCTCTCTCTCTTCGCTTCACAGTGGAGAATGTGAAATCTGTGCTTTCATTAAAGAGGTTTTTCCACCACGTTTGGCTTATTCTACCAATAAACTTATGTAAGCTCTGAAAAACACAGATGTTGTGCATCGCTGCCTGGATTTCGACGTGTTTGCAAACAAAATTACCGACTCCTGTTGCATATTTGCACATGAACAGAAAACTATTGTTTGGTGTAAGATTGGGATGGCGAGCTCGTTGAGTTCTCCAAAAAAAACTGCCTTGTTTCCTCCAAGGAAAGCACAGGTTATAATAAGTTTTAAACCAATTTCACCAGCTGAGTCTTGAAGTTCACTCTTATTTGAACTTCCACTGCACAAGGAAACAAACAACTTCGTTCTCCAAACAGATACACACAGAGAAACACAGACAGATACTGCCTTGTTTCGAAAACAAAATCACCTCTAGCCAAACACAAATTACCATCCAGCACAATGTATTCTAGAGGAGCATTTCAAATGGACATGCAGAGGTAGGATACCCGAGTCAGAATGTTACACAACATCCATCCATCCATTTTCTGTTCACCCTTGTCCCGCAGAGGGGTCGGGAGGGTTGCTGATGCCTCTCCAGCTACGTTCCGGGCGAGAGGCGGGGTATGTTACACAACTTAAAATATATAAATAAAAATATGAACACACCCACAATCTCAAAGACTGACAAATTAATTTCTTCCAAAAAGTTCATACACAACTATCTTAAAAATATTGTTATTTCCCATTTCACAGATGACAGGTCCCCATGTGTTTTTGTATCGAAAATCTTTTGTCAAATGTATGGTATAAGTCATTTTGACTCGGAATTTTGTGTTTTCTAAAAGGTTAGTTATTTTCATTGCAATAATTAGGTTGTAGGAAGAAAATGCCATGTCAACTTTTTTTGTGAGTGTGGGAGAATCTCTCTTTCCTTGAGTTGTTCCCATGTTGTCCGCGTCTGCGGCAGAATATATTTCTGATGGTATCTCGAAATGGGGTCTCTTATTAAAACATTGCATTTTAATTTTTATGTTTTAAAAACATGAATCCAGAAAATAGGTAATGTAAGGCATGAAAAGTATGAACTAGATTTTCATGTGAATGCATCCATTCAGACAGAATATGTCTGGAACAATTTATAGACGTTGGAAACAAGCAGAAGTTCAGGATTCAGTCATAATTCCAACTGAATATCACAATTGAGTTTGGAGTAATTTTACTGATGTATAAGAATGTTCCCAACATAAAACAATGTAATATACTGCATGAGTGATTTTACAAACAAAAACAACAAAAAACTTATATTTCCGATGTACAGTGTGAAGCCAAATAAAATGACTGAAACAAATGACTGACTTGTTTTCTACTAATCAGAAAGGCTTAACACCCCCCTTCATAAAAATTCACCCCATGTGTTCAGAGTAATTTCAAATGTTCTGTCCTCTGTATTACAGCTTTCTATGTGTCCCTCCTGAAGTCATTTGGTCCAGGCTCCTTCAGTATTAATGCAGAGTCGAAAAGAATTGCCTCAGAAAACTTTGCTAGGATGTGGAAATGTGACTTTTTAAGCCTAACGCATAACATGCAGCAATTAAAATCAATCATCAACCTCTGTGTGGCCAGTTTGCAGATAAATATAGTTGTGCAAAGAAATGTCTAGAAAATTACACACAAATACTCAATAACAAAAAAAATCTGAATTTTTATCATACAATAGATTCTACATTAAAATTTTATTTGGAAAAATACCTGCAACACATTTAAAATTATTTGAATTTTGAAACTGCAGCACTCATATGGCTGTAACATAGAGGTGCATTTTAAAACTGATTGATTTAATTTTAGTTTGAAAGCTAAAATCTTTTACTTAAGACCAAATGAATCTTTGTTCTTTGCATCACATCTTACAGTATAGTTTTACCATTATAGCTTTACTTAATCCTGACACATTTTCCATTGCCGTCTTTACGGTGTACATTCATTTACATTTAAGTTTCCATTAAAAAAAGGCCAAGATTTGAACACTGATCCATTAAACCAATAAGTACAATGTGTTTGTGAGGAATGGAAGCAACATGCACAAAATTACTTACAATCTCTCCAGTGCAGAGTATTCAGAGAAAACAAAGTCGGGCAGAATTTGGATCTTGTTGCTCCTCAGTGACCTGTAATAAAAGCCAAATAATGTCAGAATAACATTAAACACATTAGGCATGATGTGACACCTACAGTACAATGAGTTGGAAAAAAAGGTAAAATGACTAAAGCATTGTGAGCTCTGAGTAACCACACAAACAACCCCTGCGTTTTTATTCAGAATGGGTTTTAAGCATTTTCTTTCACTATGAAAGGGGAAGAACCATCTACTGGAGCTCCAGAGCACTTAAAAATTTTAAGATGTCTACTGTATGAGAAATTAAATAATTTAAAGACAGGGACATTATTCTTTCAGAGCAAAATCTTCTGCAGTCTCAAACACAGAGGGATGGCTAAAGCCAAACTTCTTGAAAGAATCTAAGTGTCAGCGGCAAATCATTTCCAGTTATCAGAAAAATTGGTGTTTATCGAAACAAATTTGACTTTAAGTTTGTTTGATAAAAATTTCCACCAACAGCAGCAACAGAAGCCCTGCAAATATACATTAAATTATGCACAATGAATATAACAGTTTATCTCGCTGAGGTAAATTAATCTGCAATGTTTACAAAAAAAAAATCCCACATTATGCAAATAATGCTAGAAAATAAGGGTATTTCCTTATAAAAAGACATTTTTTTTGCTTGTTAAGCTAAAATATATCAGCATGTAAAATTTCTAAAATTTCAAAAATATGGTTGATTTTTATTGTGCTTTCAGTCAAAGAGAAGGTAAGAAAAGAGATAAAGTTTACACAGACATCCTTTCTAGCCTTGGATGAACCAAGACAAAAGAAAACACATTTAAACACAAAAAAACAAAAGGAAGATAATTTATTGGAAGGTGACTAATGAAGCACAAACTGCAGAGGGAATACTTTAATGTTGAGGAAACATTTAAGTGTTTTGTTGGTGCTGAGAGACTATAAACATTCATGATTCTGTGATTCAGCTTCACAAACATAAGATCAAATCACATCAAGTACTCACCAAGACAACAGCATTTACCAGTATATGTTGCTGTTTATCTTGCTCTACTACTGTCTAGCCCAGAACACCCTTGTAAATTAGATTTGTGATCTCAAATTACAAATCTAATTGGTTCTTTTGCTTTCGCAGATGTGTATCATCCATCTAAAGATACTCTGTTGGAAACAGTTTTGTGTATATTAAATTTACAGTCATATTTTTTACAGCTTTATACACACAGATGCTTCAGGTTTAAGTAGATTTTTTTCCCTGGGTAGATAAAGTTAAAACCATTTCAGTTAATAAAAATGACCCATTGTTATCTGATGGGAAACAAAATGCTACTAAATCATGTAGAGCCTTTGTCCAGGACAGGATATTAGTTACAAACTGAAACAAATTAAGGTGACCAAATGAAAAAATTGAGAGGCTCAGTTACTAACATTCATTCTTTCTCCTTGGAAGAGTGTTATGACTAAAATAATAGTCAATGTTTCTTACATTTTAAATGTCGGATTAAAAGACTTGAAAATAAAAGTTTGTAAAAGTTTAAAACAGTCTAAGATGTCAGGCAAAACTAGTACTAAGTTCTTAGAAAATGCATACTACCCCAAATTTACAGGGGCAGTATTATGCATTTTCCAGGCACATAGTGATCTGTGTAAATATGCGGTGCTTTGAGGGAGCAAGCGTTTAGGTATCCCGATTAGCTGCCACTGGAGACTGAAGGATCTCTCAAACATTCATCCAAGTATCAAGGAAACACTCCTGGTATGCCTTTCATGAGGGAATAACTTTATAACATGGTATAAAGCTCAAAAAACTCAATCTAGCATGACTCCCCTTAAGCGCTTTAAAGTCAACATAGTGAGGGATTAAATGATGTACCCAGTTCATCTGAAATGCAGTGGTAAATCATTCCAAACTTTTGGGGCAGAAACTGAGAATGAACAGTCACCTCTCAGCTTCCTCTTTGTTTTCAGGAAGACTGACAACAACTGATCTGCTGACCTGAGAGAAAGTGAGGAGATAATATGACTGAAGAAGATCTGACAGACAGTGTGGGGAAAGGCCATGAAGACATTTGAAAACAAACAGAGGAATTTTAAAATCTATTCTAGACTGAACTGGAAGCCAGTGAAGCCATCCTGAAGTCAGAGTACCTTGCTCTTGCTTGGTAAGGTAATGAAACTTTGTTAAAAAAGCACATTTTCAGCAACAAAGCAATTCAAAGTGCTTTACATGAATTAGAAGGAAATACAACAAAACAACAAACCAAAGGAAAGAGCAAAAGAAGAAAAGAGAAAACAAAATAGTATAAACCCATGTTCAAGAAAAAGTAGTCTGTAATTTATAAACCAGTAGGTTTCTCTGGATTCTTGTTCTGATAAAGTTGAACAAAAGTAGTTTCTCTAGAGTTTCTCTGGTTTCTAAGTTTGTTATAATTCCTGCTCTGGATTGAATGAAGTCTTCTTATCTCTTTGCCGTATGGTAATGTATTGCGACAAACTGCACATACGTTCGTCCAAATAGCCCTGCAGAACAGTTATATTATTCTATACTATCCCTGCTGCTATTATTTTGTTGTAAATATAGTGGAATACAATAATTAACAATTTTATTGGATTATTTTGCATGATTGTAATGCTTTTAATGAACTTTCGAGTTAAATTCAAACAGCTCTCCTACCAGCAGTCTGCTGTCAACTTAATAACACACTGTACTGTCCTGAAATTCACTGGACTACTTAGTAACATGCTCTGAAAATGACTCAAGAGTGTTCATGGTGAATTTAGGGATAAAAGACCAGCGATCATGTTTCCAGCCCTCTCTTGGGGCTTTAATTACAGACAGTTTTTCTGTAATTCTTTTGGCAGAGTAACGAACTGTGAAGTTGATCTCAGAAGTGTTACTGCAACAAGTGTAATTGGTCTGTTTATTTACATTATGATTTTTACGAAGGTGCCTTCTGGTACATTTAGAGTAAAATTCAATAATGTGCCATCGTCTGTCTCTGCTGCTTTTTAATGGCCTTGTGAAGAAATAAAAAGTAAGTGGAAAGAAGTTTCAGAGCTTAAAATTACTGTAAGTGTAACCTGGAGAGTCAGACTGAGAGTGAGGCACTGAATGGGAAATAACCCTTTTATAGCGATTGGCACGATGTGGGAAGTAGTAGGCCAGTCTAAGACTCATCCATCCATTTTCTATGCAGAGGCGTTGCTATTTCCAGCACTCAGTGCACAAGACACTGGGGAAACAAAACTGGAGGACACCACTTTATCACACAACAGACAACCTTGCACAGAAACACACCAAAGGGCCATTCAAAGTGACTGCACTAAGAGAACAAGCAAACGCTAAGCAGACATGTACGAGCTGTGATTTGCAACTCTACCAGGAATTTTGCCAGGAATACTTCCCTCACACATTCTCTAAAATTTCAAATATGAACCACTAAATCTTTTGTAGATTCTTAGAGATTCTTTCTGAATCACTTTTTCAAGGATTTCAGATAAAAATTACAATCTGTAAAACATTCTTAGCTTATTTGTAATAAGGGTTGGGGAGTAAAATGTCACAGTATTATTTAATGTAGATGCAAAGTAAAAGCTACCACAATTCATTACAGTTACTAAGGACAATATTATGCATCATATCTGTTGGGGGGCGGGATATAATACATCTCTATTTTTATTCATTTTCATTTTTTGTGAAAAATATTAGCAAATATATTTTATGCAAATAAAGTAATGCAAATACATTCTTTTCCCTCAGTGTCTGAATTTAAATCAGACCAGACTTTTCTTGTTTTAAGTCAGTTACCAAAATAATTTCTATTCTCTAGATGCCAAAATAATGAGAATAAGAATGTGTCAGAGATTGTTTTTTTTACTCTTGTTCGAATCACAAGTTTATACAGATGGATTATTATCTCTTTAAGCAGTGAGCTCTGCAAGTCTGGCTCCTCCTTGGGGACAATTTTCAGATGGTGGAAGGTGCCATATTCATCTGTTCAAATATTAACAAAAATAGACACAGTGGTAAGTAAAGTAAACTTTTTTTACAGACCAGAAACCCTACAGTGCGTTACGCAACTTGAAATAAAACCCCCCACAAAAAATGAAATAAAATAAAACAGCATTTATGTGACATAGAACAATATAAAACAAATTGGTCAGCTTCTTATGGTCTGATGAAACTAGTTGAACTGTTTGGCCACAATGACCATGACTAGATTTGGAGGAAAAAGAGGAACACCATCCCCTGCTACCAAATACTGAGGAAGTGTATGTACGCGTCTGACTTTGATTTGATTTTAAAGTAACATGCCCAACACTGCTAGCAACATAGATGCGATTAGTTTTGAAGAACTTCAAATGTAAACACCTTAAAATAAGGAACATATACTGACAGCAGAGGGACTTTTGTAATAATATTGAAGTTTACAAAATAGCTGGGAGGCTCAGTCTCAAGAGAAAGACACAGATTAATGAGACTGGAAATGTTAGTGCCATGACTGATAAGAGAGGGTAAATCAGATGTGGTAGAAGATGGATGGCTCAGTATGTGACCCAGACTAACGGAGAGAAATGAGACGCTTTTAGGGAGTTCACGACATCAGCAAGCTGGGCTTCAAAATTATCTGTGCTCAACTAAAAAGCCAGTAATAATTTTTAAAATATCCTATTTATGCATATTATTCAAATTCAAGCTGTATAAATTTGAATACTTATTGGATTTAATTATGTCAGCTCATGTGTAGCTGTGAAATGAGGGAAGCTGTAGCACAAGTGGAACAATCTATATCAAGGTGTTTATGACAGTTAGACAACTTTTGTTTCTCAGAAAAAATACTCTGAAAGATTATTGTGTTTGGTCTGTGTAGGCTCTATGATTTTGGCTCTTTAGAAATGTATAAAAACAACTGTGTGGGCTTTGAAGTCAGTGATTTTTGACTCATAAATGCTCTAATCAAAGCTAATTTTTTCATCTGAAGTTATTTGCACAACTTCAGCAGCCAACATAAATTCATTTGTTTCAGACTTTGAGAGAGCTATCCTCCCCTTCAAATCATCTTGGTGACTGTATTAGTCTTTATTTAGCAGACAGAAAACTCTGCAGCATTGTTACTAACTGCCACATGCAAGCAAGAAACCATATTCCCCATAAAACCATCCTTACACTGGCTGCCAGACAGATTTGAAATTAATTTTAAAATCATCCATGACTGATCCTAAATTGTGGAGCAAATTGCCTCTTCACATCAGGTCCTCTCCAATATTAGACATTTTCAAAACCTATTTGAAAACTCACTTTTATTCTTTGACTCATAATAAGAATAAACTCTTACTGGTGAAACTATATCATTTCCGACTCAAGTAAATTAGGATGAAAGTATGAGCCTGGAGGGAAGGCAGGAGGTTTTGTAAAATTGACTTTTTTGAGCTTCATATGATACATGGAGTGTTGCTTTGATTATTTCATCCATATTTTATATTTTATATCTCCCCTGGCAGCCATTACTAATTAATAGTGAACTAGCTATTAAAATAGTTAGTTATGGAACCAACGAGTTTAATCAACTTAACCTTTTCAATTTAAAAATGCTTGCCCATACAAAACACCGCCGATTTCCACAAAGATTGATTTTGGAACTTCCACCTCACAGAGCACCCCTCCCTCACCCAATCCCCACTCAGCTCCTCTAGACTAGTGGCAGCGGCAATTAACAAACACCTGGTGAAATCTGCTGAGCTTATTATACAAACTACTACAAACGACAGCTAATTCAGCAGCGCTTCGCTTTCACAGATGATGGGGACTACATATAACTTTTTTCGTCACTTAGAAAAGAAGCTCAAAGAAAGGTAAGCTTCGTTGACGTGATGTTAGCAAAGCTAGCTGTAAAGAGACACATAAGCATTTACGATGGAAAAAAAGTCACTCACTGCACTGAATTGCGGAGGTGTTGACTAACGTGTCGACCATCGTGTCACATATATGAGACAACACTGTCTCCAAAAGTCTGCAATATAGTGCTGTGACATTCACAAACAATCTGAGTCTTCTGAACTTCTCTTTACTAAGAACAGGACTGGATCTTACTGAGAGCTGTTCTTTGTTCTTGTAATGCTTTGCGTACACTGCAGAAGCTACTATTTTATTATATACATTGATATTTATTTAATTAGCAAATAAATAAAACACAAGAACGAAGGAGCACGCAGAACATGCCCATTGCTCTTTGATTGTTTTCGTTCAAATTGGCAGCTGTATTGTCTGCCATCATAGCAGACATTACATCATTGTGCTGCCTGGCTTCATGCAGTGGGAGAGAGGGTGAGAACAGTCTTGGTGAGCGCCTTGTGCTTGGTTACTTCTTGCTTGTTGCTCTTTGGTCAGCGTTCATAGTTGAGCGTTGTTTGCTTCAATTGCTATGTTTAATGGTGCAGACAGTGGTGATTTCTGACATGAATGATATGGGCAAATGCCCATGGCATTATCTTTTTAGATGAGCAAAACAAAGAGTTTGTTCCGCTTTTAATATTGATTAAATTTATTTCAGCTCTAAGTACTTAATATCTAGGTGTTTTGATGGGAATGTGAATCTTTCAGATCAATTTGATTAGCAATTTTGATCATATTTCACATTTTATTGTGTCATGTTAGTGCGGGGCGCTAGTATTGGTCTTGACTCGGTCTCGACTTCCCTCGGTCTTGGTCTTGACTTGGTCTCAGGTTAGGTGGTCTTGACTACAACACTGGTATATAGATAATTTTTGTGACAACTGAAGGTAACAGTTACTTGATTGTGCCATGAGATGGAAAAAAAAACTAAATATAGCTCCTTTAAATTTTGACGTCTTTCATTTGTTTCTGTCAAATTTGGTCATTTTAAATGTGCAGTTCTTTGCACAACTGTTGATTCAAATGTGGTATATTAATCAATTTAAATGACTTTCCCTGAGTCTGAAAAGTCAAAAGTTGAAAACCATCTTTTAAAAAGACTCCTGAATGCTCATAGACATGGACAGGGTGAAGAAGGCTTAAATCCAATCAAGACAAATAAGTTAAAATGTCAAGGACAAGCCAAGAAATATTTTAAAACAGATTTTTCAAAGCATCGATATACAGATTAGATGAGAGCCTGGATGAAAGAGTCCACAAATAGACCAGATGTGCAGATGGGATGAGCTGTTATTAAATATGAGCTGTAGTTCATATTTATATATATAAATTAAATATATTATTAAATATGAGCTGGTTTAACCTTTTTAGATTGAAGGCAGACTCAAAGCCTACTCTCAAATCCACCTCCAGTTTTCAGAAAACACTGACCTCAAGGAGTGGTTGAGGGAATAAATAAACCATGTTTTTATGCAGCGCATGCATAAAAATTCTTCACTGCATAACAACAACATTAAAGGAAATGTGTTAAAAAAAGTGATATATTCTCATAGATAAGCCAAAACCTAACTCTTACTTTCTGACATTAATAGGTCAGAGGTTTATGAAACTTTTGTGTTGACTTTGAGCTCTGTAGTTTTCAGTCATCAAATTAATCCTCAAAGAAAAACAAATAGCCTAATAACTGCAGTCAGTACATATTGAGGTGAAAATGTGACTCATTCTCATGAATGCTCATTTGTTCAAAGTTCATTCACCTCACAGGACACTGACTCAGCCAATGACAGTTTGAGGGACAAATGGTACTTGGCAGACATAGAAGTGAATATCTGAGAGAAAAGACTGGCATAGCAGCATCCACTTTGTCATGTGTAGATTAATGGAATTATACTACAAATCATATTTACTAACACATTAACAAATAATTATTTTCCCTTGCCCTAACAAAACCAGCCCACCCTCTAAATCTTTATTTTTAAAATGATCTTTAAATTAATTTCGCTTAAGAAGAACACGTTAAAGTCCTGAAGAAAAAATGACCTTCATTTTTAAGAATCCACTTGATGAAAAAGAAGGGATAATTTAAGAAATCAAATTAATCTAATGTTACAGTGTGGTGGAAAATGCAGAGACAGTGAGCAAAAGAGAACATTTGGTCAAAATTATATTTAGAGCTCTGGAGCAGTTAACTCTCTATTTTAAAGAACAGATTGTTGGCAGTTTTTCCAACAAAATATATCACAACTATGTATTTAGTTTATAGGGTTTTTATATGTTAAGGACTTTTTCATATTCATATTCATAAAAGCACATTTATTTGAAAATGGTTAAATTTTATTAGGTTATCTTTGGCTGATAAGAAAATTGGTTTAATGAAATGAAAAAAGGATACAGAGACATTCTGTGAGGGGGAAAGAGCCCCTTATAAATATTGGATTTCTTCATCTGTGTCAGTTTCAACATTTTGAGCAAAACCACCAGTTCTCATGATTGCTTGTAAACAGAAAACAAAAATGTGTCTCTTTTAAATCAATGCATCTAGAAGCTTTTCACAAAGATTCAGCTCCTGAAACATATAACTCTCTTCAGAATGTGAAGAATTTAAGAAGTTCAGCAGGATTAAGAGTGTTGAACTTACAGCCATGTGACATTTGGTGAAACCAGGGGAACAGCTTCCAGGTTGACCTCCACACACTTGATGTCTGTTTGGATGCAGTCACAACTTTCCGGGTACTCCTGCAAAACTAGCAGCACACAGAGTATATATGCAATTTGAGAGATTTGCTTATATTTGAACATATTAAAGACAGCAATCAGGTAAGATTTAGATGTTTTTTCTGTTACTGGTGTGACATAGTGGAATGAATTGAATGACCTAAAATCATGTCCTTTCTTACTGAGCTTTAAAAGAGCCTTGAAATGTACAATAATAAAAACCTGTTCAATTATGTAATTGTATATATGCACCGTGTAACCATGTATGTAAGTGATGTGTGTGCATGTATGTATAGACATGCATTTTTAAATATAAATATGTGTACATGTACATATGTATGCATGCATAGGGACAGAAGATACACTTTATTGTGTATTTCATGAACAGGGTATAAGTCTTGGCTTCAGCCTATTTCTTTTTTGGTAAATTAGTACATTTTTTTATTTTGTTTTCTGTGTGTAATGTTGATGTCCTGCGACAGACTGGTGACCTGTTCAGGGTGAACCCCACCTCTCGCCCTGAACGTAGCTGGAGATAAGCACCAGCAACCCTCCCTGTTGGAAAAAATTATCTAAGTTTATTTGAAAGGTTATGTTTTCATATTATTATTTTGTTTGTTGTTTACTTAGCTCTTTTTTCTTGTGATACATTATTAACTGTTTCTTGAGTGTTTGCTTGGGGGTTAGAAACGTTTTCACATTCCTGTGTCCTCAGCTGCTTTGGTAATTAGCTGCCTGCAATATCAGCTTCCTGATGAAACTGATTGGTATTGGTCAGCCTCGTGTGCACAGAAGGTTTCAGATCATCCTGTAGTAAAGGTCTTTGATCCATTCTTTGTGTGACTGTGTGAAAAAGCCCAACCTCCTTCCTTGTAATCATAATAAAAGGCAGTTGGGGAATGAGAGCAGACGGAGTTGACCACAGACAGTGTTTAACGGCGGTTCTCCGCGTCTGGCCTCAGCTTCCCTTTTCTGCAGAAAAGCAATTTGTGCTTTTGGTTGATTCCTTGCAGATTAGGAACTAAAATAGACCCAACACTCCCGACCCCTTTAGGGACAAGGGTGAACAGAAAATGGATGGATGGATGGATGGATGGATGGATGGATGGATGGATGGATGGATGGATGGATGGATGGATGGATGGATGGATGGATGGATGGATGGATGGATGGATGGATGGATGTGTAATGTTGATAAATTACAAAAATGAAGTGAAACTGAAATTAAGTCATTCATTTTTGACAAACTATGTACATATTTTTAAAAGAAACGCAATCTTTAAAAATTGAACAAGATAATTGTCTCATTGCCTTGCATTTGATCAATACGGTTTTCGAGTCAATGTTTTTTGTAGTAGTAGTTTTTGATGCAATCCATATGAGTAGTGGCCAACAGCGGCATTAGATGTGTTTGAGGGGCAAGCAACATAAACAAATTATGAGTCATTTGATCCAGAACATTTGTTTCATGTGTCTGCAGTCAACTGGAGTTTTTCACCCCTGGGCATTGAGTAGGCACCTACTGCTTGCTGCTAAATGGTGTGATGAGGATCTGCTTACTGTCAGTCCCACTGAAACCAAGTACAGTGGAGCAAAAGTTACAATTTGACTTTATCTTGACATTCAGTGTCAGCACTGCCTTTATTTTTTGAGGAATTTTAGGCTTTAATTGCTTCACAAGCTGCACTGTACTGGGATTTGGAGGTTAGCAGAAGGCTTGCCCAGGGCTTTTTGCATACAGATGGTACAACTACAGAACCTGGATCAACAGATTTCTACAAACTTTATTCCCACCTAATGAATATTGACTTGATGCACAGAGAAGGCACAAACTGAAACATAATGAGAATTACTTACAGCATTCATTGAGAAAAGAAGAAATTGCTGGTTGGTTCTGAAGGGTTTCTCCGATGAAATCTGCCAAACCAATGTTATCACCTGCAAATCAAATCAAACAACAGGTTGCTGAATTTGAATAGAAGAATTTTAAATCCATTAAAACATTTTTCTCCATCTAATATGGTTAATATTTTAAGTGTTTAGCCTGGTACCCTGCAGGAGATTTTAATAATAAATGTTGTGTATGGTGGAGAATTTACAAGCTCTGATGAGCCTTCATAAGACTTTGAATGGATCATAATTCACCTCGGATATAGTGTTGTGCAGACTTATATTTAGTTTTATAGAGAATTAATAAAAGAAGTAAATGTTTATGACAAGGCGATAACCGAGTATTTTGTTTCTCAAGGTAAAGTTTTTCTATGTGATTTATAGCAGCCCAATTTTAAGGGGAATTTTGCATAGATTAATCAAAGTCTATTGTAATGGGACAAAAAACCGATACTTTCATCTAATCAATCTGAATTTTCTCCATAATATTCTATGCAGCTTTCAAAGCATCTTATTTAGCAATAGTTGATGATGTTGGTAGCATTTTTCATGACATGAAAAGAAGCGTGTACTGCTACAAACTACAGAAACGTGTCCAAATAAGACTTCTAATGAAAGCAAATATAATTTAAAATCCACTGAGATATTCAAAAGATTTAGATTCAGAATGACATGGACAGATTTCAGTTAAAGTTTATAGAACAATCTTGACAGTGAGAAGAAACAATCTAAATCTCTTTCTGCATTTAAAAGAAACTTGAAAATCATGATGATGAATTGAGGTGGCATTGATTGAGCTGATGGTTTTTGTCCATTTCTCCTGTGTTTTGAAATATGTCTAATAGTCAATATAAGTTCATACTTCTTTCTGCTCCTTTTCATTCATGATTTATTTTAGAGAACTATTTTTATCTGAATCAATAAAATAAAACAAATAAAATTTAATACAGGTCTTCATTGAACTACCTGTAAGATTTTTCTAATAAGTAACTGTTTAACAAAAGCCAGATTTACAATCGGTGGTAATGCAGCTGTTACACATCCTGTTGCCCATCAACCATGTCTTTTACTCCACATCCCTCATGCTGTATTTAGATTGGAGTCACTGAAAGAGCTAGAAACAGCCTGACATCTTGTGCTGTACCAACATCCAGAAAATCACATTTCTTAAAATTTTAAATCGGTGACAAAATAATTTCATAAATTAGCATTTCCTGAAAAACACGTTTGTCATATTCCCATTTGTGTCTCTTTCCCATTTCATGCCCTGTTGTTGCATTTATTCTTGGTACCATGTGATGTAACTCTCTGTTTGGGTTTCTGTCCTGGCAGCAGCGTTCTCCCTCACCTGCAGCACTCCAATCTTCCAAATCACTGGTTTTTAAACTTTTTTTTTTATAACAAGTGCCGCCTTCTGAAAAGAACAAACAAAAAACAAGCTCTTTAAAGTGCCCCTTTTATGATGGGCAATAAAATACGGCTGTACAAGCTCACCCTTTTCAGCTAGGTACAGTTCAGACATTAAACAGTCGTTACTTTTTTAGTGTTTTCAGTCATTCTTATTTCCAAAGCACTAAAGAATAAAAACCAGAAAAAAATTAAATAAACTGTTATTCAAGTCAAAGAGGAGGCACACACAAGAATTCCCTCTTAAACACATCCGCAGTGTGTACCACGGTGCATGGTTTGGCTAATGATGGACACGATAACAGCCAAGAGCTCTTACCACAGTTATTTAAAGTTTTAAACAAATGAAACTGGAAGCAAACAGGCTCTTTCATGGTCAGAACACAAGGAAAGCTTCATGATCTAATGCCATCTTCCACTCACGCCTGAGAAACTTCTGTCAGATGTTAAACACCCCTTGGGGCGTTGGTGAAGGACGTAATACATGTACGGAGGCCTTGATCCTTGAAGCAGGTCATTACAGGTTTGAATCCTGGGCTGTTGATGTTTGCCACATGTTTTCCCACTTTCTCACAGCCTTGTTTCCTGTCAATCTATCAAACAGAGGCTACTAGAGCCAAAAAACAAAGGATTCTTTGAAAAGGACTTTTTATGGGCAACTGGTGTTGAAGCATCTGAAGGATCTCACAGGTCAAACGACTCGGCAAATGATGAGACTAGACCTCATTGTGCACCACCACAACGACTCAGCCAGGATCCTGTTTGTGGACTTCAACTCCGCCTTCAACACCATCAAGCCAGGCAACCTCAATCAAAAGCTCACAGTTATGGCCTCCACCTGTCAGTGAATCACAAGCTGACTGATCGACGGCTGCATTTCAGACTGGGAAGCATCTTCTCAAGCACAAGAACCACCAGGACAGATGTGGTGTTTTCTCTTACCAGTAGAATTTACATTTATAGCCAAAGTTCAACCCTAGTCTCACCCAAAATTTGGGCCGAAATTATTTATTGGAGGTCGTGTCAGCACAGAGAAAACTAAATTAGAACGCATGACGCAAAGTTGTGCTAATCTGCTTATTATAAAATGGGTAGAATTGTGTAGAATCAAGTTTTTTGAGCTTCACATCACATTCTTATGTTATTCCCTCATCAAAAACATACTCAGAGTGTTGATTTGATTCTTTCTTTGCACGTTTCAGAAATCCTTTAATCTCCCATGGCAACCATTCAGCTGTACAAAGCACCTGGTGGAACCAAGTGCCTGCCTTCGACAAAACTCCACCTCAAAGCTGCAGTTTCCAAGCTTCCGAACTTCCGCCTGCTCCTAAGAATCATCTTAAAGGGTTAATAGAGGAGCAATGACTTGCTGAAAAGTGTCGGAAAGAGCAGGAGCTTTTTAAAGAAACAAAAAATGGCCAATTTCAAGGTTTTAAATTATAAAGTAAAATTTCTTTTAAGTCGTATTTTATATGTACGGCATTTTTATAAAAGCTTTTTATAACAACTGAAGGTAATAGTTACTTTAATTGATTGAGCACTAAAATGTACCTGGAAAAAAATAAGATTTTCCACTGATTTCCACTGAATATAAATAACATTCACATTTCTTAAAATTTAAAAGATAGAAGCTTTTCTTTCAAATAAAGAGAATCTTGAATTGTATCTGATAAATATTATCTTAAATCTGCAGGATATTCTTGGTGGTTTAGAAACCTTGACACTGGCAAACGCTCCTTATCTAGTTGTTTACGATGTTTAGCAGTCTAGTATCTAACATGTCTGTGCGGTATTTCCAGCTTTCTTTTAGGTTAGATCTAATCAACACATTGACGGAGCCAGGGTAACTTTCCTTTATTGTCATTTTTTAAGCAGAGTTGTAAGCAGTTATTGTCATTGTACACGATAAAAATCTGTGACACTGCAGTACTTTTTATGTGCTGTTTCAATCAGACAAACAGGAGTAATGGAAAACCTTGGTGCATCAACTTTCTCAGCAAGGAGGATAGATTGTTTGTTTTAGAGCAAGGCACAAGAGAGGGATCCAAACATTAAATTAGACACAGATTTTATTTTTGCCAGTATAACCCTTTTTTTTTTATAGTACTGTGAAACTCGTTTCAATTGGATTTGTGACTGGTGTTTTTCTTGGGCAGAGTTTCAAACATCCTTGCCTCTGCAGGAGGCTAAACTAAACTCACACTAAACCAGTGTTTCTCTATTCCGGTCCTCACGACCCCCTGCCCTGCGTGTTTTTAGGTGTTTTCCTTCTGCCACACACCTGGATTGAATATGTGGGTGATTAACAGGCTTCTGCAGCACTTGATGGTCATGCAGTCATTTGAATCAGCTGCTCTGGAGTAGAGGTACATCTAAAACATGCAGAGCAGGGGGGCCTGAGGACTGGAATTGAGAAGCGTTGCACTAAACAAATGTGAGTTAAATTCTGATCCGAGTTTAATGAGTTTAGTTTGGCATATTCACAGTTCAGGAAATTTTTCATGATTTCTTTTTTTTCATTACCTCAGGTGCTTCCCCACCTTTTACACCGTTCTATCTGAAATCCTTTGTTACAGCTGTCATGTCTTCAAGGCTGCTCTCAAAAGCAGAATTAGAGATGGTTGTTCATGCTTTCATTTGATCTACCAGACAGACGTGTCTTCTTGGTGTCTCTGCTATCTGCCTTTCTACCACCCTGGATTTCCATCTGTTTGTTGAAAAGCAAGCGAACACATTAACATTTTTAAATAAATGCGACTTACAAGATTTTTTTTCTTCATGGGGAATTTTTTTGACTGATGTGACTTGCACTTCAGAGCAACAGTCTTTTTTTTTATTATTTTGAATAAGAAAGATCTCAATTATCTCCAGACAGCTCAAAATGCTGCTGCAAAAAAGAAAGTGTACACTTTTCCAATTTTAATCTCTTTACTTTGGCAGCTGGTACATTTTGAAATTCCTATTTTTGTATTTCATTTTAGAGCCCTGTGTGGGCAAGCCTCAGCCTTTATCTATGACCTTCCAGACACATACAGCTCTTCTTGTAGTCTGAGATTCTCCAGTCAAAGGCTTTTATTGGTTCCTCGAAAACCTTTAAGATCAGAGGAGATAAATCTTTCAGAGAAGTGCCCCCCAGGTTGTGGAATGTTTTGCCTCTATCTGTATGCAGTCTTGTTGATTCTTTTGAGAGGAAGTTGAAGACTCATTTACTCAGAATAGCTTATATGTATTCAGTTTGTATTAGTTCTTTTATGCTTTATCGTCTGTGTTTTTAATGTTTGTTGCTGTTGTAAAGCATTTGTGGTTTTCTGACCAGTGAAAGGTGCTATATAAATATAATGTATTTATTTACACATAAAAAATCCACTGAATGTTTAGATCTGAAAAATGTAAATCTATGGCAACAATATTCTTAGTCCTTCCTTGAAGCCATTAAAACTATGTAAAAAGTATTGAGGAAATTATTTAAAGTTTTTATCAAACAAAAATGAAAGAATAAGGGAAAGCTTGTGGTGCACACAAGATGTTTTCAGGAAATCCAAGAACAGAACTTGCATGGAAAATTAAATTTAGGTTGGCCTTTAAGTGTATAATGTCAGTCACTTTGAATTTTATTTGCTCAGTAACACAAAATGCTAAATTGAAAACACACCAAAACTTAAAAATATCTTGCAAAAGTCTGCATACCCTATTAGGGTTTTCATGGTTTGTCACTTTACAACCTCAAGCTTGAATGCATTTTATTGGGATTTTATGCGATAGAGCATAAATGTGAAGCAGATGGACAATAAGCCCAGATCTCCTTTTGCACATTAAAATGTGAACAGTCGGGCTTGTATTTGTGTTCAGCTCACGAGTTAATACTTTGTTGAATTGGCTTCAATTGTAATTATAGTTGACAGTTATTCATTGTGTGTTTTATCCATCTTCATATAAGGAAACTGAAATCTTTGCCCATTCTACTTTGCAACATGAATCAAGCAGCAGCAACTTTTCTCTGCATGAGCAGCTCAATGCCACTGCACCATAGTGTGATATAAGACATTTCCAAATATAATAGCCTACTGTAATTGCTTTTTGTCTACATCCCAGATGTTTCAGAATATTCATACTTCACAAAGTATTGGAAGCTTTTTGTGTTGGTTTTCAAAGTACAAGTAGGACAGAGCTGGACTCACACACATGTGGTAAAACAAAATGATATTTAAGCCAGATAAAGATGGTGTATGAATAATATAAATATAAATAAATAAGAACAGGATGGGTTTGAAAAATTATGTCAGTGTATTGTTGAATGTGTTGATGATCCTTGTTATTTGGCAGTGGGACACAGTATAAAAGAAGGACAGGCCACCTGACGAGAAGTAATGCAGCACAAGACGGCTCTCTGTTTCGATGGAACTACAGGGAGAGAAATAAGTGTCATCTTGAAATGGATCATATGAAAAGAGAAACACCCCACGGGTGAAATAAACAATCTCTTTTCATTGAACTAAAAGATGAAAACTAATTAATTGACAACCAACAATAAATGCTTGAATTAACAGTAGTTTAAAAGCTGGTTTAAGTATCTTAGTAGCATTTAATAAGAATAAAAACTGATTTGTAAATTAGAGAAAATAACAGATATTAATTAATACTAGAAATATGTGCCATATGTGAAGTGAAATGCAAGTTTCTGATATTTTTCCAGAGGAGCAAGGAATTGTTAGGGAAGGTTGGGACCAGACTGATAAGTGAAGTGGGTTTAATGGAAAAAGAAGTTTGTGGTGCACTGGAATTAGTTTGCACAGAAAACTTTCACTCAAACCGTTATCTGTTATCTATTGATTAGCAGGGCTTCCACTGATCTAAAGGTTGCAGTCTGATCTCATAACGCAGAGAAATTACTTTTATGTTTCCAAATTTAAAAACATTTCTTTATTCACGTCAAGGAAAATGCATCATTTCACTTAATTTCTTTCGATCTTTTACTCAAATCAAATACAAAATTACAATCAGTAAAACTAGGTCAATATGAACAACAGATGTTTATTTCTGTTTTTAGTGTTTCAGTATGTGTTTTAGGAGGAAAGGGGAATGGCCATGTGGTATTTGCTTGGTTATGTGACAGTGATAGTGATGCAGCCCAGGATTATGGTGAATTTAACCGAGATAGAGAAGCAATGCAGGTGTTGTGGCTCCTTTTACACAGTGACAAAATTATACGGAAATATATAGAATTTATATGATTATGTTAAATGTTGACATCGGATACCAATATTGATTCTTCATATTGGTGCATCCGTGTTATTAGTCTTAAGTAGAATAGAAAATTAACTTGTGGCAATAGTAGCTCACTTTTTAGATCAAAACGTAACAATAATTTTGTGTCAATGTGACCTACGAGATCTTTGGGATGCCATGCACTTCACCGTTATTGGGCTTTATAAACATAAGCTGCAGCGCTGGCAGTCCACTGTCTGTTTCGTCTATGAATGGATAACATCTAACCACAAATAAAAGAAAAGCTGCTGTATTCCATGCATCGCACAAGTTAATTTAGGAACTGAAGCCCCTGAAAAACTACAAAAATCCAGACACTTCCATCAATGAATGAATCTCCCTGGATGTCCCGGACAGAACATGAAAAGTGAGCATGTCCAGGGAAGGGAGGGCATTCGGTCACCCTAACTTGAGTAGATTGGCTTTTTTTAATTGCTAAGCCATGAACATGTGCTTGCACTGTAGTTTCTCCTGTGTGTCTATGTGTTGCCCAGATATGGATGGTGACGTGTCCAGTTTAATGATAAATGTTAGCATCAATTTTCCAGTGAGGATAAATTGGTATAGACAGACAAACGGAGCACTGTTCAATCCATCATTTGAAGTTCAAAGCAGTGTGGTGTAACTGCAAACCTCCCAAGACATGAAAACTTGTCTAAACTTCAAAACCTGTCCATTAACCAAAGGAGCATCCAAGATTTCCCAGTAACTCCGGAGGAGCTGCAGAGATCCAAAGCATTAGGCCTTTACAGAATATTTCAATGTAAATATGAAAGTAATTTGCATGCAGGGAAACATGCAGAAGAAAGTGTGCTGGTCAAATGAGATTCAAGTGAATTTTTTTGAATTACGTGCAAATCCCTATACGTGTAAAACTGCACAAGGCATTAAAGATGCTATTCCCATGATGTAACATGTTATTCTCAATATCATGCTTGTGGTATGCTTTCCCTTAGAAGGCCCTGGAACTGGTCAGGATTGATGGGAGGAAGGAGCTAAACCCAAGGCAATCCTGATAAAAAATAAAATGTTACAAGCTGTAAAACTCTTGAGCCCAGGACAGAGATTCAGTGTTGAGAAAAATGTTCTTACACAGACAGCCAGAGATGCAGTTAGAGGATTTGGAACAAAGGATTTTCACGTGTCAAAGTCCAGATTTAAACATGATTAAGATTCTGATGCAATGTTTGAAAATCACTGTTCTCTTCTTTTTTGAAATCCTATTTGGCTTGGAAGCATTTAGCCCCTGATGTTTTTCCTTACACATCATGTCCTCCTTCTGGCTGGTAGCCTCACTGTTATTAAATTTTAAGCTCTCCATTACTGTGTCATCTGACATCTGACATCTGACACATATCACATATCGTTCGAAGTTCAATCACAAAGATACAAACATTTAGGGTTATAATATGTAAAATCTATACCTTGAGTGCTGCTTTGATTGTTTAATACATGTTTGAGAAATCTTTGAATCTCCAATAAAACAAGCTTTACAATGTCAATTTTGCCCCCTGAACTTTTTTTTAAATTCTATTTACCTCAATGAGACTATAGATTAAACTTCACAGCTTTCCTAAAATGTCTCTCTTTGTCATCTTTTATCCCATGTGATATTTGCAACATCAAAGAACTGCAATGGCCACGTACATATAGAACCACCATGTGGGTAGTTTCTTTACAATACAAAAATTATGATGGCTCAATTCCACCATTACCTGTTTTTCTAGAAAATTGTTATCTGGAATAACTAAATTAAACCAAATCAGCTAAGACTTACCTACTGATATATTAACTATGTAATCATTATATATTTTTAGACTTTACTCCTCTGATGCAGCTATATGACCTGGCCTATTTTCATCTATGACCCGCACACATAACATCAGAATGAGAACACTGAGCTCTAGCCAAAGGAGTCAAAGTTGACCTATAACCTCACGTTGCTGTTCTGTTACTAAAGCTGAGAACATTGAGGAAATATTCAAATTTCTGCTTCTGGTAAGAAGGTTGAGGATGAAACGCATCCGCCTGATTCTTGCTGCCATTGAGAGTTGTGAATAAGGATCCAAACAATAAATCAATTTGCGATCCATTGTGGATTAGATTAAAATCAGTTCCATTCGCTTAACTATTAAAGTGCATGTAGTGTGCCCGCTATCCTGGCATAGACATCCACGAACAGACAAATGAAACTGTCCAAACAGATATTAGTCTCTATGAGTAAATGTTTATTTGTATTCTTCTTGACATCCCCAGGTCATCTTCATTGACTATTTCTTTTTTATCCTTTTTTCCAGATCGCCTCTGGACTTTCATTTATGTGACAACCAGAACTGTCCCTTGGCGGGATGTTACCATTATGGTATGAAGACCCTTACGATTTTGACGTTCGGGATAGTAGCTGTCCATTTTTGCCTTGCCTATGTTTGTTGGCAATGTTTATTTTGCTCAGTCATTGGTTTATCAGGTTTTTTGTGCTTTCTTTGTTGTAATTTATGGATTTGACTCTGCTAGTTTCCCCTTGGTTGCCCCAGTCTTCTAACAACTCACAACTGTGATTCATTAGTCAATTAGACTAACTTAGCTCTTGTTCAAGTCACAACACTTTCCTGTATTCATGAACTCTGTTGCTTTGTTCAGTCTTTGTCAAAACCCCCTGTTAACATTGTTTTTACATAACCAGTGTGCCGTAGGGTCTCAGAGACCTTAATTTTGGATTTGTTTGTTACCATTTGGGAGATTTTCATGTTGTCTATTTTTGTTTGTTTCAGATTGAACCAGTCAGAGTCTCAGTTTGAATCTTTTGAAGATAAAGATTAAGTTGATGACAATGAGATCTGACTCTAGAGGCTGATCAACAAGTATAAATTATATAAATATCACTACAGATCTACAAACAGCTGGTCAGCAATTATGAGAAAGGCTTGCCTGCTGATTGAGTGAAATGAGTGTAAATGTTTTGTCAAATGTAAAGACAAATATGTTTTTTATATTGTTTTATTATATTTTGACACTTATTATGTATTTTCCTATTACTAAAGAAAATCTGGATGTAATCATTTTTTTCATCCACATTCACTACATTTTTGTCTTAGCTAACAGAACAACAATATGAGCTCTCACATGTCATTATAAGCTATTTATTTTCTTCACATCCTGTAATACAAGATTTAAAACAAATAGATCTTTCATTTTGTTTGGTGTCACTGTTGCAAATTTTTTTAAATTAATAGTTAAATAGCTTACAAAGAAAAATAGAAACATAACCTCTGTAACTATCATATTTGTCCTTTTAAATGCTCCTCCGACAGGATTAAAATGAAACCCATGTTAAAAATGTAAGTACAACAAAAGCAGAGACTGTGGTCTCATTGTGTAATAGATTAAAGAGTCTAGACTTGAGGATAATGTCAAAGAGGAACATTTCTGTGTCTAGCCATAAGCAAGGGCAGCTCCAAAAATACAGTCTGTTTTTGGAACATGCTGTCTTTCCTTTTTTAATCCTTTTTAAATCTTGACTACTTGTGCTTCTGTCCTAATGACCAACCGCCTCTTCTCTAACTCAGTTACTCAGTTAGACATAAGAGCACAAAGTGAATGTTGTTCCTACCTCTTTCAAAGTTAAAAACACGAAGGTTTAAAATTAGGAGTTACACTCTAAAGTACTGATCTCCAATTACAAATTTATTATATTCCATTACACTCAAACTATGTCAAATTAAATCCTCTTGAGTCTCACTTTGTTTTATGAAACCAGATGTAACCAGTTGTAAAAACCCAGCATGAAGTTTTGAACAGATCAAAGAGTATAAATGAAGCAAATTTGAGCAAATTATGAGACTTTTTTTCTTTATGTTGTTGATAAAGTTACCATAACATGAGCTGGGAGCTGTTACAATATAATTGGATCAGCAGAGTGAAACAATGGCCATCAGTGCTGACATTAAAATACTCTGGCCCAAATGACTCTGGTGGCATGCTTTATAAATAACAGCACAAGGTCTAGCACTAAGAGACTACGGTTGCTTTGATGTTGTCAGAGACGAGCTTAGCAACTTTCTAAAGAGCAAACTTTTAATCCGTAACTGGAGGGGGCCAGTTTGGCAGGGTTTGATGCCTCAAACTCAGATTTTTCCTATGTTTATGGACCCGCCGCTAAAAGAACACTAATGGCATGATGTTATGAGAGTAAATATCATAAATGGGGCTCTAAACGAACTTCACTTTGTGGCCAGTGCTTTGACAGATTTATTTGTAGCATGTTGCCAAGGCCGTTATGAAACAGGGCCTTCTAAAAGAAACCATCCCTATGTGCCTGGCACTTGTCAACCAGAGTAGCTATGGCTATTTTCAGAACAGTTTCTCATTGATGGGACACCTTGTCAAACACATTATATCTAAAATACCCACCAAATGGAGAATATCCACCATTTATAGTAAATTGGGCGATATAAATGCATTTTAGCAGCTTGGGACTAGATCTGTGAGAAAGTTTTTGAAAATAAAACAACATTCTGTTTCACTGATTGTCAAAATAAACTATGTGCAATGAAAATACCTTTTTACGGATTATATGTATGTGTTCTGTTTACCACGTTTTCTGGCTTACCAGAGAATTATCACATTTTATGAATTAGTACCACTTTTCTGTAGGAATTAGCAAGTTGGGACCTGATCCAACTTTGTGTTGAAACTGAGAACCACAGGCAAAATGGTATTTCCTTATAAAAACTAAATAAAGTCCATAACTTGGAACTGTGTAGCTGTACCTACTGCAGCCAAAACCACTACTGTGACTGACATCTGGTGTTGTTCAAGGGAAAAAGTCAGGAGCAGACGATTCAGGGTTTGTAGTACCTGAAACTACACCTGATTGAACCAGGAATGTAGACAGTGAAGACCATTGTTCAGTTTGGCTACCCACAGACATTGCTGGGTTTATTTTAGAAGGGACCTGAATGTTTCTAAGTCCAGCTATAATTCTAGCAATAACCTTTGCTATACAAGCAGTTAATGATGAATACACTTCACAAAAAGCAGGAAGGCTATGAAAATAAAACAAAATTACATTTAATTGAAGTTTAGGTTCTGGTCATTTCCCCTGCAGGGCACCAAGGTGGCAGCTGCCTGTCATTGATGAAAGCTTGGAAGCATACAGTTGTTAAGCAGGAGGACAATTTCCAACTGGACACAAGGTTAAATTGAGAATAGTCTCAACAGGTCATCGCTTAATTTTATATTCATTCATATACTGAAACTCATCGGCTATATTGAGTTAAAAAGCTGGAGGATGGAGGCTGGCGATGCAAGGATAAGCTGCATAATTGAGATCATATGACCTCTACAAGTTGGCATCATACAGTCAAAATAAAAATATTAAATTTTGGCCCATTTAAATATTTGCACTCACTGGCTGCAGCCTTATGAAAAGTCTAATTATAATTGTGTTAGTGATGGAAGGGAAGGTTACACCTTAAAAGCTAAACAACAAAATCTAATTAAAAATAAGGACATTTTAAAACAATTTAAATTTGATCCAAGTCTAACCCTAAATGTACAAAAACACCCAACAGATTTTACACTATTATTTATTGCTCAAATGTGAACTCTGTGTGGAAAAGGACTGTGTGAATAAATTGAGCACAGCATGTGATCCAACACTTAGACATTATCACAAGTCCACCCTCCACAACAATAACTCTCAGTAACATTTTCTGTCTCACTAAATCAGGCTTATAGAGTCGATTCAGATCACTGCTCAGTTCATTGACATTTGCACAGCTCTACTAAAATCACTCCACGGCATTTCAGATTGAGGTCTAGACTGCAGAATTTAACTGGGCCACTGCTGAAACTGTCTCCTCTTAACGGAGCCGATGACATTGAGGGTGATTAGTTTATGATGATCTTTAACAAGCAACACCTGGCTGCGTCTCTCCTGAAAGAGGCAGTATTATGTAGAAATTACTTTTTTTTTTAGCTTTCCATCATGTTATGCTCTTAAACCCTCATCAAAAACATAACTAAAGTGTTGCTTTGATTCTTTAATGAATGTTTGAGAAATTGTTTATTCTCCTATAGCAACCATTCTGTTTGCGCTTGGCCGCACCAAGAGCTTCCTTTTCCACAAAGCTCCAACCCATAGTTGCAGTTTCCAAGCCAAGCTTCTGCCTCACAGAGCATCCATCCCTTGGGCAGCAGCAATTAGCAGACACCTGGTGGGACTGCATGTTTGCTGAGCTCATTATGTGAGTTAATTCTCAGTAAAACGCTGGTAAAATGTTATTTCAGACTTAATAGAGGAATGTTGTGATGACATGCTGAAGGCGGAGCATCAGAAAGGGCAGCTTCTTAATTTCAGGCCACTAAATTGCAAAGTCATATTTCTTTTCAGTCATGTTTGATATATGCAGCCTTTTTATAACAACTAAAGGTAACAGTCACTTGATTGTGCTATAAAATCACACTGTCTGGAAAAAACATTATACTGCCTTTTTAAATCTTATGGAAGCAGAAAGTGTGTATGGAGTATCTCTACAACATTTTAATTTTGGCCCTATCATTGTGAAAGGTTTCTTTGTTCACTGAAAGGTAAGTTTGAATAATTTTCCAACTTGCAAAAGAGCAAAACATGTTAATCATTATGCCTTGTGCCCCCCCTCCTCCTCACCCAAACATAGAATATGGAGTACAAAATAAAACAAACTTTGAAGTCATATTGACTGTTCATATTGTAAAGATTTGTGAGGAAATCTTTAAAGGAGAAAGTCTTCCAGAGACTAAGCAGTGAGAAGAAACTGAGCAAGATATCAGCTCTCATTGGACAAACAATTTCCAGGACATGTAGAGATATATCTATATTATCTTTTGTCCTTTCTGTATTTCTATGTTTTTAAACAGTGGGAGCAAACTAGAGTACCAAGAGATAACCCACACACTCACTAGGAGAGCATGCAACCTTTATTTAGAAGGCCCTCCCTCCAACAGGTGGAATTCATATCCTGGACCAACTTGCTGTAAGGCAGTGCTTCTCAATTCCAGTCCTCAGGCCCCCCTGCTCTGCATGTTTTAGATGTGTCTCTATTCCAGAACAGGTGATTCTAATCATTGCATGATCATCAAGTGCTGCAGAACCCTGTCAATCACCCATAGATTCAATCCAGGTGTGTGACAGGAGGGAAAAACCTAAAACATGCAGAGCAGGGGGGCCTGAGGACCGGAATTGAGAAGCACTGCTGTAAGGAAACACTGGTAGCAGCTGCTTCACTGTGCCGCCCAGCTTTACAACTAGTACTAAAGAAATTAATAAAATGTATTACGTCTGAAAATATTATGTTGCAGATACTCTATATGTGGCTTCCTCTAGCCTTGGCATCAAAGTAACCACACAACCAGCCTTATTTTTTTAGGTTTTTATTTGAAAAAACACCTTATTTCTAACCATAGAGACAGATATGCAAGCGCTGATTCGGTGTCTTTTCTTCAATTTTGACAGAGGGGAAGAAGCTACAGGTGCTACAGAGACAAATCTGCATTATTACAACCTATCACATTTAGACAATATATTTTATAAAACTAATCTCCTGAGTCAAGTTTTTTTTTATACAGTGTTATTAAATATTTATTATAAATTAATATATTCATTATTAGGGAGGATATTACCCAGGCCTGTATTTATAAAGACTTATGCCATCCGATGAGGAAAGACCTACCAATCAATCACATTCTGCTGGCTGCTGCTACTTTAACACCCCTGCCAGCAGCCGCTCAAGAAGTGATAAATTCAATATGTTCATACATATGCAGAGGGCACCTGGGCTCCAAAAGCCAAGGAAATCAGATGTGCCCACTGATAGAAATGATCACACTAGCTGCAACCTTTTAAGAATCAGTGATTCTGGTCAGGCAGTGAACAATGTCACAAAAATGTTCATCAGAGCTGCAGAAGATTCCTAATTAGTTTTTTAATATTGGCTACCTCTTCCCCTCCCTCCATGTAGCTGAGCATCAAACTTACCACAGCGCCATTCATCTGCTCCATTGGGACAGTCTTTGTGTCCGTTACACTGCAAAGCTTGAGGGAGGCATTGACTCATGTTGCCACATGGAAACTGGCCAAGGGGGCATCTCGCCTCTTTCTCTGAAGTGCTTGCCACCAGGGCTGCAAGACATAAAAGCAAGAAAATTTGTCAGAGCAACTTAACATTTTTTGACTCAGGCCTGTATTTATTGTCGTTGCAATATGAAAGCACAAATATTTACAACATCTGCAAATGACAGATTTTAATGTACTTGAGATCTTAAAATTGTCATTAATGTGGGAAATAAATAGCTTTGTGCAGCTCAAGCTCCCCCAAAGGCTGTATTTTGTTTTTCATTGGCAACCATCCTATTTTCAAACTTAATGATTTGCTTTAATTATTCTTTTATTGATTTTCTTTTGCACTTCAAAAATCTAATGAGGTAGCAATTAGTTGCAGTATATAGTCCTCATCTTGTGCAATGTGTGCATTTTGCTACCTAATTTTGTCTCCCTTTTTAAAAGTATTTGCTCAACCATAACATTGATTTCAGGTTCTCTAATCACTTTTTTGGAGAGAGTTAAATAATCCAGCACTAAGACATGCATGCAAGAGAAAAATAGATAACTCTGAGGAGTTCCCCGAATTCCATTGTACCATAATAGTACAAAACATTTTGCTATAAAACGTCCAGCAACAAAATATTTCACTGCATAGCAAGGAGAAAGTGGAATTGATTGGGTGCAGAGCACCCAATCAATGGGTGACAGCAGAGTTTGACTGTCATGGTTTGCAGAGGTCCCCACCTTTCTGCAGAGTCAACAGATACAAACTGTAAAAATTATTTTGGCCTTCAGTTGAACTCAAGAATAGTTGACAGTGACATGGATGAGCAAGTATGATGAGTAAGATCTTAAATAGCCAACAGAGTCATGACATCAACCCATCTAACCTTAAAATGGAGCAGAGACTATGAGTCAGGCAAGAAGGCTAGACTCATGGAAATGTGGTCTATGAGTCCCATAAATACAAACTTTGAGTAAAGACTTCAAAAATTCTTGGAAGTTGTTATTGCTAATCAATGTAGTTGGAATGGGTTGTCATACAAGTTCACATGTACATAAAGAAGGACAACCAAATACTTTTGACAACATAGTGTGTGTGTTATAATAAAGGGGTGGCATTAAGCAAAATCAACATTTTGAAGTTTAACATAATGTTATGTAATTCCCTCATCAAAAATAAAAACAAAATATTGATTTGACTCATTCTTGCATGTCTGAAGAATCCTTGAATCTCCCGTGGCAACCATTTGGGATGCCTAGACACTTACAAACTTCCTGCTTGCAGCTGCCTTTACAGGAGACCGCTGTCTGGAAACTGCTGGTATTTTCAGATGTTAATTGGGGAAAATGTCCATATTTAGACGGCACCGCCAAGACATTTTAAAGTCAGCTCAGCTTCCACCTTGTAAACAATAACCTGTCTCATGTGACATATATTTCTCATCAGGGATTGCGTCAAACTAAACAGGTTAAGTAACACAACGAATCACAATGCTGTCTGTCATTGTTTTTGTTGTCTTCCGACCTCATATGCATAGAATAAACCTTGCGACTGTGCATTCTGCGCAGGTATTTCAAATCAACACTGGGATGTTACAGAAAAGTTTCATTCTGAGATGTGGTTTCACAAAGTGCCAGTGTGAGAGACTCCGGTTACCAGTGTCATGTAAATGTGTGACTGGTTTTATGGGAGCTGAGCCACAAGAGCCGACTCTCTGTAAGGAGCCGAAATTTCCATCACGCCCACAGAGCACTCCTCCGATTGCTTCTCTTACACAGTTCCAGCAGCAATCAGCAAGTATCTGGTGGAACTGTGCTTCAGTGGAGCTTTTAATTTGAACTACAGTGCTCTGAAGAACGATTGTAAATGGCATCAATGGACGCCTTCGATCTAAAAAACTGATATTTTGTGATACATGAACGACTAAATTCGTTAGTAAAGACTTCAAAAATTAGTAGAATCAGTATTATGTTTTCATAATGTAAAGCACTTTTTTCTCCCTTGTTGCTGAAATGTTCTATCCAAATAAATTTGATTGATTGTTGTAATTATGTGCTGAAAGGGGATTGTCAGAAAGGGTAGGCAGTTCTTAAAGAGTCCGATTTCCAGGGGGCAGTGGAGCTATTACGTGAACTCAAAGTTATTTTAAGTTGTTTGAGATATACAGCCCTTTTATAACTACTGAAGGTATCTAGTGATACTTGAGAGTGATATAAAATGGCAGTATGTACCAGGAAAATACATAACACCCCCTTTAAAACAAAATAAACTAGATGCTTCACTTTTTAGGTTTGTTACATCTTACAGAAATCAAACACTAACTAATCTGACTGAAGCTTATTTAAAAAAACCAAAAATGTGACTTTCTATTTGTCGTATAAGGTGACGTCTCTTCTGTCTAAAAATTTGGATGGTATTTTGTGACACGAGCAAAACTAAAATCAGTAATCTTAAAGTTTCACAGTTAGCATTAAAGATTAAGGTTTTATTTGAAAAGTCATGCTAGTTTTAAAACCTGATGACCTGAGGGTTTAAATTTGCATAAAAACACCTGGGATATTCCCGGATCAAATAAATGAGCTTATAACAGTAAAGTTTTCAATTCTCTTCATTCTTGCATCATTTCCTATTTAGTGTATTTCTCCTCATACTTAAAGAAGCCGACCTTTAAGTTTTTTGGGGTTTTTTTGGGGGGGGGATCTCCCTCAGTGGCCATGGGCATAAAGGGATATTAGCTTAAGGCCACTTTTTGCTACACTAAACAAACAAAATGAAACATGTTTGTTCTTTGTATTAGTTAAGTTAATTTTTTTTACTTATTTATGTCTGCATTTTCATTTAGCTGTGTTGTCCAAATTAGAGTCAAGACAGGATGAACAGCTGAGCACTGGTCCATTCTAGCTCTATAGTGCACACTAGTGCATCATTGGCTCCTCTTAATGAGGCTGAAAAGTCCCCGACAACTCATCTGTGAACTTTTCTGGGCTCCCCTGTTGGCAGTTTATGCTTGTTTTCCATAAGACAAAATTGTTTTTTCCTTCTTCTTTCTCCTTGCTCAGCGGTAACTTGTATTTAATATTCCATCTGGGGGGGGGAAAAATAGGATAATTCACCACAAAAGAAGAATAATAATAATTACTGCCCCTGATACACTTTGGCAGTGCTACTAACCATGATTAAAGCTTTATTTTATTTATATAATATTCAATATTATGATGATGAATGAATATTGGGAGAGAGGGAATTTCAAAAGAGTGCAATTTAAACATGTCGTTTGAATTGCGTTTTAATTAAATTGAATTCTCATTAGTGGCCTTAATGAGAGTATGATTTATGAACATAACATTTGGATTAAATTTAATGTAACTGGATCTAAATTGGACTTAATTCCTCATATGTAAAAATGCCACAAAGCAATTTGTGTTTAGATTTGGCACAACAAAAATGAATGTAACAGAACATTTTTATTGTTGCTATCCAGTACCGCGCTTTAAATTCACACACCCGACATAAACTGAACCAGAGCTTTTTGGCTGTGACTTCAAGTTTTCAATCCAAAAGCCCGAAGAACACAGGATTATATTGCAGGATTATTACTGCTTTCTCTGTAATAAATCAATGAAAATATCTGAATAAGATTTTAGCTCCAAGTTTGAAGGATTTGGCTTTAATGAATATTTTGGATGTGACACAGAGTGTAATTAGTGTTGATGGATGCAATGTGCAGATGAATTATTCATCAAACTTAACCACGAGATGTATAAATGAGAATTTGAATGGGGGACCTGGTACACAACTCATGTAAACAGCATAATTGATGTATTAAAATCTCAAAAGTGTGAACAGTGGTAGCTCTTTGCATGCATCCACTTAGTAAATATATTTCTGCACATATTTCTGGTGCCAATTTGGAGGAAACAAGCCATGATTCAAACACCAACCAAACAAGCCTTTGACATACAATGAAAACATGTTAACTTATTTACCAATATGTTATTTTCAAACTTTCCATTACCGTTTAAAGCAAGAAGTTGTAAAAGAAACATTTAGAAAGCTTTTCTTAGATATCCTAATATTTACAACAAACTTGCAAAGGTGGCAAAAAAACAAATAAAGCCTTTGCCATCCTGTCATAAATAACCCTGCCCAATTTATCCATTTTGTAACTCTGCTTTGTGGTTCTTTTAGGGTACAGCAGGGCTGGCGCCACCCTAAGCTTTCAGCAAATCCAATCCAGTGGTTCTGTCACCGTGGAGATGGAACAAAGAAAACAGCCATCCTGCCAATTTGAGGTAGAGTTTGTAGGTGAGCATCAATCATTTATTAACTTCACTAGCACCCAAAGGAAAAATCTGACTCCCTGAGTTGTTAAACACTGTGATATGAAAGTGTTTGGTTCTGCTGCTTGGCACGGTGTAAGGAATTCACACTGGATTTTTGGAAAGGCTTTTATAGCAACAGCCGCCTCCTGCTTGATTTTCTTTATTTTCTCTGGTGGTTTCTCTGGTAGTTCCCTGGTGAGAACAGCGAATCACGGGTATGTATGAGTGGAAAGTAAATCTACAACTTAATGACCTAAGGTATCAAAGATATGCGTAGATTCTTTAAATGATAATTTCTATAGCATCATTTCACAACTACATCAATATCAACGCACTCCAGTTGAAAATGAAAAGGCCGAACGACATTACTCATTGCTGTTTTGGCTAGACTGAGTTAGCGCAATGGGAACAAAAGTACTGCATTTACCCAGAATGCATTGCAGCGTAAACAACATGATGCGTCCGTGGGACAATATTTTATTAAGATATTTTTTTAAAATGTTATGTTGTACAGACAAGTTGAACTGCTAAAGTCTAGATTCATCTTGGGTTGTTTTTTTTTCCTCGTTTTTTTGTTTAGCTCTGTTTGTTTTTCTGTATCTGTTGTGAAAACATAATGTATGTGTTATGGTACTTTTTTTGAGGTTGATTGTATATGTCTATAAATAAAGGGAAAAAATAAAATAAAAAAAACTGTTACAGTATTATTACTGTATTGACTTTATATCTTCTCAAATAAAGTCTATTGTTACAACTAATTGTGGATCCCTTTAAGAAAACAGCAAACATAAGAAGAAACAATGACGTTAGCCTGTGTGGTAGCGCCAAGACGGTCCCCACTATGCATATTAAGGTATAATTAGTGATTTCAGTATTAAAATAGGCAGTAATGAGCACTTTTAGAGGGCGTCTTAAGTATCTGTAGATTTTAACAATTCATGGCTGACTGTTATTGCGAATACTGGGAATCCACTGTTAATTTTTAAAAACTATATAATTTTAAATGCAGGTTTTTGCAGTATTTTTTAATTTCATCAAATCATTTTATTGAATTTCCACAACAGAACGATAAAAAATTACCAGCAATGAGTTTGAGATCTATTTTTATGCTGTCAGTTCGGGAAACATGCTCTTTAATTTTCATGAATAGCATAATCCCATGGAAGAAAATTTGTCTCTATATTTTCGAAAGGGTTTTAGTAAAATTTTTATACTGTACCTACAAATTTATTTACTTATTTGTTTATTTTCAAATTTACAAAAATAACTTTAGGAGAAATTTATCAATAACACAGAAGTTGTTTTGTGGCTCTAAACTGGTGGTGGATTGAGGGTAAAAATAGCTCTTTTGATAGTAAAGGTTGACAACCTCTGTTCTACGGTAAAACAGTGTTTTTGTAGAAATGACACATTGCAGGTTGAAATAAAGTCCAATAATTTGCCAACAGGAGTTCTAGCAACTCTGCCAATGTAAAAAAAATATCACAGCTTCTGATAAAAGTGTCATGAAAATATTTAGATATCTGGCCAGTACAAGTAAACTCATCCAAGTACATGACCTTCTTACAAAGGATTTCTGCCCAAACTCAACATTCTGCATTCAGGCTGCAGCAGCAAGAAGAAACATGGAGGGAAGGGATGTTTTAGTTGTGTGCATAGCAATCCGCTGCCATTATTAGCTGCCTTTTTCATTTTTATAGGTTATTTCACTTCCACCATCTCTCTTTGGATTTGTAGAATCTCATTGAATTGGAACTAGGGCTCAATGAGTAATTACTAATACCTGAAGCCTCAAAGGTATTCTGGTACCTAGGGGCCCATGACCTGCAAGTTTTGGATGAGTCCCTGCTCAGATGTCTGACTGAAATTGTTGAACGGTCTTCTCAGCCTCTTGTGAGTAGAAGTTGTTCCCAATTACTTACCCTTTTCCTTGTTCCAAAGTCATTTGTCAGCGTTATGATAGCAAAGTCTTGAACAGATCAACATTTTTCTAAGCTTAAATATTTCTAACGAGGCCATTGACATAAAAGCCATACCAGATGTGGCAACACGTAATCCACACATACAAAGAAATCAAAGCAAATGAGTCCACAAATGAAGTCATGGGCAGAAAAAAATCTGAAAGACACCCAGGCAGAAAGCTAACACATCAAGGGACAGAAGGTCAAGAAACCAACCATTGAGAAAGAATCCCTGCTGCCATGTCCAAATCCATATCAGCTGGTTTAATATTAACAGATGGCCTATTAAAATGCTTCTCATTACTAAAGTGTTGCAAACACATACTAATGGAAATGGTCACAGCTGCCTTTCTAATTTCATGAATAGTCCAGCAAGTGTTGTTGGAGCTTATCTCTGGAAGCAGTAAGAATATATTTTGACCATAAAGCAGTCAATTCCAGAATCCACTCATGAGATTTCTGACTGAAGAGTCAAAAGAGCAATTAAAAGTTCAGAGTTGTCCCAGAGCAATAGCAGAGAACTCCATGAGGCCATGGAAATAGTGGGGACTGTTTTTGTTTTTGCACAGGACTTCACTAGTGAAGGAAAATCAAGATGGAGCTTTGTAAATGTTTGCTGGAGAATACTTGAACAAGTCAGGGAAATACTGGGAGAAACTAGTTCAGTCAGGACAAAGCTGAACTCTTTGGATTTTATTGCACACACCATGTTAAGAGGAAAAATGGTTTTCACATCACATCTGCAATACCATGCCATGGGTGGTTCAATTCCTGGAGCATGCAGACCAAGTTCAGAGGCAGCAGTCAGCGGTTGTCCTGGGGTTTATTCCCGGTTTTAGGCCGTTTGCTGCTCATCTTCTCCGCATCTCCCCTCCCTGTTTCCTGTGTACTTGCTATGCAATAAAGCGAACTAGTTAAAAAAATAATCTATAAAAATGTTAATAAATGAGCAATGCACATAACTAGTTTTTCTGCACAGGACACATCTTCAAGATGTTTCAAAAAAAGGGTTTTACTCAAGGTATTTAATAAATTTCTGTAATTATCTTCTATACCTTGTCCATATGTCACTTCAATTTTAACCTGTAACAGCGGTGGAATAATATTCTTTCATTTCTTTCTCTATGAGGATAGCTAAGGTTATTGCCAACATCTGGTGGTAAATTTAAAGTCAAGGGCCCCATTAGAAATATCTAAACTCAGAAAAACATTGAAGTCACCACTGACCTTCGAAGCACAACTCAAAATTCATCTGTTCAAGTTAACCTCCTGAAAGGCACTGACAAATAAAATGCATTATTAATATTATTATGTTAGTGGTATGAAAATTCCCCTTTTGGGCTCAGTGAATGCTATGAAATTGCAAAGCGATCCTCAGAGTGATCCATTTTTTCACAACTGTTTGTTGCAATAATTTGCTATTCTAAGCATTTTATATACTTGTGACTATTAAAGGTATGTCATCTGAGTTAAATTCATAGGCACTGCCTACTGAAAAATTCTCATTTCACATGTTAGCTCCATTGCCTTTCCTATACATTTCCACCATAAAGTAATTCAACATACAATTAAAAATATTGAAATTCTTCTAATCCAGTACCAATCAAACATAAGAACAATTCGGAAGGAAATCACAATAATTAGAACCATTTTCAAAAAAGAAAAAATCCAGCGATGATGTCCAATTTACTGGACAGACAACTCGTTTTTGCTTCATCTCACCTCCATGACATTATTAAGCCATTAGCTAGAGTATGCAGAACCATGAACCAGATGAACCAGAACCATTCATTCATCTGACTGAAATAAAAACTTGCAGGACACTACTTCTCAAAGGTGGGAGTTCAAACCCCTGCTGTAAAAGCACTCAGAAGACATTCACAAAGTCTTTGCATTTCTGGCTGACTGCTAGTCAAGTGGATTTTTTAATTTTATTTCACTTGCATTGCACAGTCAAAACCTGGCAATCTGTGGAATGACATATTTAAAGTCCAGTAAAGTAGACTCATTGGCTCAAAGCTCTGTGAAGAGCTTTGTTGCTCTTCAGGCTCTCCATAGTGGTTCTTCATAATTTGTGCTCAGTTGTGTTTTTAAGTGGTAAGGAAATAAAACAGCTGTAATTTTTCAGTGCTCTCTCTTGTTTTATTTTACCAGAATTTCCATAACAGAATTTTACAAGACTACTTCTTCCTTTTTAATTATTTAGGTCCTTCTTTTTGTCAATAAGCTGCCAAACTGTTGTTTTCTCCTCCAGTTTCTAAAAATAATTAGCACTGAATTAAAGGAAAGTTTGTCATCTTCTTGTAAAACTTTTTATTTAATCTGAAACCTAAAATTGGGTTCTAAATCATGCTCATTTAATTTAATCCCTAAACAGCATAACGATTATAGTAGGGGGTTCATAAACCTTTATAGCAACTTCTCTCACCAAATTGTATTTGGTAGCAGCGAGGGTAAAAATGTCTCTGAAGTGACTATTCCCCATATCTTCCAAGTAAAGATTTTACTCCAGCCAGAAAAACCACCACAAATTTTTGTGACAGTTCAGAAAGCTGTTCTTGACCAGTCAAAGCAGATGATGATGTGATGACACATCTCAAAGTTCCTGAGAAATTACATGTCTGCCCTTGTTCTTCCTCTCTTTTAGTCTTATCAGAGACCATCTGTCATCATTTAAAATTTTACTTTAATTTTTTTGCATGTAAGTTAATGACAGTGTACAAATATCTGAAGATGAAAGATCCCCTCCCATATTTCTTCAGAGCAAAAAGACAATAAATGATCTATTTATGTAGCAACATTCTGTGGGATAAGGTGCCCGTTAATTAACTTTGTCTGATGTGAAGGCCAAAAATCACTCTGCCTTTGTGGATTTAATAGGTTATGTATCTTTTAGGCAGTAATACAGTCTCCTCTCAAGATCTGATAAAATATTAGAAATGAAGAGTGCAGAAAATCTGTTTAACTGTCACAACAAAGAGGCACTCTTAAAACTCAAACTGAAACATTGGGAAGTGTACTCATTTTCATGAGTAATATCAGCAACAGGCATCACACTAAGCAGACAAAGAGGAATTAATCACAAAAGGCTTCATTCATCTGGGCACAACCCAATGAAAGGCAAAGCTGTTAGTACATGGAGGAAATCAACAATGTGACAATAAACAAAACTAGCTGAAGAGAAAAGCATTACAGATACTCCAAGACAAATTCAGAAATCTATTCACCTGCATACAAAAACCTGTGTGCATCTATGCAGTCTGCATATTTATACATTCAGCATAAAAAAAAACATTACTCATGGAACCGATAAATAATGAAGAAAATTTACAAAGTATTGCAAATTAGCATATTTCATTATGATAAATAGCTCCTGTACAAAATTTTATTTCTATGATTAAGGTTTTAACACGGTCCACAAAAATATATGCAATCAGCTCATTTAAATAATAATCAAAGCTGTCTGTCAAGAGCATGAATTTATGCTGTTACACAAGCAGATTTGTTGGTTATCATAAGCTGTACAAGCATGAAAATGGTTAAGCTGCTGAAGGATTTCAGGTGAGCTTTTCGGCTCATATAAAAACTGTGGAATAGTATTTGAACCTTTGCACATTTCTGAGTCATTACAGAATGATCTTCATATTCTTTTTGACTTTTACATGTTGGATTATATCAGGGAATGAGTTAACCACATATTTTCTATCCTTGACTGTCTTTTTAAAGGGAAAATATTATGGGTTTTATAGGCAAATAGTACCATTTTATAATAACTTCAGTTGTTATCAAAATCTTAAACATATGACTTAAAATAAATTTTACTTCCTGATTTAACGCCTTCAGGAAGTAATCACATCGCTCCTCTATTAACCCTCTAACAATGTTTTACCAGCGCTGCCCTGAATAGTGGCTCATATAATGAGTCAAAGCAGATGATGATGTGATGACGCATCTCAAAATTTCTGAGAAGTTACACGTCTGCCCTTGTTCTTCCTCTCTTTTAGTCTTATCAGAGACCATCTGTCATCATTTAAAATTTTACTTTAATCTTTTTGCATGTAGGTTAATGACACTGTACAAATATCTGTACAGTGTCATTGCACATTTCCCCTGGTGCAAAAATGTTTGCACCAGGGGTGCAAACATTTTTATTAAATCAGTCAAAGAAAAAAAAATATTTCAATTAGAGCATTATCTCTGATCTGAACAAGTTCTCAATTCATCTCACTATCTGTTTGGTGCAGTGTGTTGAATACAGAAATGGACTGACCTTCTGGCGTACCCAGCAATGCTTGGTGGGTCGATGCGCATTTAGAGTCCAGCCAAAAGCTGTCGTAACATAATTTAATCAAAAAAGTGTATTATAAATTATTTTTATTGACCAATTTGACCTATTGGTAGATTTTCATGAAGGAGATTGGGCTAATCCAATTAAATCGCTTAGTCCTTCTCTGCCCAACCCTATATGTTTTGACTGGGATGTTGGTAGCCCAAACAAAAACTGGTACACAGTCGGAGAACACTGGAATAAAACAGGAATGATGATGGAATGTTTTGGGATGTGTGGGGAAAAAACAATAACAGTAGAGAATTAAATCAGAACATGTAAAAACAGAAAGAAAACAGTATGAAATTTAAAAATTATAAATAACATTTATAGGAAATCATCAAAAGTACTTTTATTTTTTGGTGTCCAAGCAGACTTTTACACATGAAGAATCTCTTCCTTTGTACGTCCGCTCCTGCCAGGAAACACTTTAGACTAATCGCTTCAGACTTGTCAGGCGCCAGATTTCTTTTTTTTATTATGATAAGAATTATCAAATGCATAGTAAACTGTATAATAGACAAGAATAGTCCTTAAAGTGGAGACATTTCCAGGGCATCCACAGCAAAGTAAGAGGTAGATAGAGACAGATGAGATCTACTTATTAAACCCTCCTGTTATGTTCGTTTCTGAGGCACAGCAATAATGTTCGTGGGTCAATTTGACCTGGGGAGTGTTTAATTAAGTAATAGTGTCAGAAACCAAAACATTCCTCCAAAAAATTTTTTTATCTGATTATTAACTCCAATACTAATTATTTCAATCAATATTTGTGCAGTGATGTTTTTTTTACTTCTCAGAAATTAAGGATCAATGACAACAACTTACTCATGTACTCATTTGGACGTAAAAAGTTGAATTTACAGTTTTAATGTCCACTGAAAAAAACCTAGATACAAACAAAACAATAATTTCCTTGAAATTGATATTTGGTAAATTTTTTATATCACATTTAGATTTTTTGAACTTGAATTTGAGACACACATACTGTTCAGGGTCAAATTGACCCGCTGACTAAAATCAAGATAAGTGAGTCATTCAGAGAGTATTTTTGTTTCCCTCCACTTCTACTGAGTGTCCACTCAGTGTGGGTGGAGTTTATCCACAGGAACGGAAAAGATTCCCGTCAAAAGTTATATGAATACCTGCGTTACAACAGATTCCTAGTGAAGTAAAGAGAATAGTTAGAAGGTGGGCTTGTGTGTGTCCATGTCTACATGTGTGTGTGTGTGTGGTGGGGTGTGTTTGTGTGTGTGTGGTGAAATATGATTCATAGCTGCAAGAAAACATAGAATTGGACATTTTTTTTTAATTTTGTTTTGCACTTCAACTTGACTGCCGGGTCAAATTGACCCGAACAGTATCTAAGTAAAAAGTAGACCCAGGGGGGTTGCAAATGTATAAAATGAATAAATTTTCAATTTATATGTAGAGTGCACCTATTAAGACACATAGAAAATGTTTCATGCAAAAAATACTTCAACTATTAAAAAAAAAACAAAAACAAAAAAACTTTAAAATGGGTCAATTTGATACGCAACATAACAGGAGGGTTAAATATTCTACATAAAGTGAAACAAAGTGTTTCTCTCTGACTTGTGCTTTTTGTATTTGTGCAAGCAGATGATAAGATTAAAACTGCAGGAACACTGAAACTGCCATAGAAGAGCAGCAGTACATAACCAGAAGCTGAGCAGATCAGCATGAATTGGAAACAAAATTACATAAACACTTCCTGAATAAGCTTAGATGAGTTCTAAATTTGCCCCTTGTGGGTTTGATGAGAAACACAAAGAAAAAATGATTATACACATAGAAAGGATAATTTCTTTTTCTTTTCTTTTTAAACATTTTAAAGGTAAGGTTTGACTTTAATAAGCTCATTTAAGCTGCTAAAAAAACAACAACCTGAAAACAATTAGCTGTTTTTAATGTCATTGCATTTACATTGTCTCTGCTGTTGCTCTCCTTTCCTTTCTAAAACTGGAGTTGGTCTGTCAACAGTTGGCTTGCTGCTGACAAACCACTGAGAGTTACAGATCACCTCTATCAGGAAAGTCATGTTCCGTTTCTCATTTCTCATTAAATATTTCAATTACTGACACTGCTAAACACAACCTACACCAAGACAATAATAGATATTAATAAGTCTACTGGCATCATGAAAGTCTTCTTGTGCAGTTCAGACATGATTAAATTTGACTTGGAGCCTCTCTGAGACAGAACCTTCAGCACATGAAGCACTCTGGTGTGTCTGTACTGCATTTTGAAGTCTGGTGCCAAACTTTGACTTACTAATGAACTAAATAAATGGAAGACAAACTTGGATTCCAAGTAAATCTTTGGTATAAATAAAAAGAAAGAGAGAGAAAAAAGCTGTTTGCTCTATGCTAAATAAATGCTTTAATAATAAAGGTTCATTAATAAAAAAATAGCAATAACTATAAGATTTTCAGTGAGTTCAGAAACAATATAAAAAATATTTTCCGATAAATTTTATGGCTGGCAGGATCCTGACTCTCACTCGTCTGTCTGTACTCTGTCATCTTAAGTGGAATTGTGTGAATGTAAGCCAATTGTCTCTTCTCTCAGACACATAATAAAAAGCTGGATAAAAAGTGAGGAGTCCTATGCCTCAAGGGTTCTCTGTTTTTATAGGGAAGAATTCCACTTATCTGAAACCTGAGCTAAACGCGAATCATGTCTAAATGTATTTCTTGCTTTGATTCTGATTCAATTTATATTTTTCTGAGCCAATAATGTGGAAGTTCAAAACCTAGGTATTAAAAAGGGGTCATGCAGTTCAATGTTTCTGCAGTGTGAATAAGGGCTGAAAAAGGCCATGTGAAAAAAATATAACACAAATGTTTACCCTTTTCAGTTTTTGTCTTATTGCAATTCTAAACCACAATTACTAACATCTTATTAACCACATCACATGTATGCATCATCCAAGAATGTATAATCGTGGCTGTAATACAAAACTATGAGTACTTAATCTTAAACTGACAGACAGTTTAAGATTTTTTAAAAAGCATTAAAAACAGCCCAGGGTAACACCAGAGGAGCTGCAGAAATCCACAAGTCAAGCTGAAGAGTGTGTTGACAAGACCACTATTAGATGTGCACTCAACACATCTGGTTTTACGGGAAAGTAGTCATTGTTAAAAAGCATTTGAAAGGAAAAAGTTTAAAGTTTCCCACAGGCCATTTTGTTATTGTGACAGGCCTGTTAATATCATGTTATGTTGTTTCCTCATAAAAACATGCCTGGAGTCACTGATGCATAAATGGGTGCGCTACATGCAACGCAAAAGCGATGGCGGAGCAATTCTTTCTAGTCAGCATTTTAATAGCTCTCTGAATGTGTAAATGACATAATCAATAAAAGAGATCACTGATTAGGCTCCTCTCCGCTCTTTCGCCTCCCCTGCTGTCGCTCTCCCACGCACACACAAAAGGTTGAACTACAGCCGCGCCTTCAGAGGTTTGAGTTGAGAGCGCGGGAGCCGAGCAAACTGTGGCTTTTCTACTTGACGCACACATTGGCGCTACAGTGCGCTCCCCTTCGAGGACGCGCCGGGGCGCGAAACTTTTCATTTGAATCGTGCTGTCATCTGATGACAGGGAGAAACAGATGGAGAGGCAAGAAAGAACGGCGGAAGACGGAGCGAGATAAAAATGTTGTAGGGATGAAAAAAAACTTCTCAAAGTGGTTGAAGAGGAGGCTCGTAAATATTCAGCTTACTTTAAGTTACTACTAATGAGAGCTCACTGTTGTCTTGAACTGTGTACTGCATTCCTAATAGATTATAATACAAAAAATAAAGAAGCTTGTTTATTTTTTCTTATTCAGACAGTAATGATTTAACATTTATCTAAATTTAACTAATTTAACATTTAGTTAAATGTTAAATTATAGAGCTTGGTAGTGATAAACTTGAGTGTATCTGATAAGTCTGATCAGATGCAGCGTCCAGTCAGCGACTGTTATTCAACAATATTTAAAAAATTCTATGTTTTACATGTGGTTTTCTGCTGTATTTTTGTAATTCAGTTGTGAGGACAGAGAAAAATAATAGAAGAAGGCTGCGAAAGGATCAGGGCAGACAGGGGAAGGCAACAGGTTGGTCTAATATTAGGCAGAAGTTGGAACAGGTACTTTGATCAATTTAATATATATATATATATATATATATATATATATATATATATATATATATATATATATATATATATACATATAGAACCTTCAAAAAAAGTATTTTTGCAAGACCTGTAATTTCCTTACAGTGATTAAATAATGCTTTTTTGACCACAGAGAAGAACACATCCACGGTGATCTGTATTGAAAACTGTGTTGCACTGCAATTCATTTCACTTTTGACAAAAGGGCGAGTGCAATAGGTCAAAATTGTAACAAATTTAGTGTTGATTTTCTTCCAGAGAGTCCAGTTGTTATTCAGGTGTCAATAATGCCACATTTTCACAACAGAAAATGTATCGAGCACTGGGTGCTGCTGGTACATTTATTATATTAATACTCAATTTTGTTTCGTTTTTAATGGAACTGGACACCTATATGTAACATGAAATAAATCCAGGAATAAGTCAGATTTACACACGTGCACAGCTTCTCCTCCTGAGGATAAGAATGAGTCAAGTAGCGTGAGACACTGCAGGAAATGTGAATGGGCACGGGTGATGGGAATGAATACAGCATGAGTTTTACATAAAATCATACAACAAGCTCTGGAAGTGTGTTCAGAAACAGCCTCTGAACATTTGATCTAGTCCAGAGCCAAATAAAGAAATGTGTCTATAACATATTCACATAACTGGATTTTTTTTCCACATTGCACACAAAGCTAACCTCATCCTAGTCTTATTTCGTTGTAAGGACTGGACAATGAGAGCCAATTTCACCTTCTCACCTGCTGTCTCTGCAGGGGAGCAGGACAAAGCACTAACGAAATTAGACTCCTATCCCACTGAAATCATTCAAAGTAGTGTGTGGAGGGTCCACAACAGGTTTACTGGAAATTCAGACAAACATTAACAAAGAAAGAGTTAGTTAATTTTTACCTATTAATAATGTTGTTGCCTTGATTCGTTTGTAAACTGTCATAAATAGAGGGCAAAAAAAAATGACAAAAGGAAGTTAGAGCAGTGCCTTTTAAAGACAGCGTTCTATCTAAAGTGAAGAAAAAACAACGTAATAAGAAAACATGACATGCAGATATAATCTTTTAAAGTACCTTTAATCTGAGTCTGGGTCAGGTGGATGAGCAAAAGGATTACAGGTATGTCCATGCTGCACCTCCGAAGTTTCTCTTCTGAAACGCCCAGGTCAGATTCAAAGGATATATTCTCCTCCGTAAGAAGAAAAAAATAAAACACAGCCACAATAAAGGGCGAATCAGAAAGTCCCGTTCCGTCCCAATAAGAAAAATAACAACAATTTTCTGCTGCGTCTCAACGAAGCCGACATTTAGCGCTCAGTAACTTGGGGAATAAATTGAATCCGAGCAGTGACAAAGCGAATCTGTGCGTAAAGACAGCAACATCCCGTCATCCGTAAAAACCGGAGCTCAGAGCAGACACGCGTCCTCTCGTCCTCTCTCTCTTTCTCCCACACACGCAGTCTGCATCTCACTGCACAAAGCACCAGGTTTGACCTAATCTATTTCGTTTAAACGCCGAGCTTGTGTTTGTTCAAACAAATTGCGCCCTGTTGTGACATTTACGGCATTAGTTCGGCGGCTGCGTACTCCTCTGGCTGCCCATGTATGGCACACCTAACTTAAAGTTGGCAGCTGCAGGGACAAACAAACTGACTTCATTAAGTGCTAGTTTCAGAGTTACTGCAATAAACGCTCGCAGGAATGTCTTTTTACCACCATTTAAATTTTAATTTGACAGTTTGCAGGAATGTCTTTTTACCACCATTTAAATTTTAATTTGACAGTTTTAACAAAAAAAGATGTTATGTCCGACTTTTATATTTTTATGGATAACAGAATACATTCTCTAAAAATTTGCTTCAGAAATAAAATTTGAAAAGTTGGAAGATAGATAGATAGATCGAGATAGATCGATAGATAGATCGAGATAGATCGATAGATAGATAGATCGATAGATAGATAGATCGATCGATCCGGTCCTAGTCTTTTTGGGTAAACAACCCCACCAGAGATTCAGGTTTAGAACAAAGTGTCTGCATGTGCTAAAATGTTTCATTCTCACATGCTCTCCATGCTGCCAGAGATTCAGTTATTTTGATAAAAGGAATTTTCCATTTCTTGATGTGACAAGATGGTGACACATCACCACATATTTTGCAGACCTGTAACAGGTGTGCAGTGGTTGGAACATAGCAATCCTAAAAATATATATATTGTAATGTGGTTGTGTCATTACAAAATGTAAGAATACAAGTTGTGAATATATTTTGTCAAGAAATGTGTGTTATTTATTTATTTTTGTTTGTTTTTAAGAATTTGGTTCAGGTTTTCACATTTTTTTCATAACTCCCTTAATCATGAAACAATAAAAGAGAGGAATTCAATGCAGATATCATTGATATCTATTACTGTATTGGACATGATGGAACTATTGTGTGACACACATGCTAAGAATCTGAAAAAGAGACTCAACAAGATCCAAGGGTATCACTTTTAACTGGTCAGCAAAAAATATGCAGGAGGAAAGCAATGAATTAAAAAGTAAAAATTAAAAAATTAAAAACTGTCCAGGGACCATCCAAAGCAAAAATCACAAAGGGACAATGAGGAATCCAGCGAGTGAGAACAACAGGTACAAAGACTGAGAAAACCAAGAAGTGTTTATGCTGCGGAGCTTTCTTACTGGAACGCAAGACAACTGAGTAAATGAGCAGACGAGAGACACCTGGGGATGCTGGGAGCTGAGAGGCTGAGGGAACTGAGTAAATCAGGATACACAGAAAACTAGTCCTGATAAAACATAAACACAACACTGACCCAGGAATAAACAGAAACTCTAAATACTAACTAGAGATAGGACATCATGATTAACAGAACACAAGGGAACAGAAAAACAAACAGAATGCTAAAGTACGGAACTAACATCATGATGCATCTTTCTGAAAAGAATGAACTGCATATGAAAAACCATGAGTAACAAATCTAAAAATAAAGCAAAGAAAAACTCTCATTTGCATGTAATGAACAGAACATGTAAATGAGTGGTTTTCCAAGGTCAGAAAAGCTGGGGTTTAAAGAATTTATGTTTGGTGCAAAAATAATTCAGTTCAATTTTAACTCCAAGTATTTTTAAAATAGGAAACACATGAAATGAGTCCCAGGTTTTATAAAACCCCACAATAAGCCCTCAATAGCTCTTGATTTAGCACTGAATGGAAGTCTGCCATTAAAATTTATGTATTTTTTTTATTTATGCAAGTATGATCGTGCTGACCCGTTGATGGAACGATGCCCTAGATGGTAAGACAGTTTGTTACCACTGAGTTTGTAATTAGGATAAACATGATTAAATAGCCAGGTCAGAATTAAGAATATAAACACCATCTAAATTAATCCCTTCAGTCAGTGCGAGTCTGAACCATTACAAGCTGTGTCCCCGTCTGAGGACACTAATCAGTCTTGAATAAAAATTTACTGTTCACAATGACAGTGGCCCTAAAGGAAGGTTTAAAATTTTTTGGAAGGATTTGATAAAAATCCTCAAAACTCAGAATCAGTATTTTTGTTTGTTTTATACTAACAGAGCCCATTCAGCTGGAAGAAGCTGGCTCTGTTCTGCTTCAAGGAAAGACAAACAGTCCCACCGGCAAGAGGCATCACACTTACTGAGAAGTACACAAACCAAGAGGCTTGCAGCTGTGATTGCAGTGCTGCTGATAGTCATGTTTCATGTTTGATCTTAATAAAAGGTCTGACTGACTTAATGGGCAGTAATGATTTTTTTTCTTTGCTTTCAGGAAGACATTTAATGATGTCTGAAATGTTGAATTTTGCCAGCTTCAAGTCTTAAAAAATGACATTCATTTACACCTATCATTAATAATATGATGTATTTATTTAGACAGTTTAAATATTGCGTTCAAAACAAAATTAACAAGTATCTACATAGATATCATAGTCAAGAATTGCGACATGCAAGCATCAACCTTACAAAAAAAACAAAACATTTTACTGTTTTAGGAGGAAAAACTTCAGAAAAAGTTTAAGTCTGTCATACTTCATAAAGCTCATTTGGTCAGACTCAGCAGGACAACATTTTGTACAAAGATTTTCCTTTTTTCCCCCTTTTTAAAATTACACTCGTAATTTTTCATGGTTTGGAAAACTTTGAATAACTCTGATGTGAAACTGGGGAGCACTTAATTCTTTTTCCTTTACTTCTTTATGTAGTATTATGTATTACTCAGTGTTTCTCAGTTTCAGTCCCTGCATGTTTTAAGGGTTTCTGTTCTGCCACACACCTGACCTGAATAAATGGGTGAGTAACAGGGCTTTGCAGCATTATGGCATGCAGAGGACATGCAATCATTTGAATCAGGTGTCCTGGAACAAAGACCCATCTAAAATATGCAGGCCAGTGGTTCCTGAGGACTGGAATTGACAAACTGTATTAGGTGATTAATGCCTTGCAAAAGCATCATACATTATTGATTTTTTTACATCAGTTTGTATTTTGTCACATTACTGCCCAAAAGTTATTATTATTATTTTTTTATTGAGTTTTGTTTGACATAAAATTGGCCTATAATTTTAAAGATGAAGGAAAATGATACAAGGCTTTAAAATATCCTTCTACAAATCCAAATCTGAGAGTTGCAGCATGCATAGGTATCCATCCCCCTTTACTCCAATATCCCTAAATATAAATATAATCCTGTGCAACTAATTGCTACAGAAGTCATCCAATTAGTGGACAGAGTTCACCTCTGTAATTTAATCTGTTCTTTGAAAGCCAGGAAGTTTCTTTGAGAACATTAAACAACATGCAGAATCATAGATAACAAAGAACACAGCAGGCATGTCAGAGAGAACACCGTGAAGACGTTTAGACCACAGTTAGGTCATAAATCTAAACCCGAGTGTTGGACATCTCATGCATCACTTTTAAATGTCAGGGCTCTGGGTTGCTGGTGTGTGTGTGGTGTGTTTTTACAGAGCAGCTGGAGGGTGGAGACAAGCAGAGATTGCCTCGGGTCATGGGCGGTTCTAGACAGGGACGAACAGAGGTCAGCGACCCTGTAGAACGTCTTCATGGAAAAATTACGTTTGTGCATTCTTCCCATCCAGTCCAACGTAGCTTGAGCTATTAAGCAAAGAATAATGCTTAAAAGGTTCAGCTTTGAGATATTAAACAACGCTGCTAAAATACTGTAACGTTAATCAAAGGTTAATAAAAGGTCCTACAAAGTGTTGACTCGGAAGCCTAAATACTAAGCTTGCAACACATTTTACTTATTTGTAAAAAAAGTAAAAAATAAAAAAAATCCTGAATATGTCCATTTCCTTCCATTTCACAACTCTGCACTTTGTCGTCATGTGTCAAATAATTTCAACAAAACAAAATAAGCTTTGGTTGGATTATAATAAACAACTTCAAGAGGTGTGAATTTCATTGCAAGGCACTGAGTAGTAAGTTTAAGTTTTGGTTTCCAATGTAGTGTAGAACTGATTATTGTGTATTTTGTAATTCAAACTTTGTGTGGACTTTACCACAACAACAAAAGAACAATCTGATTTTATGGAAAAATACATGTTTCAAATGGTTTTTATGTCACAAAATTCCCAATTTCTGTTACAATATACATTAATAAACAAATATGTAAAATCTTGTGGCAGGCAAAAAACATCAACTGATGTTTCAATCTTCCAGAATACATCACATAGTTTAATCAGTTTGGGAAGCAGATCGTTCTGCACCAAGCCCAAAGGGTGACAGGCTATTAATTTTCGTTCCTAATTAGTTTTGTGAAATTACAGCTGTTGAGTTGAAGCACAAGAGGGCAGTTTTCCATGACAGGTGGGACAGAGTGGAAATACCTGCATCTCTCAGTCAGCCTGAAAGAAAAGCAAAACTAGCTGGACTTGTTGGCCAACAGGGTGTGAACTTTGGAAGGTGAGAAATTTTTATTTTATAAGGTTAAACGGCCTGTTTTTTTAGATTATTATTATTTGCAAAAATTATCTGTTTTTGACTTGTTTGCAGGTGTTAAGAACAAGAATAAGGCATTAATCAAAAGAATTGGATTTTGTGCAAACTATTTTCCATTGCAGCTACATTAAATTAAGGCAGGTTGAAAGTAAAATACAGAAAATAAATAAATAAAAATACTTGCATAATATCTTCTCGTCTTTAAAGCCTGGGAGGATGAACTGTTGCCCAAAGAAGATATTATGCTCTTTTGTATGGAAAAACAATGTAGCAACAGTTGCTTCAACAGAATGGCTTGTTTTCCAGTTTTACCACAATGCCTGGAGTTACAAACATGTGTTGTTTTGTAAGCAATAAAATCTTTTATTGACAGCATCTGTACAGAAAAATTAAATAAGTACCTTTTGTTTGGACAATTTCAGGAACTTTCCAAATTTGGATCAACATCAGTGAAACATTTTATCATTAAACACACATGTATAAATGGTGTGCACTGCAGGGCAATGTAATTTTCATATCAGGTTCAAAGATAAAGACTAAAGCTAAAGCTTTTTTCTAACTTTTTCACTGGAGTAATTTGACACCTTCAAACTGGGCTTCTGTGTCTTTAACAAGCTTCTGTTATTTCACAGTGTAATATATCATTATGTTGTTTACAAGCATTTTTAATAGCATTTGACTAAAACATAATTTGTATAAGCTCAGCAGATGTCCAGTTCTTCTAGTAGTTTGCCAATTGCTGCTGCCGCTAGTCGAGAGGAGATGTGTGAGGGTCTGTGAGGCACAAGCTCTTTAAAATATCTGAAATGCCAAATTAAAATAGCTATAAATTAACTCCTGCTGGTAGTTATTTTTGTTTTGGAAAAATTACCACAGAATGTCAGATGAATATAAAAATATACTTAAAACATTGATTGCAGGGTATAAAAGCATCTGAGTGAAATCATGAATTGTCAGTACAAAAAAAAAATGTCAAAAGGATATGAAATAACCAAAACTGCAGAGAAGAAAAAAGCTTAGTCCAGATTTTTTGGAGAGAGTTTCCAAGCAAAACTGGAGAAATATCAGCAAGGCATGCGGTTTGACATTAATAGACATTGACAAAGGAAGAAAGAAAAAAATAATCAAAGCAGTTTTTTTTTTTTTTGTTTTTTTTTTTTTTACAAGGTTGCTTGATTCTCATTAAAGATGAAAAGGTATGCATCCATCATGGTCTTACTATTTAACCCAGGGTTTATACAGTTTTAGGATCCACTGTAGCTATTTATTCAAGGTCAATCTTCATATTGCAGGCCACCTATCAAATCACCTATGTATAGCCACAAGCTAAGTGGAAAACAATTTTATTTGCATCCCCAAAGCTAAAACAATAAAACCATAAAAATAAATAACTTAATCTTTAACCCCTTAACTGTCATGATGATAAAGGTGTCCTCATTAGATAACATGTAAGCGTTTTGAGGATGACAGCTAAGTGGTTTAAAGGAAGGAATTTAATCAATTAATTTTTGGTGCACTCCCATTCTTTGTGACATTTGGCTGCACCTTCTACTTCCTAATTTAGTGTTTAATTAAAAAAAATATGGTTTGACATAAATTTTTCAGCTTAAGAACTGGTGAGTGGCATTTTTATTAAAGACAGCATAGAGTTTGGGTGCAATGTGTCTCACTGTAACTCTGCTGATCTTTAACACTTTGATTTCTGTAAAGACAAAAGAAATAAGGTTTAAATTGAAGTGTGTCTTTGATTTATGATTTCATTCAGAGTTTTGTGAATTACTCAGTTTCGGCCAGTAGAATCAAGTTGAAAACATAAAAACCATAAATTCAAATAAAACATAAATCCGTGGACAGATGACGTCAACTTAGCAAAAGATTTCTGTTTTTATAATAAAGTAACAGCATCAAATAAAAAAAGAAAATATCTTTTTAAAAAACTAGTAAGCAGGAAAAAAAGCTGCTTTTATTATACAGATATTTAAGTCCAAACATGACAAAAACAAAATAGAGAACATTGAGAAATATCTTCTAAAATCAATAACTTCCAGTACCTCCTTCATTCTGTTCAGAGGTGGGACTGACAATTCACCAGTCCATCACAGACCTACACTGAACAGACAGTATTTAGGACGTCTTCTTCCCATAACATTCGTGTTTTTTTAGAGAAAAGCACCAGAAGACGGCGAAAAACATATAAACTACACATAGAAAGCTGATGAAAGCTCTGCCTGATTAGTACTTTTAGTAGCATGGCATTTCAAAACTAATAAACATGGTTGAGATTAAAATTTGCTTTAATGCCAAAACACTCTAGTGAAGTTGTCAGGAACAGAACCTTCTCCAATTAGACACAAATGGCCCATAAGGTGCCTGGTCCTCCTCTCCAGTAGTACTATCAGAGACCCACCATCTTGATGTGTTTGTAGATTACTGCGTTCACAATTCCTTAGCTCAAGGTGAACCAATTTTAACATTTTCTTTGATTAATTTACTTTAGGATTGTTACAAATTTGTATTAAGCTTGCCAGAATGCCAGATTTATGTGAAGTTGCTGCTTTTCCCTCCAAGGTTTTCACAAAGCTGACATTCAATTGTGAATTATGTGGCGCCGTGCAAAAGGAAAGAGACATGAATGGATGAAATTAGATTTTAATACCCGCCAGGCTATGACAGAGTATCAGATGGTTCAGAGCCATGACAGACCAGAGGCGTGAAAAAAGTCTGTCTATCCGCTTAGAACCATCTCACAGAGCTAGAAAAGCCAAATAGACGTTCACCAGGGGGTTTATCATCACCATCTGCCATGGATCACATTTGCAAAGGCAAATATCATCTACACATAAATACACACAGTTAAGCGCTTCATTGTATTCAGATAATCAGAGTATATAATCCTCTGGTACGAGATGAAAAGAACAAACCCGGGAGTGTGATGTTTATCCAGGACGTATCTGCTGGGTGGCTGATACCTTCTGGGTACTAAATTTTCTGAACTTTGGGGAGAAAATACCATTTTGATTTCTTTCTTCACTGTGATTCTAGATGCTGTTTGATCACTGTTTAAGTAACACACAAGTTACATTTTGTTTTTGCTTTGCTTTTCTCAAAGAACAACAACTTTCAGCTTCTAGTACAACAGAAAGTGCTGTCAACACCTCATTTAGTAAAGCATCTAAATGCTGACAAAAAAGTCATTCAATGACATCTTCAGATAAAAAGAGCAAAGCTCTCCATTTTGCATGTAAATGTGGAGGAACTGGAAGGATGGAGGAATAATGTTGAGAGATAAAAAGATAATAAAAATGTGCTAATGCTAGTAAAACTACAAATTAAAAAGTACCAAAAAGTGTTTGATTTATAGTTTTATTTTACATTCTTTGATACATCATCTTTATAGCTATATTTACTATTTAGGTAAATTTCACAAGCAGTTGAGGGCACTGAATTTTGTTTAGTGGTGTAACAGTAAAGGGTGGAAAAGTCACATACATGCCATTTATTGTTTTATTGTGTTGATGGAGTGGGACCCAAATGCTTGGCAGACTGAGATGGCTGAGAAGATTTAAGAACAAACAAACATGAAGTTACAAATGAGGAGACATGAAGCGGTAGCAGGGAACAAATAGGACCTTGTACATGGAGAAGAGGGGAAAAAACGAGCGAATCCAGCGAGTAGTCAGTGAAAGAGATTGTAGAGTGAAGGCTGGAACAAAACACCGGAGCTGATTGGTTAACAGGTTGCAGGTGTGAGAAGAGAGAGTCACAGGCAGAGGAGAAATAAAGAATGACACAAGGGAGGGAGAGTAAACGAACAGGGGAACTAGGGAAACGAATGTTACTGCAACAAAGAATAACTAAGCACAAGAAATAAATGATAAACATGAACTAAGAGCAGACTGAGCTCGAAAAACAGAACATGGCTGATCAAATTAAAAATAAGAATAACTATACAAACACAGAAAACCCTAAATTCTGACAGCTACACTTTAAATTCATTCACTTCATATTTGTAAAATATTTAGCTGCCTATAAATCCTCTGAGGTCCTCAGCAGCACCTGAGGACTCACGTATGAAAGAGTGCGCAGTTTTCGAGCTGAAAGTTTGCGATGGGGAAAAAAAAATCATATAAAACCGTGCATAAACCTGTCACCACACACGTTACACTTATAAATCCGGATTTGCAGTGAATTGGGCGAAGCGGCATGTATGATAATTCTCTAACCCTAAATGCAAATTAGAATAAATAACCGGGAATACTCCCATAATTTGCCCGAATAACCATGATCGACTCTGCTAGAGTTTATTTCCAACTACAATTAAAAATCTTAATAAATGTTATGAAAAGGCGCCTTTCATGGCGCACAAGATCACCTTTACAAAAAATAAAAATGATCAAATTAAAAGCAAATCGTTTAAAAATAAATAATAATAATAATAATAATTTAGAGAAGATAGGGCATGTTGATTAATCCAAGTGAAAATGCTTGTTTGAATAGATGAGTTTTCAGTCACGATTTAAAAATAGAGAATTATTTGGGGTTATTTCGCCCGACCCAGTGAGAATGACTGTGTCCCACAGACAGCAAGCATTTCATGCGCTCTGGAGCACATACCGTTGCTCATTTACACGTGGCAAATAATTTACTATTTACATTCCAGTGAAGTTTTTCTATCTTTTTTGTTTTTTCATTTTATCGTTTAAGTTTAAGCAATAAAATATTAAAATTATTTTTAAAAAATTGGGTTTGATGCAGTCAGATGTCAGTGTACGAAGGTGACATTTGGTACAAGTTACTTATGTGCATGGCTGCAGCACATTTTGCAACAGGTAGACAGTTTTCATATTTATGCAAATTTTCATGCCCTGTTAATTTTTAGAATTGTGCCCTACATTACACGAGGCAACTGTTATACCCATTATTAAGTTGTTTTCATGCTGAGTCTCCATAAACTCCCTGCTTTATCAAAACAAAACTTACTTGAAGTCTTTCTGTGATTCATTGGCAAACATTTTCTCTCACCAAGATCTTCCACTTCACAGAAAACCCTCCCTTGCTCACTCAGCTTCTTCAGACCAGCAGTAGCAGCAACTAGCAAGGACCTGGTTGAACTGTGCATCTGCTGAACTCATCATAGGAACTACTTCTCAGTGCAACACTTGTAAGAACGGTTTGAAACAGATTGATGGAGAAATTTATTGTAATGATGTGCTGAAGGCAATGTCATGAAGAGCAATAACTTCCTAAAGAGACAGAAGCACAATTTCATGCTTTTAAATTGCAAAGGCAATTTTTTAAAGTCATATTTGATATATAAAACATTCTATAACAACTGAATGTGACATAGTTACTTGATTGTGGTATAAAATGGCATTATTTCTCTGGAAAACACATGATACTGTCCCTTTAAAAGCATACGCTAACCAGGAAGCCTTGAGAAAACACTGCTGTGGAAAAAAATGGTTAGATCAGACAAAACTGGAAGAGGCTGTTTCTTCTTGGTTGCATCATGGCTTCTTTTAAACTGTCCTGGTTGAACTGTAATGAGCTGACTGACACTGCCTGAAAAATATGGAAAAGGAAGCCAACTAACTACTCTTTTCTAAGAAAGGTAACACCTGGAAAATCTTAATTGCATGTGTATACATACTTTACCAGGTGTGGTACCTCATTAGGTGCCATGTTCTGTGAGAGTTTGTGACCTGTATTGAGCATGCACAGGGGTCTCTAGTGAGATTGCTGTGGCTCATTAAGATGGTGGCAGTGATTCTGGGTCCTGATTGCTGCATGTTGAAGCCTGATTAAACCAGAAGTAGCTCATCCATGACATACAAATCTGTGGTAGAGATGCCAAGGCTACAACCTCATCATACCCACACTGGTGCTCCAGGTAGCCTTATTTTGTGCAACATTTGGGCACCAGAGATTCTGCATCATGGATTCCTGGCATAGCCCTGGTTGGAAAAATAACACAGAGGAAAAAACAAGTCATACACTAAGAAATCAAAATAAAAACATTATGTTCATGTCCATAACACGGAGTGATGGATGAACTGTAAGGGTTTTGGAGTCTTCAGTGAAGGGGTTTCAGAAATAAAAATAAATATGATAAATAATCAACAATTAATAAAATATTTTTTTAACCACACGTCTTGTTTGAATTCAAAACAATAGCCAACCAGGAATTCATGTCTGTAGTCACAGGGCAGATCTTGTCTACTCAGGAATTTTCTGCTTCCTCCATATATTCAGCCTTCAACTGCACAGCATCGGAAAATTTAACTGACGTTTTGATGAGCCAGTAAAACTTTGATTTGAAGTCATTAGGCGTTTTCTCCAGGGGCGTGTCTTTAACCAATTCTGTCCCAGTCCATCCTAGCCAGATTCTTCTCCATTAACAGATCCTGTGCAGCTCCTGTCCATGTTTTGTAACCATCTCATGGGTAGTACAGGCTGGGTCAGGAAGTTTAAGAGCAAGCGATTTGATTGACTGCATTAATTAACAGGCCCGTGATTTACATATCCGTGTGACTAAAAGCAGGACCTTGCGGCCTCATTGAACAACAGCATCTTAACCACCATTTAAACAGAGCTGCTCAGTGTGAAGGAACATAATCATGATCAGCGCCAGGAGCACATACGTCAACCTTTGGAGGTTGACTGCGGTTTCACAACCCTGTAAGCAGCACATCTCTCTGAAGAACAAGCAGTAATAAAGAAGCAAGAAAAGGTGATGCGCATTTTATTCTTTGCTTGGTGTTTTCTTGTTAATAAAGTTCACATGTGAGTATTGGTGAACATCTTTTGACTGCGTCACCTAAATCTAAAAGGTTGCCCATGTTTAAATAAAAAAAGTTCCACAATATAGATAGATATGTATATGCTGCAAAAATAATCAGCAAATCTGAATTGTTTTTATTGCAAAATGAAATGCAACAGGGTCCCACAGCCATTATTCCTTCTGCACCGGCTGACAGACTTTGGTGTCAGTCAGAAGGAGATGCTGCTGTATTAGAGAGAATCATCAGGTACAACATTCCTGCCTGGTTTAGTAACCTGTCCGTACAAATGAAGCCCAGCTCACCTGTTGCACACAAAGAGCCACGAAGCTGATGGGAGTCAAGCAGAAAATGGTCACTTTAGACCATTTTCAATAAAACAATAACCCATAAAACCGTCTCAGTTATATTCTGCGTTCAGAGTATCAGCTTCTTCCTTCAGATTGGAAAATGTTTTTGTATTTGTTGTGATGTGTTTGTGATATGTATAGATTGTGTCACTTACAATTCCACTTTTTCTGCCCATGTGCGACCTACATCCAACTTTTTCATGGCAGTCTGTATGGCTGTAAAGATGACATCAGATCTGTACCAAAATGACAATCATCTGCAGTCTGAACAGTTCTGTTACTTTTTATCTGGCTTTGATGTCATTAATGTGAGACATCCATCCATTAAAAAACACAAATACGGTAAATCCACTTTTAGACAGTGGTTAAAAATTAGAATTATGAACTTATGAAAGAAGTCTGTGTCACTGAAGTGACAAAATTCAACCTCTCCCTGTTCCAGATGTGCATCCAAGCGAATTTCTCTACAGACGTTGCAGTTAATGCTTCATAACTTGTTGTGCTTTCTTAGTTGTACTTTCTTTTTTATTAGCTTCCTCCTTGTTATGATCTTTTGGCGATACTTTTTCCCATTCCTGAATAAACTTTAAAATAGATCTATAAACGGCTCCATCCTTTATTACTTCTGTAAAACAGTGTTCACACAAAAGTCTCATTGCTGTCAGATTTTATTAGTAGTATAAACAAGCCCATAAAAAATAAATACGTAAATAAATAAAATCGGATTTCAGAAAAAAAAATAAATAAATCTTGCAATGAGCATTAAGACCTGCTGTGTGAATGTTGCCCATAAGAGAAGCTGAAGTGGACATAAATACTCTGTAAACCAAGGGGAGAAGTCTAACACTAATCTGAGAAAATTACATTCATGCACAAGGAACAAAATGCAAGGATAAACAAATAAACTTAATATAGAGGACTGAACTTATTTGGCAAAAGCTTTTGAACAATATAGGTGAATGAACAGAATATGTGAAGATTCAAGTAGAAATAAACAAACAACAAGGAAACAATATAAACACAGAAGAAACCAAAACCCAAACACCAAAACGTGTCCGCCTTTAAAGGTTGTTAAATCATAAACAGGTGTCTGGTTAAAAATGTTCACAAATTATTTGCTGCTTTATCAGTCACAGAATCTTTAGCTGTTTTCAGGTTATGAGCTGGAAAATAATACACAAGCAGAAAAAGTCAATGTACTGGTGCAACAAAATAAAATCAGAGTTTTTAAGTTTATTTTACAAATGATTTGTGTGTTAAAGCTGCCTCATTCTTATCTCACAGGGTAGAAATTGTCTCTCCAGATTGGGTGCAGATGAGAGCATAAAAATAATTCTGAGAATATTACGTTCCTTTGCAATCGTAGCTCTTTGGAATGGGGGAAACTTGGCCGAACCCTAAAGCACAAACACAGAGAAACACATTCACTGTCAATTTACTCCTCCTGGAGGTATCCCTACAAATGGAAATTGTGAGAAAAAGTGGTTTATTTTTGCTGTTTCAAACAGTTGGAAGAAGGTTTTTTTATTAGACCGTTTGCTTCTCTTCGCCAATGAAACAGAATAATGAAAAAAGGACGCGTACACTTGCCGTCCATTCATTCCATAGTCCACATCCACAGAAAACTTTGCTCGTAAAATTCAGCCAGCTTTTTTCACTCACATGGCTAATAAAAACTGTTTCCAAGTGGTCCACTGAGAACTCTAAAGAAGTGCTTTCTGACTGCTGACAGCTGAGAGTTTCATTTTTTACCTCCCGTTCCTTTTTTGATTTCTATTATCCAGGACTTATAAAATAATTAGAGGATTTGTGTCCATTCTGTATCAAAAGGTGTAAAAGTGATTCAATGACAAGATGCTTCCTCTGTTATTAAGGAAACATAAGTGTCAATAGAGCCATTCTCTAGAGTGCCAAATGCTTACATCTTCATTGTTTCAGACTGGTTATTAAATCAGTCCAGATGGCTGAAGGAAGACGTTTTAGTCAAAGGAACAGAGATAAGCAGAAACAGAATAAGTGTAATGAGCTCACGGATTGATGTTTACACTTGTTTTTGCAGGCTACAAACTGCTGAAAAACTCTCATTCTGATATCTCCTTCATCTGACGTCAAGATTTATTGGAGGTTCAAGCAGAAATATGTATTTCTACACCCATCTGGGTGTTAGAGCTTTTTTTTTCTGGACCCCCATCTGGAGGCATGCCAGTAGCTTCGGAGTTCAGCTAAAGAAAGCAGTTTTATTTGAACAACTTTGGGAAAAGTTGAGAAAAAAAACATACTTTGGATTCAGTGCTCCATGTGTCTCCAGAGGATGGTTGAAAGACATTTTAACAAGTCAATAGACTGCAAAGCATTGAAAACTGAGTATCTGTAGGTGGTTTTTGATGGTAATTTGTCTTATTGCTGATGAGAACATCGCCGACTTCACCATTAGACTCAGATTTGGCTGCATTTGCAAAGTTTTTGCACACTAACGAGGGATTTGAATTTGGTTCCAATTTTGTCTCAATGAAGATGTTTTAAATATACATATATATATAAGAAGGGGGGTAAAACGTTTGAAAATATAAGCACGCTGTGTTTTTACTGAAGAGAAAGATATGGTTCAATTAGTGCAAATATGCAGAAATAATGACTTGGGTTTGAAAGCCACAAGTCATATTCCATCCTTCTGTTTTTTGTTTTTGTTTTTCTTTTTTTCCCACCAGGGGTCTCTTTTTGTGGGCCGCACACACACACACGCACACCCCCGCACACCACACTGTCACGTTATCTGAGTTTAAGCCAGACAATGTCACAAGCTTCTCTTCTGGATTACGAAGAACAAGGGCCGAGGTTCTACACAGTGCTTCGAAGTCCGCTTCTCAACTTAAAGCTGGGGTATGTAGCTTTTATTAATCTTCATTTATTTATTTATTGCATATTTGTTTAAACTTTAAAAATGTTGTGATGGTACAATACGAAACAGATAATCTGTGAAAAACATCATGAACTCTGGATTATTCTCAACAGAAATCCCTGAAAGGCATGAATGCAAAAAATATTGAATGATCTCATTCATTTTGTCAAAGAAATATGACATTGGAGGAGCCTTCTTTTCAAACATGACAACCTGACAGCAAAATTTCTCAGAAATGTCAAGGGTTTCAGGAAGACAAGGCGAATATTCTTGTGAGAGCAAATCAAAGCCATGATCTCAAGGTTATTATTTAGTAAAATTTGCTTTTCACTTTGCCAGTTTAAATCTAATTGATTTTATTAATATCTGAATAATAGAAAAATGTAAACACTTCAGACATTTTTCCAAATTTGGAACCTGGTATTAGTGCTGCCGTAAAGAAAACATACACAGACTCTCAGTGTTAATATCTTCTCATGCATTACATAATAGATTTATGAATACTGTTTATTTCCCACAGCTGTTGTTGCAATGATTTATATAAAACATTTGGTTCACAGGTGACTTTGAGGGATGTCATAATTTTCATTTTTTCCTTTTGGAAGGATAAAAAGAGCCAAGGACATTTATATTATAATTCACATTACTGCAAAAGTTGACAAATTTCCACAGATGAGTCAGGATAAATAATGCAGGAGACTGTCTGTAATTTTATTTCCATCCAGGCAGTTTTGCACACCTGTTTTACTGACATATAGCTGTTTTTGACAGACCAGAGTAAAATTTTTGCTTTGGGACTGATGGGCATATTAAGTACTTTTGGGAAAAGGACAGTTTTGCCAAAATAGCTTATCTATGAATGTAAAGGGTATTAATTTTCCAGGTGTGTGAAACCATCTTGGTGCATGTTGAAGATCGCTTCGTTTTTCCTCATTCGTTCCATTGTTGCATCACAGCACAGGGTCACAAAGATGATGATTCAAAATAAGTCAACATTTAAAGCAGAAGTGTTCCTCAATTCAGAGCAATATTTAGTTCTCAAAGTTTTTGGTTTTGTGAGGAAATGTGATTCTTTTCTATTTCCCCTAAGCCAAACCACTGTCAAGCTTTGAGCTATGGTCTCTATAGAGTAAAAGTTTGACAAAGACATTGCTCACACGAATAAAGCGTGTCATGGGTAAAATTACCCTGCAGGAGAAGAGAAAGATAAAATTACAACGAAATTCCACACAAAAATAAGTATCGCCAGCAGCTGTCTCAAAATGATTCTTGTTAAAAGCCTTAAAGGTTGTGGGGGGGAAGTGATAAACGCCTTTCATTCAGTACTTTAAAGACAGATTGAAACCACATGATTTTTCATATCCACGTGTGCCAGCTTTTGAAATCTGTTCAAGGAAGCACATCCCTGCATTCGTACTGCTTTCATGCATTTTCCTCAAAAACAAATGTCCTTGTTTTTCTTCCCCTGGTCTTGGTTTGTGGGTCATTATGGAGCCTAGCCGAAAATTCAAGCTGGGAGACAACGCACATCTGATCCATAACATCTACTCACCACGCCCCCGCTGCAGCCAATCAGGACCGATGCGCCGCACCAGACAATGGTCGTTCACGGATCCCTTCAAAAGGACAAGTTACCTGGATCTACCTGATCATCAGCCGCACTTCGACCCGCCTCCTCCCCATCTCCTCCCCATCTCCTCCTCATCTCCACCTTCATCCCGACAGACACCTTCCTGGCTCCCTCTGCGTTTCTTCATCTCAAGGCTTTGCTCCACCACCAACATTTGGACCCAGGGGAAGACTACCCTGAGCTTCGCTGGAACCGATCACCTGCCCTTGGTGATCCTCAGCTCACAAGTCTTCTGCCAGGTTCGAGTGCCAAAGAATTTGTACCATTAAATCTTCTAACTGCTATTTTTCTCTGTGTGAGTCTATCCAGATTGAAATGAAAGAAGTAGAAGAAGGGTGAATCTCTTTACCAAACTAAAAAATAGTTCAAATGTAAAAGTTAACTGGTACGAGTTTGAAAAACACAAAAAGAGCTTGATTTTGAGACAATGCTACAATAGTTTCATTTTTCATTTTTCATTGAGGCAAACTTTTCCTTCAGAGATACTTGTACTTTTTCATTTTTGCTGTCAGAGTTGTCAAAAAAGAAATCTTTGTTGGACAATATCTCCTACCCCAATTTCAAAGCTGAGCTAATTTATTTGTGGAAATTTTGAAATGGCTAGTTGGTGTTTCCCTTTACACTGGATGAGACTTAAAAGTATGCTTATATAAATGCTACAATTTTTTTATACATCCTGGTGGGGCATTCTGTCAATTGGTTAATATTAATAGAAGCGTACCTTCTCCATAATGTAGTACTTGTGCATCTTACGAATCTTAAGTACTTATAAAGTGTATGAATGTTAATCTTCTGACCTTGTAAAAAGTGCTTGCAGGAAATCCATAAATACCCAGAAGGCTGCCAGTCTTATCTGCAGTATTATGCATTTACATACTGCCATTTTAAAACACAATCAAGTCTTCAAACTTGTCTTCAGTTTATATATAAAACATAACTTAAAATAAATCTTATTTTGTAGTTGAAATGTCTTGAAATTGGGCCTCTGGCCACCAAAGACAGGATTCTTCAAATATGCAGGAAAGACTCAAGAAAATACTGATGAGGGAGGAACATTACACATGATGTAAAGTTAAAAAAAGTTTATTTTACATAATACTGCACAGTATTTTCTTTTATGATGTATAATCACTTATTCTTGCGTTTTTTATATATCCTAATTTTTTTGTAAATTTTTGATTTGCCCTTCATTTTGCTCATACGTCTGAATTTTTGCACTGATTGACAATAAAGGTTTGCCTTAATTTTTTTTTATTTTGTGAGTTTTTTCTATGTACAGACACCAAATTATATCAATATGACATCTTCTTGTCCTGTCATTAAATTGATTGTGTACACATTCATCAGCCGTGTTTAGACAGTGTCCTTTATCAAAATATAACATCAACAAAAGAAAAAAGAAAAACATCTAATGCTATAATTGGATTTCTCATTTCCTTGGCCGGTCTTCCTAACAGCTGCTCCTCTGTCTCAGATGGGATTTGAGCTGTGGGAGGCTTTCTAGATCAGTACTCTCAGATATCCGATAATTCAATAAGATTTGATAAAACGTGGGGAACTCCTGGCAATGATAAAATACCCCTTAAAGTACACCGCCTAGAGCTATTGCCATATATGTGTAAGCTGGGGTTAATTATCACCATCGAGCATTCAACTGGAAGCTTCAGAACACCAAACTTGGAAAGCAGCTGTGAAGCGAAATAGAATTAAGGCAGCGGACAGAGATACCAGAGGGAGACATAATCTGGACAGCGGACTGGCCTTCTATCTGGAACCCCGGGTTCTCCTCCGCTCATATCACATCACTAATCATTTACGGGCCCCAAAGGGGCTCTAATTTATGCTTTTGTTTAAAATGTCATAAACAGTACTCCAGAGAACCAGTGACATAAACCTGCCCTGAGATTTTGCATAAAGCTGATAAAAAAAAGTTATTCCCTCCATCACTAATATAGTATTAATATAATAATTTACCAGGAAAAAAAAAAACATTGGACTTTCCACCCTGCTTGAATTTAAACTATGAGAAGACCTGGTGATGATTATTAATCTTCCTGAATGCTATCTGGAAATGCTATCTGAAAACAGCAGAGCTTCCTGAATCTTTCCACATGCATGAGCTAAATTGTTCAGAGTAATCAGATAAACTTTCTTTCCACTTTTTTAAAAATGCCATTAATTTTTTATTTTTTTTTTGTGAAACTTATTAATGACCAAATGTTGAAAGAGCTCTGTTTTGTTGCAGATTCTACATAATATTGACAATAATGTAATTTCCATCTAAAATACAGATTAAAATCAACCAATGCAAATGGTGGACGGTGAGAACATATTTGACCTCTTCTACTGTTGCTTTCTTCTCACTTTTAAAGGTTTCAGGTCAGCAAATTTAGAAAAAGCAAATCTATGTACTTACCAAAAAAATATTTGCAGAATTTTAATTCAGTCGTAAGGGACTGGGTACTTTGACTAGGCCCATCCAAAATCTTATTTTTGTAACCATTACAATGTGAACTTACTGCTATGCCTTTTCATAATGTAGCAAGACCTTTGTTCTGCTACAGAGCCAAAGTTTTCCTAGGATCAAACTGAGTTCCAGACAACCTCCTTCATAATTTTATGGCAAAGAGAAATTCCAGCTATTACAGCAGGTTTTCCAGGTCCAGAAGAAACAAAGAAGCCAAAGACCATCACACCACTATTATCTTTGAGAGTAAGTATGATGTTCTTTTTCCAAACTGCTGTATGAGATTTATGTCAGATGTAATTGGTGAAAGTTCTTCCTAAAACTCCCACCTACGACAGATCGTTCCACAGGATATTTTCCCAAATGTTCTGGGTATCATGAGCTGCCAGTTCTGGTGTCCAAGTTCACTTCATGTTTCTTCATCCATGTTTTCTCTGTCTGTGAAGAGTAATTTTCACTGTGGTTCACTCGAATCCTCCAAGTTTGAAATTAACTTAGAACAGCCTTCCAGACTAGAAGTTGTCATTGGCTCAGTTTCTGGTTTGCTTTTAAGCCTTAACATTATGTATTTTTTTTGTTGTTTGTCATGTTATTAAAGCAATTTTATTGAAGTGATTTCTTGAATTTTCATGTGTTGCAGGAACTAATGAATTTAAAGTTACTCCATCATGATTTGATTGGGAGGTAATTATATTTTTGAAACGAGTCACATTGATTTGAGTATTTTCTCAAATTATCTTTGTCTGATTTGAAATTCATTTGGAAATGTGAAACAGGATGGCAGGATGCATCCAGGTGGCTGCAGTCTTCTGCTTATGCAGGATTTTCTAAATCATGCACATGCATTTCCAATTTGGATTACCAGATATTTTTCCTGTAAATAATTCTTCAGATGGGCAAAAGAGAAAACAAAAAACAATTGTTATCTGTTCTTGATTAGAGTTTCTAAATCCGGTTTAAATCTAAAAATAAAATATAAAAATCATGGTTCATCTTACTCTCATGGGTATGCTGTGAAAAGTTTTTGGCTCCTATTAATTACAAACTCCAAATTTCATATCCCTTCTTTCATTTCCCAAGACCCACTGGGTTGGAAATGGTCCCAGCTTCCATTGGAGCAAAACTTCAACCATATCCTGACAGGTTGCAGAGCCATTGCATGTCTAATTATAAAAACAAACAGACTCAGAGTGAATAGGGGACGTCAGAGCATCTTTTGAACATAGAACACCATTACGTCGCAGCCAACCAGCAGGCTTGAATTTCTTGTTGCGAGAGAACCATTCCAACACAATCAATGCCAGCCTCGTGCCTTCACAGTTAGATCTTCACTCGCTGTTTTATGGAAAGGTTAAGACTGTAATTGATCTTTTAATGTCAAAGCTAGTGTTTCTTGCTTCAGAACATATTTTAGGCATCAGATCATAAAAGAGTCTAGATCTGATGAACTCACAGGTCCACCATAAAAAATAAAAACAAACAAAAATAGCAAATCACATAGAGCCACGTTTGCTGAATGTGTCAAGGTCTTGGAAGATTCCTGTGTAATGTAGTTATGAGGAGTGGGAGCACTCCATGGGACTGTCTTGTCTCCATTTGGGTTCACCGTGTTGTCCGCGGATATCATATGCAACCATCTGTCATGTTTCTAGCTCATTTCCTGACTCGCATGCACAGATTTTCAGATGATTACTCTTGCCTGAGTTCCCTGCTTAGATGCTCCCTCGGCTGCTCTGGATTCTGTTAACATTGTGCTCACATGGTTTGCATCCATCACATCCCATCTCCACAGTATTTGTGCTGCTTTTTTTCTTTTCTCTCACTGCTGGTTTCTATTGTTGCTTTGTCCTTGAAAGTCCTTGAATTTCATCATTAAAGACAACCTTCATCATGCATATTTCTCTGATCCTCTGTGGGTTCCAATCAAAAAAGCAAACATGTTTCTTTCCAATATAAATTTAATTTTAACATGATGTAATAATCCTTTAAGATTCTGTTATGTTACTGTACTTTTACTAGATGATTGAGGATGAGCTGAGGGTGTTTGGTTGCATTTGATTTAATTTAAGAATATCGAAGTAAAGGGGAGCTGAATGCAAAGCAATGCAGAACACGAAGTATGACTAACAAGGTAGAGGACATGCAATAGATGGCACATCAACAAAACTCTATTGGAATCAACAGTCAGAGACTGCTTTTAATGTTGGCAACATTTACTGGCTTTGAATTACTTTTATTTACTTCATCCAGAAATGACAGCTGTTTTTTTTCTAAGTATTAAAGCACTCTCAGCTGAGATGTAAACAAATGAATTACTTAACAGAACCAAGTACAGTTTTAGCCAGCAATATTTTTCAGCTTGTGTGGGATGTCCAGCTCTGTTTTTAATTATTCCACCTGCTGTCTGTCATCCAAAGTGTCCCAAGGCATTTCTTTCACTTTCTGTTGCCCTGAAAAGGTTTGTCCATCACAGAACACTGCAGGCCTTATAGGAGCCACCAGTGAGGTGAAAGTCATTTTGTTTTATTGCACAGATGGTGTAATTTCTTCCCTGAGACTGTTTTATAGCTGCAAACATTCCAAAAACCTGCCATACTAGGGTGTTTTGTTGGTTGTTTATGCACAGAAATGAACTATCTAACGACAAAACAGAGACATTTAACTTAAATAAATACACTCAGTACTCATTTATTTATCAACCTTGTCTTATGGTCGTCCTGCTAAACATTGTGTGAACATTAAAAACAAAAACCCGCCACACCAGCTTGCACTGATTTGAGACTGATGTTTGCAGAAAGTTACGTCCTCCTAAAATGCTTCAGATTTCCTGGACAAAATTAAATAAAAAGTCTTTATAGCTCTGGGACACACAGTAATCCCTTGCAGTATTTTGAGTTGATCCTATTGCTGACAAAGACTTACTGGATTTGCTGTAGCTCCAGTAAATGCAGATTTATGCTAATATACTAACACAAAATAGTAATAATTTTAGTCTAAAACACGCTGAATTCTGCAGTTAAGATGCTTGCATGAATCAAAATGATGTTCAAACGTGGTTTTCATGCCCAACAGAGATTCAGACTGCAGTGTGCAGCCATGCGAGACCTGCTTCGCTGCGATGCACAGCTGTGATGTCTCCGTATTTCATCTGTAGTGCAGATGCAGTGGGAAACAAAGAACAATTGGAAGGTAAAATCACAAATAAGGAATGTGGGACATGCTGCTTTGATGCAGTGATAATGAATCTCTGCACTCTGTTGTTAAGCCAGTTTTACAGGCTGTTTTGGGAGAAATAACATAACTCTGTGGCACATGGGGCTGCACCACTCCAGGGAACAACAGGTACTGCAGACCAGCGCGGTGCAAAAGGCTCAAATAGGAGCTGATGAAGCTGACAACATCTTATCGTTCATCTTGAAATAATGTTATTTTTATCATTTACTGGTATGTAATACAATTTATGTGAACCACCTTTATCTTTAGCATTGTTTGACAAGTAAATGTTGACTGTAGCAAAGCAACAGTTATGTTAAAGTTTTTAATTCATTTTTAAAAATAGATCTTCATCAAATTCATGCAAACTTTTGCAAAGCTTCAGTACTTACGGCATGTAAATATATGTCATTCTCTCTGCTGTAATCCCAAAAGTCACCTCTCAATTTACCGAGTGAAAGGATTACTGTGAAATTAACAGTAATGAAGGAAAACTTAAACAAGATAGTTAATTCTCAACAGGTCCTCTTAACCCGAACTAATTTAAAAACTGACGAAGGACAAAAGAAAAAGCGGTCTTGTTGCCAATGAACTCAATATTTAATTTTCAAAATTAAAAATATAGTCTCCCTCAAGATAAATATGAGTAAGACCATCTGTCCTGTTAGCAGCACAACTCTTAGATCCTGAATCACAATGATCTGTGGACCCATTTATAGAAAAATGTTAAATGTTCAGCAGCTGATTTATTTTTATCTGTTAGAGAACTCTTATTTATGAAGATGATCTCAGGTTACCTAATAAACTTTTTCAGCTGGGCATCTGTCTTGCTAACAGGGATGGATTTCTCATTAGAGTCTGAGTTATTTAGTCTGCAGTTTTCAGTGTTTTTGGCAAAGGGAGCATACGTTTTCTCTGGACCCACTGATTTGTAAAACTCAGGTTCTTACAAGCTGCTTATAGTTATGGTAGCAAGGATTAATTATCGCCTTTTGTGTCTTCAGACTACATTAAAAATAATCTATTAAATGATAAAACTGAGTAAGGGTTTGCTTCCACTTTCCTCCACTGCCTGACTTTCACTTTTAAAGGATTTCCTGCTGCATGTTGTTTGATGTTAATCCTTTATAACTGGACACAATTGCATCTGACCTTCCTGAGCAGTGAGTTTTTTACTGCAGTGAGTTATGCACATTCTTACCTCAAAAACTCATTATAGTATAGTTGTGTGTCCTTGCTATGAATTGATTAGAAACTTAGAGCTGTGGCTGGACCCACAGCTTATCTCTATAATTTTAGCTGTAAAAGAAAATTGCATTTACACATGGAAATATGGAAAAAGTGAAAGACTTCAATGTCCTGTCTTGTTCCTTAGGACCCAGTATGGTCTGGATTATGTCCCAGCTGCAGCACACATAATTCAAATGATTGCATTACCTCTTTAACATACCAGATACCTGGTGAAGACCAATTTATTTCAATTAGGAGGATGGCAAAAAGGAAACATGCAATACATGCAGTAAAGATGATCAAAATTTTGTACATTTATTAAATGCCAGAATAATAACAGAATGTTTTTCTTATTTCTAATTCAGATACACTAGTTGTCAAAAAAATTACAATAAATCAAACAAGATATCAGAGCACAGCAATTATACCGCACAACTATAACTTCAAGACACCAGAAGAATGTCTTATGTCTGGTTCAACCCCAGAATAATAGCAGAAGTCATTTAGTCAGAAGGTTGGATGTAACTGGCAAGAGTCCTGTACCAATCTGAACTCAAAGAGGAAAGAACCATTACTCCAAATGCAACATAAAAAAGCCAGACTGCAGTTTTGGAGACATGTCTTGTCTGATGAAACTAAAATAGTGTGTTAGTTCAGTGAAATGGTTCCTAAGTCCAAAGACAATTAGTGGGCAGAGCTGAAAAGGTGAGTAAGCATAAACCTGATTTAGTTACACTAGTTCTGTCAGGAGCAATTGGTCAAAAGTCCTTCAAACTACTGTGAGACGGTTCTAGACGAATACAGCAAAAACATTTGAGGTGGGTTTAAAGGTGGGAAAAGCCGATTCTATTATAGAACCCAAATGAGGACTGAAACATGAAAATTTATAAATGCCTGTGGCCAAGCTCATAAACAGCTCAATAAAACAGTGATCATCAAGAACTACCATACGTTTGTATGAAGGTAATTGCAAGTAAGATAAAAAAAATTTTGTCATCATTACACTGTATGCTTCATGGTTAAATCAAAGATTAATGCATAAAGTCTGGTCCAAAACAATGCATGTGTGCACTGGCTACAGCAGCAACTTTTCAGGCACGTGGTACAGATACCTACATACTGTCTAACATATGTGATATAAGTTACATCTGTATGTGATCAAAGTTACACTGTTATGTCTGGATTCCCTGCTCTGACTCTGAAGCTCATAAAACGAGGTGTAGATCATTTTGTTTACTGAATCTTTCACAAGCTGTGCAAGCAAAAGATATCAGCCTTGGACAAACCACTGCAGCTGAGAATAAAAGAGCATAAAGCCATCACACAGACAGAGGGATATTGAAGATAAAACAAATAAAAATATTGCCCTTCCTGCCCCCTCCTCAAACGTCCTTTAAGGTCTCGTATTATCTGCATTCATTTTTTCTTATTTGTAATCTTCTAAGATCGGGTCCCTGGGCTTTAATGTCAATTTCTCCCCGGTTTCCCAGACCTGATGTAGGAGTCATTTGAGTTTTATTTTTTGCTGCTTATGCTCTTTGCTGTAAGGTTGACAAAAATGCCTCACCAAATGTCTCATGTAACACTATGAGCGTAAGTTGGAGGTTTGCTTTACCTGAGTTACACTTCTGTGTGTGCAGAAAGGTCTTGCCATGGCGTCATGTCATTTCTGTCAAATACTAAGGACATTTATGTGAAGTTCTTAATTTAAAGAGAAAAATAATAATCTTGCTCAATATTCTGGAATGTAGCAAATATAACTTATTCTCATAATAGTAGCCAACCTAAAGTCCAGGCTTGATGTTGTTTTTGACTTTTCCTATGATGTATGTAAATTTCTGGTTTCTGCCGAATGTCACATCACCTGATCCATGAAGAGCAAAATCAATTCAAAATGAAAAACACCTTTCACTACATAAAATAAAGTTATCCTGCAGTCACAAAGTGTGCAAAGACAATGAAAACCATCTTCCTGGATGGAACAACCAGTGCAGACAGAACAGAGTTTTGTACTGAAACATTTCAGAGCTGGAGATCTGGAAAGCTTTTTGCATGTCAAAATCTAAAATTTTAGAATCCACTTCTCACCCCTCTTTGGGAAAATCACATAAACTGCTGCAGGGAGCCAGAGTCCTGTTTGAAATTCATGAGCTCTGTCTCCCAAAGAAGAATAATATGCAACATTAAAAGGACGTACTTCTGCTTTCGCTGGATTATTTTCATATATTTTTGATACCGTGACATATTCCCATTTTTGCATGATGTGCAGTGTTGTTGGAGAGGAATTCTGATAAGTAAAGCTGCACCACAGTCACTTCTTGGCATTTTAGTGCAGCACTGCCAGTGTGAACTGTGGGATATAAGAAGAGATTAAATTAATAAAGCTCAAAGAAATAATAGTGTTTCTAAGACAAAATTAATAAATATAAATAATACAAATCAATTTACTTACAAAAGCTAAATTTACATGTTGCTTGAATTAGATTTTAATGTATATAATTTGATCAGCAGGAAAGCAGACACTGTCTCAGTCAGTAGAGAAGGTTGTGAGTTCAATTCTAACCCTGGGTTGAGTTGTGGGGATAGAAAACTGGCTAACCAGGCTGTGAGAAGAAGTTGAACGTTTTTTCAGCGGATGCGTTCCTCTCTGCTTCATCAGACCGTGGACTTCAGTTTTCACTGAAACACTTTGCAGCTGAGTGTGAAGATACCAGGATGAAGATCAGCACCTCCAAATCTGAAATATTTTTAGAATTTTGTTTGCAATTTTTGCTATGTAGTGGAATTCCAAAGAGATATTTAAAAGAAAGATAGAATAAGCTGTGTGTAAAGTGTCACTTTTCAAAAAGGATGTCAGTGTATGTTTATTCTGTGGCAAAGATTTATGAGGGGCTGAAACATTAATACTTGATGAGATTAAATAAATCATCCAGGATAACCATGACATAGTGGAAGAAAATTATATCCTGGGAGTTCTGACTTTTTTTTATTCAGAAGTAACCATCTGCCCTTTGCAGCAGTAATTTATTCAGTCTGTGTAAATCAATACCTACTACTGCAGAAGCAGGAAAAGGACAAGACATTTCAAATTTAATACAACCATAAATTAAAGTAAATAAACCAGCAGGTGGCATTCTGTTTGGTCTATGTCAAAACAGTTTCTAAATTAACTGCCATGATCTTTAAATTTTAAAAGTAAATGCTATCATGCGCAAGTCTATGTCTGTTTAAATTGTTTTTGTTCTGTGCAAACCCAATTGACCTGAATTATGTGGAGTCCATCATTGCCCACCATCTCAGGGTCTGACCTCATCAATTCTCTGGAGATCGAGATCTGGAGTTAAAGAACAAGATGTTTTCATCCAGCATTCCACGACTGAATGATTCAATACTTGATGTATTCTGTCAAACATTTTCAAGCCAATGTTTTGGATAATTAATAAATACCTATTGAGTGTTGAGCCCTGAATGATTTATTTATCTAGTATTTTAGTTTGTTCTCCTTTTTCTATCTCAACCTTTCTGACTCCCTCCCTGCTGTTTCCCTCCTCATCTGGTGAGATCCTCTCCATGTTAGATTCACGGGTTCAACCTCCTCCATTGTGCTGCTCTGCACACATACAGATGATTTTTCACTGCAAACCAGTACTAGCTGTAGTTTGTTGACCTACCTTGGAGGCTTTTGACTCCAATTTACATCCATGACAGCTTATTAAGTTTATCGTCATGTTGATCGTCGTTACACCGACCTCCCAGACTCTCGTCCACTTTCACAGAAGAACATCCTTCTTAGTCAACAACATCCATCAGCTGAAAATCGTGAGAGCTCAACTCAAAGATTGGGGCAACGTAGAAGCATTGTTCAAACCTTACATGCAAAAATATCTCAATGTTTCCGACTTCTCTTACCTTGAGAGAGTTGCCGTGTTGCTGTCTTTTTGGGGATTTGGTGGAAAATGTGGCTGTTATTTAGGTTAATGTGGGTGAGATGAGTCAATTAGCTACCAGTGATTACCCTAAAAATGTAGACAAGTTAATCAGTTTATCAAATTGAATTCATAACAAATTAGACAGAAAGAGAAGCAGTCAGATTTTTCATAGTTCATCCTCTTCTTCAGTCTTTTTGTGCTTCTCTCTTCCTCATGTTCACTCAGCTCTGCCAGAGAACTCACCTGAAAAAACCTCTGCATATAGGTACAACCAGATTTCCTCCAGAAAGGTAAAACCTGTTTAGTACTGCGTGTCCTATTTAGTGTGCTAATCCATGACCGGTCAACTCAAGTGATCCAGCCAGGACCTTGAAGTAGCCATTCTGTGTAGGACATCCTGCAAATGAAGCACCTGGAGCTCCAAACCTTCAAAATGGTTTCTGAACAATCAAACTCTGATCCTCTTTATCCCTGTCTGTCTTAAATGTTTCGTCATTTGGGTCTGGTTTAGCGCTGCACTGACATGTGACAGGAAAGCAGCTGAGCAAACCTGCAGACAGTTTAATCACAAAATCTTTTGCCTTGGCAGAAAAACAACTTGTGAAAAGAATTTCATTCTTGTCCACAATTAATTAAAAAGGTTCTTCAAATTAGAGAATCTTTGTTGTTTATCATAAAGCCAACAATTCACCAAGGATCACTTATTTTCACCCTCAGCCTTTTTTATGAAGGCAGATGATGAATTTGAAGGAAGAAAATGTAGCATGCAGACACCAAAACTACAATTGTGTTAAAAAGTTAAAATCTAGGCATCATGGGCATAAATGTCACATTAATTTGGGGCTTTAATAAATTTATTTGAACTGTTGTCCCAGTATGAACTGATGTTACAAGCAGATAATGTTAAGGTTTTTTTGTAATGCTTTTTTTTTTATGTAACTGGAACCAAAGTTTTCAAATTGAACATTCAGACTTTAATATTTACATACATTCACCCCAAAATCTCAATAAGGCCAAGGCTGTAATGGACACAGACTGGAGACCAACTTGTTGGAAGCAGAGATCAGTGAATGCACCATAAACAATTGTTGCCAAGTCATAACATCGACGCTTTGGTGTGAAGCATATATACACCATCATTTGGTGTGAAGCTTTTTTAAGACTTTGTGCCAAAGACTTAAAAAAGTCTTTGAAGATTTTCTTTTGCTAACAAATTTTGCTGGATGATAAATTGTCCCAAAATTTATTGCGATAAACAGTAATATTGTCTTGAGATAATTTTCAAGTAGTATAATGGTAACGCAAGAACACATTATCAAAGATCAAACTCTAAATTCTAAGGAACATTTAACACTGAAACTGGGAGACATTTAAAATGTCTAAAATAAATAAACAACAGAATCAATAAAGAAAATTAATTACAAAGTCTCTGAAAACAAATTGACCTTCAAAAAAGGCCTCGTTGAGACCAATAGATCAGATTGAAGTTTTTGTCAGACAGCTTTTATTAGAAAGAGAGAGAAAAGGGAAAAAAATAAATCATGAAAATGGAAATTAATAAGCTCATTTAAATTTATCATGCAATTAATTGATTTATTGCTTATTGAGACAGGCCTAGTCAGGGGAAGTATAAAGATTTAAGAAGCTCCTGAAAAGGACTCTCAGTTTCCTACATGTCGCAGTTGACAGTTATTGTAACTTGTCTTACTTGTGAACTCAATTGATTGCATGCGCCCATTTGGGATGATACAAGGTTTTTCAAAATGTCTTCCCCCCTCCAAACTAAACAGTTGGTTTAATATGAATCTTGACCGCTTCTCCTCCAAGACTGTCAGACGAGTTTGTATGAGCTCTAACCAAATTGATGAATTTTGGTGTCGAAACAGGACCTCTGTATCAGATTCATGGGAAATTGATACAATCTATTTTTCCAACTTCTGAGATATATATAAAAAGAAATCAGGTAGTCAAACCGCTGCTTAAAACAAACAGCGTACACTTCAAACATAATGACAACTCTGGTAAACTGTTGGCACACCAACTGTGGCAGACGGTCTTATCCAAAAATGGCCACATCCTCAGGCACCACAATAGACCCAGAACAGATCAACATGGAAGTTAAGAATTACTATTACTTCTTATATTCATCAGAAGTAAATTCAGGGAAGAAGAACTTTGATAGCTTTAACTCCTGGTTGAAAATTCCTCAAGTCAACTGAAATACAGCCAAAGAATTAGAGACCCAAATAACTACTACAGAACTTTTTTACTGCCCTTAAAGCAATACAATCTGGCAAATATCCGGGACCAGATGGCTTCCCGGTAGAGTTTTATAGGTGCTTTCAAAACAAACTCGCCCCAGTTCTTATTGAGATGTTCAATAAATCCTTTATGGTCGGTAAACTGCCACCATCATTAAACCAGACATCGATCTCTATATAAAATCTCTATACCTATAAAAAGATAAGGACCCGCTTAGCTGCTCATCTTACAGACCCATTAGTCCAACAGATGTAGACTTTAAACTCTTGACCAAGATGCTTGTCCTTTGTCTGGAAATAATTAGACATAATTTCTAACGGGGTTCATTAAAAATAGATACTTGTTTTTTTTTAACTCAAGACAATTCTTTAACACAGTAACAATTTTACCTCAAGCAGTTACATCTTTGGATGCTGAGAAGGCCTTCGACTGCGTTGAACGGGCATATTTATTTTATACTTTGGAGAAATTTGGCTTTTGGGATCATTTTAATTTCTTGAGTGAAGTTTTTATACCCATCACCCTTTGCCTCAGTAAGAACAACTAATAATCACTCCTCTTATTTTCCTTCTTATTGCTCCATGCCTCCAGGCTGCCCCTCTTATTGGCTGTGGTGATTGAGCCTCTTTCCATTGCAATTTGCAGCTATTTGCAAATTAAGGACATGGCATGTTATGCACAAGAACAAAAAGTATTGTTATATGCAGATGATCTCATTTTATTTATCACTGACTTCTCTATAACATTTCCTGGTGCACTTTCCATTTGTCAGTCATTTGGATCCATATCTGGAAGCAAATTAAATTTTGACAAAAGTGAGTTCCTTCCTCTTATGAAGAAAACACACAAATATTTATTTTATACTCCATCATTTAAGGTTGTCCAGCATGATCTAAAATATCTCAGGACTCAGGTCACTCCTAAATTAAAATATTATACCGCTAGTTGGTCAATTCTTAATTTGACATCAGCTACTCGGATTAATTGCATTAAGGTGAATATTTCTCTTATCGGTTTCAGTGTGTTCCAACCTTTTTCTGTAAATTAGATAATATTATGGATTTTATTGAGACTCCAAAAATATGCAGAGGCCAAAGAATATAAGAGTTATGGGCCTATCCAATCAGCCAATATTAAAATAATTACATTTTGCCTATTGGCTCTCAATTTCCCTCACCTGTTTGGTTAACCATGGAACAAGCTTCCTGATCAAGAGTCCTGTAAGCCAGACTCTCTTACCTTTAGTTTATTCACCCCTCAAGTCATCTCTCAAAGATTATACAAAAATATGGGGTAGTAAAGATGACAATAACATTTTAAATCAGTTTAGGTGCTTTCAGATATTGATAACAACTTTGCATCATTTGACTTTTGAGATACCTACAGATCTGTAGTTTTTTTTGCAAATAGGGTTCCTCAGTTTCCTTCTTTGCCATCCAACGACTCCTTTTGAAGCCTGTACCTACTCCAAAGGGTTTGATGGTTTCATTTATTGATCAAATTCCTTCACTTCAATTGTCCTCTTTGCACTGCACTCATTTAAATCACTCCAGGAGGTTGTGGATTTGAGTGAGGCCGATATCAGATGCAAACACTGCATTGTGTGAGGCAACTCCTACTGCAACATTAGCCGTGTTTCCATTACAAATGTGTGTAAATCTGCGTCTATATTCTGCTGATGTCAAAAAAAGAAAATCACAATTGTGGCGTTTCCATTAATAAATTAACCCCCCCAAGTTCTAACTGTAAATAGCTGACAGTATAGTCAATTGCAACATTATTTTGACAGTATAATTAATTGCAGTATTATTTCATGTTTGATCAATTTATGTATTTTAGATTTGTGGTATTTTTTATCCCCTTTATTTATTTACCTATATTTTGTCCTTCCCCTGGCGCAACGTTGTGTCTGTGGGGAAGATTGAAAAATATTGTCCTTGTTTTTTATTCCCAAGTTCAATAAGGAGAGAGATGAAAAAAAATAATAAGCTAATGTTGATTTGACCGGAGACAATACCGTTGACTGTTAACAAGAGTCAACTTGATTTATTTCCAAAAAGCAGGCTTCTGAAAGCAATTCAGATGATCCATTGCTATTGAACCACCAAGGGGCCCCTGCGGTAATCAAACACGGCAGGTTGGGGAAACAATTTATTAGTACTGTTTACATGTGAGGTCGTCCATGTTCAGGACTTTCTGCATTTTTCAATCCATTTCCAAAAGCTGAAATATAGGACGAGGCGTCGTGAGGCGCTTTGCTTCCCAAAATAGCAGAGAATCTCTCTTTTTTTCACAAATGAAGCAACAGATTGTCCGTGGAAATCAAATAGGACTGTCATTTTTATGCACCACAGCAAGGAGCAGAGCTGGAACAGAGATGATGAAATACTCTAGATCTAAAACATGCCACTAATTGATGCATGTTTACAAAGACAAAATGTATTCTTTGTCCTTTTCTTTGTTACATCAGTGGTTGTAAGAAAGCATCAGAAAACTCCCTCAAAAGCTTATTGGATCATGTAAAACTAATTTTGGATACCCCATGAATACTACTCACTAGAATTGCTTTTTCTTACAGGTAATCTGATTTGTCATTAAAAAGATAGGCTATATCCGATTTTTAATGCTGTGTTAGAGCTCTGCGTTATTAGCATTTTATTTGAGTTAACCTTTTTCTGTTTCCATCAATAACTCTTGACCTTTTTCCTTAAAGCCTTTTAACAGCCTTCTTTCCCCTGCCATTTCAGTTCTGGGTGTCCAAGGTGATTTTCAAGCATCATTGAGCAAAATACTCCTTCTGAGAGAATGCATCAGGCCCTGCAGCAAAGAATGAAAATAAGAATCAGTGCAAGCAAATTTTTCACATTTCTAATTTAGACTCTCACCACATATAAAAAAACCCACCACAGATATGAAGATCAAATTCAAGATATTTATCAAGTCTTTCAGCATGATGCTGCAGGACAGTTGTGCAGTTTGGAGTTTTTGTTTAAGCAACATGATCTCTTCCAGACAAACTTTGCCTAAAAGCAAACTAAATACGAGCAAAACAAAACTGTTAAAAGTGTAGCTGGTTCCAGTTTAGGCTTATAACAAGGTACTTTTTGGCTGTTTGTGAATATGGCAACCAAACACACAGAATTAAATTTAAATAAAAAGTGTAGAAAGGCATAACTAACTTTGGGCAGCTTTTACCCTCTTTTTCACCCTAAGGCAATGTTACATCTATTAACAAGTAATAGGTTAGGCTAAGCATCCATTCAGCAGCTGTGCCCCACAGTCATAAAACTTAGATGAAAATTAAATGGCTCAATGGGATCTGCCTGACAAAAAAATGAGTATCTCTGAGTATATCTGTGCACGCTTCAAGAGCCATGAATTATTCGTCTGATATACTTCAAAGCCTTCAGCAGTATAAAGGGATCTGTTTTTTTTTTTTTAAACTTATGTTCCCATTGTTCAATGTAGTTCAAAGTATCTCCTAAAATATCTTTGTTGCAGTTTCAGCAATTAATGAATTTTTGATGCAACTTTCTTCTCAGAAATCTCCCAAACTTAGCCGAGCAAGATCATCTACGGGGTTGTCACAAATAGTTCATTTTTTTCTGAAAGAAGACAAATCCTCATTAGATTATAGTCACCATGTTACACAAACATGTATGGATATAATTATGCACTCTGTGTACTTGTACCTTGGTGAATGCAATTTCAGTTTTGTTCAAATATTTTACCTAAGCATCAAGTATTCCTGAGTAAAAAATATCTATTAAAAACTTGCGTAGATGAAACTAAAAGTGTTGTGGAAGTAAGTGGACAGTCAGAAATAATTACCTTTAGCTTATAGTTCTTTTGCTGGTTTGGATGAATGTTCAGAGTCACTGTGAAGCTGGAAAATAAAATCTCTATGGCTCTATGGACAACCTCTATGGCTCTAGTAAAGACCTGTCATGATTTTCCTGCTTCCTGCTGTGATTCATGCTGCTCCTTAACTCACAGCTCCTCCTTGATTAGCTTCCATCTTTTGTCTTCTTTTCTTTCTTCATGGTGGTTGGCAAACAACTTATAGGTGGATTACCATCACCTTCCAGATTAGAGTATGGAACAGATATTTAACTATTATAATCTCCCCATAATACCTGTTCTTCTTAGAAAACTAAAAATACTGCTAAAAACTACATCCCCAGATGATCCCTGAAACAATTCCCTAATATCTAATTTATTTTTATTCCTACTTAAATCTCTTTTATGTAGGAATAAAACTTCTCTCTTTCCTTAACATATTTATTACATTCTAAAAAATATGTTGTACTGTTTTTAATTTTCCACAATAATTACAACAACCTATATTATGTTTATTAATTATTTTAAGAGTACCATTTAATCCTCTATTTCCAAACCTTATTCTAGATATAACATCTTCTTTTTTAGTTCTATTACATTTTCTTAATTCCCCAACTTTGTTTTGGATGCTATAATAAAACCTAACAATGCCTCCTCTATCCCATTGTTCTTGCCATTTCTTCTTGATATACATTTTAATAATATTCTTTACCTCATTTTTACTTATTTTAATATTTAAATCAACAATATTCTTTTTTGTTGAACTCTTATCAAAACTATCAGCCAACTCATTTCCTATCACACCAATGCAGGCAGGAATCCAAACAAGTTTAACATGAGAACCATAATTTTTAATCCTAAATATTGAGTTAATTATATCCAATGTAATATTTTGCCTTGGTTTAGAATTTAACTCTTGAATACTTATTAATGCACTACTTAAATTTGAACAAATTAAAACCTCTCTCTCTTGTTTCTTCAATCCATTTTAAAGCCATTAAAATTAATTCATCTGTGTACACTGTCAATTTATCTGTTATTCTTTTATTTCTCATAATATTTAAATCTGGAATTACAAATGATATACCTACTGTCATTTAACATTTTAGAAGCATCTGTATATATTTGTATATACTTTGAATATTCTCTTTCTATATAACTTTCCACCTCTTTCTTTTCTAACTGTCTCCCTTTTTTCAGTAAGTTTAAATTAATTTCGACCTGTCCAAATATCCATGATGGAATAACAAGAATAACAACCACAGGATTAATTAGAAAATTATCCATTCCAACATCTTTTACTTTATTTATAATTATCCATCCAAAACTATTAAGTTTATGCTCCTATCTGATTGCTGATGGCTCTTAGCTGTGCTGCTCACTAATGCTTTTTGGATTGTGTATTTCCTCTGTCTCTTATATGGAGGTATTTTTGGTGTAGAAGTATTTGATTTGGACAATAAATAATACTGCCACGTGTGGTGAAGTAGTGAAATACCTCAACCATTAAGTCTCTTATTGTTTTCAAGAGTTTTGCTCAAATCTGGCATGGACTTAGAAGAGTTTCTCCATTTCATCCACCTTGAAAAAGTCTCAAGCTGCATCTGAGGAAACACAATCCCAGAACACGATGCTGCCACCACCATATTTCACTGTGGATACGGTGTTCTTTTATTGATCAGCTGTGGTTTTTTCCATTTTTGCAACTGAACCCTATAAGAGCCAAAAGATTATCAGACCCAAATTGAAGTCAGACTTTCAGTCTCAGAAGTGGTCAGTCTTTCCATGGGAAGTTGTGAAAGTCTTAATTGACACTGAATTTGAGTACAACAGGGAGACAAACAACAGATTTGGCTTGTTCAGTTCAACCATTTATGTTCTGTAAATAAAATTTTCTTTTAACTATTCTTTTGGAAAACGGAATAAACAGCCAACATGTTAGAAATAGATGGACTACTTGAGTAATTAAGGACATAAAAGATGAATAAGATGAATTAAATTGATTTGCGAGTGTTGCAGGAATCCTCTGACCCTGGATTGAAAAGAAATGGAACAAAACTTTGATATTTTCTTCTTTTTCTAGTTCATCCGAGGACAAGTACAATAAAAGAAAATTCCAGTATTATGATATTTGTAGCAAGAGTAATGATTTACAGCATTTGTGTCTGGAGGAAGATTAAGAATTATAAAGATCTGAAAGAAGCAAATCATAGAAATGATAAACAATAGAACAAATATGTAAAAGTAATAAGTGCATGTTTCTAAAATAAAACTATTGGAATAGCTTTAAAAATGTTATTCAATACATAGTCATTTAAGTCGTTCAATCATTTAACCGTAAAAGTGTTGGAAGAAAATCAATAGATTACATGTGATGCAAACACTAAATAGATATTTTATCAGATTATAATTCTGACATACACAATATTAATTACAAACATACCAACATGTTTTTTTCTTAAATACCTTGAATATTTCCTAGACACTGAAACTACAAGGTGAAAGGTAAGTTGTCTAGGCTCATATGATGTTTTCTAAAAATGTGAAAAGAAAGAAAATGAATTAAATAAACTGCTTGTACAGATGCAGTAGTGAAATTCAATTGTTGTTAATTTTATTTAGTTACAGTTTATATAATCACCTAACATAATGTTGCATATAAAAGAAAGCAACAGCTGCTAGAAGGGCTTTTAGTCTAAGCTTTATTAGAAAATCTATTCTCTATTTGCTGTAAATACAATGAATTTGACTAATAATCATTTTACTTATTATTTAAAGAATAATTTAGACCTGTTTTTTTAACAATACAAAATGACCTTAATTTCTCATGATGAACTTAAAAAAAACATTAATGAAGAGGAGTTTGTCTAATTTGGGGAAGGAGATTGTTTTGCTTTCGAGGACGTTTTCCATTTTATTTTGCTCTTATCAAAGCTAATGCTTGTACACAACAATAAATATAGCTGCACATGATATATAGCACAAAGATTTCCTTTTAAGGTTAGTCAGATTGGTGGAATACTGAAATCCTCCTGCTTCTGACCCGTATAGATCTCTCTGGCAGACAAACTACCCATAAACACACACACACACACACACAAATCTGTTGTCATAAAGAGTCTGTTCTGTAATTTAAGCAATCTGCCACTAAGACATTTTCAATTATTAACTTTTTGCTCTTTCTACTTGATAGATGATTAATTCCCATAAGAAAAGCAGATTATAATGTTTGGCATTTTATTGGTTTATCAGGGCAAAGATTAAAGCTACATTATGAATTTGATTATTGAAGTCAAAAAGGAGAATGTCGATTATAAGTTGTGGCAAATCTTTCAACTCTCTCATGATGGCACAGTCTTTTCCTCCTGAACCGTTGATAAAAACAGAAATAAAACTCAGATATTTAGAGACCATTGACAAAACTGGAAAAAGAAGGGGCACACAGGAGGAGGAGCAGCTCTAAGCAGTTACAGCTCAAGCATTAACTCCCTAACTGCTTTCTTGACAAACTGCAGAGGTATCGCTGTGGCTGACAATGACAGAAAGAACCGAAGTGCCTTTGAAGCCTTGCTGCAGTAATAATGGTTCAGGAACACACTGAACCATCTTTTCATGAGGTTTGTAAGGCTACAGGAAGAGATTAAAGGGAAGTTTAATGATAGGTGTGGAGTTGAATGCTATGCCTGCAGCTGAATCTTGATTCAAAACCAAAAAATTACTTTCCCAACTCAGGGACAGGGAAGAGTAAAACAGCTATGTGTTTGATCTCATATAGAGCTGATTTATGTAAAGCCAGTCAAACTGATATCGAAACTTATTGTATGGTTCTATTTCCCTCGATGATGTGTGTTACGCCCCCAGAGTCTAGGGGTTCAGGGGCGAACCAGAATGTCCACAGAAAAAGCAAGTATATATAAAGGTTACTTATTACAAAAAAGGAGGTTTCACAGAACCAAGACACAATAAATTCAACCCAAATAACACAGGAGGAAATTAAAAAAAACAAGGCAAACTAACAAACTAAAGAATATTAAGTGTAAATGAAATTACAAAGTGTCCAAACAAGTCAAGCCAAAGTAAACTCAAATAACCCGAAAGAAAAGTCAAAAGGGCACACCAAACCTCCCTAGCACAAGCGTCTAGCTTGAAAAAGCAAACAAAGGCAAACTGCTATAGCAGACCAAACAACAAAAGTTTCAAAATTGCCCAAAGCTGTAGCAAAATACAAAAGGTTGGGGAACAGCTTTACAAAACCTCTTTCTACTAGCTGCCACCTGGAAGAATGTGTCAGGAGCCTTTGAAAGGAACAGGTGAGGCTCATCAGCATCTTCTTCTTCTTCTTCTTCTTGATTTTATTGGCGGTTGGCAACAAACTTTAAGTAGCATTAACGCTACTTACTGGTATGGAGTGTGGTTCGAGATGGACTATCAATTTATATAAATACTTGTATACTTCTACACATACCATTAATAGATACATTTAAATAAATAAATTTCATAATTATATATGCATACATACTCTTATCCATTTTTATACATATCTTTATAATCCACCCCTCTAGATCATGTACATATTCACACACACACCTACTATAATCAAATTCTTTGAAATAATTTAGTTTTCTTTAAATATTTAATAATTATTTGTATATGTTTACTCCCCGAATTCTTCCTCAAAATATCTAACAAATTAATCTTTTCCTTAATACATTCAAACTCTCTTCTCATACATCTTCTTTCTCTTTCATACTTATGACATTCTAACATAACATGTTCTATTGTTTCATATTTGTCACAGTAATCACATTTTCCATTAATATGCTTTTGTATTTTAAAAAGTGTATAATTAAGTCATGTATGCCCAAATCTTAATCTTGTTATCACCCTTCCCTCCTTTCCATTTCTTCTTCCATTTCTTTTCTCTCCTACTATTTTCTGAATTTTATAAAACCATCTTCCTGTTTTTTCTTCATCCCACCTTTTTTGCCTTTTTTTTTGCCAGTTTTTCTTTAACCATACTCTTTCCCTCAGATTTACTTGTTTTAACTGCAAAACTAATAGGATTATGAATTGCCCTCTTTGCCATTTTATCTGCCCTCTCGTTTCCTTCTACCCCAATATGTGCTGGAACCCACACAAATATAACTATTAGACCCATATTTTGCATCCTAAACAATGTATGCAATATTTCTAGTAAAATGTCCATCCTACTATCTGATTGAATATTTTTTAAACTTAACAATGCTGAGCTTGAATCTGAACATATCACTGTTTTTAATGGTTTTATTTCTTCTACCCATTGTAACGCTAATAATATTGCCAATATTTCTCCTGTGTATACTGATAGTCCGTCTGTAATCCGTTTTCCTATTTTTAAATCGAATTGTGGTACCACAAAAGCTACTCCTATTTTTCCATTTATTTTTGACGCATCTGTATAAATTTGAATATATTGATAATAATTGTTTAAATGTATCTGTACTGAATATCTATCTACCATGTAAGATTTATCTTGTTTCTTTTCCATTATTGACATGTCTACGGTTGCTTCTGGTAGAATCCATGGCGGTGTTATTGACATTGCTGTTTGACTTATTTCTAAACTATTAATCTTAAATTCTTTTATTTTATTTTCAATATTCCATCCAAAACTCCTCATTTCTTTCTTTTCTTTTTCCCAACATGGACTTAAAATTTTCCAAGTTGGATGATCAAGTTTATTGCTTTGCAAATTTAACCAGTAATTTATTTCTAGTTTTGTTCTTCTTAAATCTAATGGCATTTCTCCCATTTCTACTTCTCATCTGATTGGATTGGCGTCGCTCCTGCAACTTCAGAAGAGATGCTGTCACAGCTGATCCTGCATAACAAACAAAAGTAAAAGAGCCTGCACAGCCTCAAGAGGCCAGGGGCCGTAACACTCCCCCCCTTAAATGACGAAATCCAGGTTTGTAAATACTAAGTGCCACGCAAAAATAAACAAAAACCCATACTCACAACCTGGAAAGGCCATCAGCAAGAACATTTTCCGTTCCTTTTTTATGTTGAATGTATTCTTGAAGTAGTAAAATTGATGGAGGAAAATACAGAAAGAAATTCAGCTTATACTTTCTTATTGAATTTGCTAAATAAAATGATAGATGTCCTAGTTGAGGTATTTACACCCCACCCTTGAGCAATGCTGGGAGGGATTAAGAAAAGCTCTGGAAAAAATCCCAATACATTTGAACTTTGCCAAGGGATGAGTACATTTTTGAGCTGTCATCAAACTGTTTGGATGGTCAAACAAGCAGCAGATGAGATCAAAGCGGCATTCCTCACTGTAGTGAATCAAAGTTTATATTGAAACCAAGTTGTAAATGTATTGTTTTAATTTAAACATAATGCTTAAAGAGCAGGGTTTCAAGGTCAAGGAGGGTTTGGCAGAGCAGGCATGTGTCTGTCTTCAGAGATTATTGAGCAAGACGTGAGTAGACCCTGCACAGGTGAACAGTCCATCACATGAGGATGCAGAAATTAACAGAACAAAGAGCCACCCATGCACAGAATTAATGTTTAGATGAAACTACTACTTCAGAGCAGCTTTTAAACAACTGAAGAAACAGAGTCACTTAATTGTGCAATAAAATGGCAGAGTGTGCCTAAAAAACACTGAGTCCCCCAATTCTTTATAAAAATTGTGATGGAATAAAGTCCTTTTTTTTACTGTTGAGCAAAGTAAGTGAACCGAGGACATAAAACAAACTCAGCTGCGATGAATGATTCAGAGAGAGAAAACTTATTGAGGCATGAAGAATAAAATGACCATCAAACGACAACCCAGTGAGCTTAAACTGCTAAATTTTGTATTTTTCATTAAATATATTAAAGCAATAGAATTTAGCCCCTTTGTTTAACCAACTAATAACAAACAACACCTGCTACATCCTTAAATTGGATTCTAGGACAGACGGGCTGAAAGATCAAGATGGCTGTAATTTTAGAGAAAAATAAAATTTTTGGAACACTCTACAAACATAGAAATGATAAACTAGCAAGACTTTTATGGTGTTCAGCTACATCTGTGCATGCATAAATTAGATGATGGGCTCAGCATTTTTGTTGGTGGGGGAAACAAGACAAAGCTTGGAAACCTCTGATCTAAGTTAGTGGTTCTTCTTCTGATATCATTCTTTGGTAGCCATAAGTCATTTGTCCAGGGGTTTAAAGGATTGAATTAGCTCTTCTGCATATCACTGAGTACTGGAACACATTAACACTTTAAGGCCAAAATAATAATTTGAAAAACCTAACCGAGATGCTGCGAGTTGTTATAAATATGTGTAGGATCACTTACTTTCAGTGTAACTTTGAAGTCTGATTTGCCATATGGCAGATTTATTCCTTCAGTATGTCATCACTGCCACGCAAAGCCTAGAATACCCACAGCAGGTTTCTGCCACCGCATGTCTGGCATCCACACTGCCTTCTTACACACTCAGCTTGTTGGTTCGGACCATTTCAAACCATATTTCTGTTTTTTTAGCTAGTTCACCCCTAGACAGCAAAAAAAAAAAAAAAAAAAAAAAAAACGGTGGGAAGGGATTCATAGAAACCAGACTGGAAATGTGTGAGTGTGAGTGTTAAGCCTCACAATCAGATACTCTGCAACATTTTGCAGTTTTGTAAAGCAAACTTTAATAAACTAGGTCTTGTTTTTATTACGATTTTTGAACCAATCCCTCGGGCTAAAAATTTTTCCCATCTGCTTCAGAAAAGCCAGCATTTATTAAGAATGCCAAACGTTTTTAGTGCCTACTTTAAATCATATAAATACACAGCTTTGTGCTGTAAAATAAAATACTGCTTCCGAGATTTCTCCTGCCTTCACCTAAGTCTCAGAGCAAACAGATTCTCATGTTGGACAAAGCCTATTTGAGTAAATGCAAAAAGTAGATTTCAAGTCATTAATTAACAAGGGTGAAACCTGGATCTGTATAAAATATAAGGTCAGTGTTCTTTATTAAATAAGATGGACAAAATAAATTTATTTGAGGCCAAAATCACTGCTGACTGAAAACAACTAAAAGTCTGCTCCTGTTGGCGCCGGCAGATGTGAGCTCTGCAGAGCCATGCTAACCAATAAATAGGCAGAAGTTGACACCTTTAAGATGTCACTCCTCCTCATTTGCATAATGAGGCCAAAATGTATGAAGTAAAAACAGGAGATAAAAAATATCTGAAAAGAACACATGGAAATAAAGATGAATGGGGAAAAAGCCCCATAAAAATTAAAGACATAGATGTCTCTGAGTAAAAAACTGCTTTCAAAAAAATACAATTTATATTATGCACTTAAATATATCACTTGTTGGAACTAAATTTAAAAAAATAAATATGAAGGTTAATAATAATCACAAAAATTTTCCAAACTCTTATTTTTCTAATCCAAACCCAGAAAATCCTAAAATCAAATTACTTACTTTTCCAGACAGCATACAGGAACCCTGACAGGAATATGAAAATAAAGGAAAGAAAGAAAGAGGGCTGCACAGTGGCGCAGTTGGTAGAGCTGTTGCCTTGAAGGAAGAAGGTCCTGGGTTCGATTCCCGGCCCGGGGTCTTTCTGTGTGGAGTTTGCATGTTCTCCCTGTGCATGCGTGGGTTCTCTCTGGGTTCTCCGGCTTCCTCCCACAGTCCACAAACATGACTGTTAAGTTAATTGGTCTCTCTAAATTCTCCCTATGTGTGAGTGTGTGTGTGCATGGTTGTTTGTCTTGTATGTCTTTGTGTTGCCCTGCGACAGACTGGCGACCTGTCCAGGGTGACCTCACCTCTCACCCGGAACGTAGCTGGAAATAGGCACCAGAATCCCTCCCGAACCCATTAGGGACAAGGGTCAACAGAAAATGGATGGATGAATTCAAAAGATGCATCCCACTTTTATTACAAGAAATATGAAAACGATGAATCATTTTCCTTCCATTTCACAGCTGTTTCCGTTTTGTGTTGGTCTAAAATAAAAGTGTGAGAAAAGTTCACATCACATTGAAAGAGCGTTGCTATGTTTTAGAACGTCTTTCCAGCATTCTGACAGACACAATAGAGCTTTACAGCCAATATCCTTGTGAAGATTTTTATCACAGTTCATCATTTGGGTGCGAGTCCTGCAACCAGTTTGTGTAGACGGCAACAGGATCTACAGACCAGTGCTTGTGGAAGGAGATGGAGTGCTGCAGGGTAATCCTTGTTCCTGAGTAGTCATCCGGTTGGGCCTAGAGCAAAAAAAAAAGAAAAAAAGAAAAGTGTTTTCCTCTGTTAATCTCCCACTGGAGGCAAAATGGTTCTTGTTTGGGGATTCCCATGACCAATAAATGCGTAAATTGCTTCTTTGCCAATAGTTTGTCACAATACTGTTGCAGTGGTTGTTCTTAAGTCACAAGGTTTTGAGTTTAAGCCTGAAAATGTCCACTTATAGTAGAAAAAGTTATAAAATTAGGGTCATGCAGAGAAACAGCTGATGGGACTTTCACATTTAAACATATTCCTCTTCACAACTTTATGGGGGTTTTTTCCCCATAAATAATACTCATTGTTCATTGAGAATCTATGCTATTATTGAATCTTGCTGGGAACTAAATGCCCTTATAATCTTGATTTAGTTGTATAAACTGGTAATAAGGGAAGAGATACACAGCATGTCATGGTCTGTACCTGGTGGAACAGCGGACTGTGTGTGATGGGAACCCCAATGGAAGTGAAGCACCTCCCCAAGACCATGTCATCAGGAGCATCATCACTGTAGCAGCTGCAGCCACTGGAGAGCAGGATGGACACCGCTGTCCTACTAAGGACCATCCTACACATGAACATACAATCTGTAAGAAGACGGGCTACTTGTCACTTGTCACATGTCAACATAAGGTAAGCTCAACTATATAAAACGGCATAATTCAGTTTTTACTGTTGTGGTTTTTCCATGTTTCCTGCAAGAACAAAAGTTTTAAAGACTTTCTAATTCACAGCAATTCTGTGAATTATGTGTAGTGTATATCAAAACTTTGTAGTAATTTCTTTTTTTTTAAACCCTCTTTGACCCACATAGAGTGTCAGTCCACCTCTGATCCAAATAAAAATAATGCATACATAGACCAATAACAATAAAGGAAGAAATGTTTAAACACTAACATATTAGCATGTCACAGTTTCTCTTCTACTTAAATAACATGTAGACAAGCTGATATTTTTGAGATGATAATACAGAAAAAGTATTATTTAAATATTTTCAAAGTTACAGAGCTCTAATAAATTTAATAATAAAGCAAGTTAGTGGAAATCATTGCTGTTTGTTTTGTTTTTAACTAAACTTTTATTTATTGACAAAATGGATTTATAACCCTGAAAGAGTTGGATGTAGATCTATTTTTTATTCGACAGAATATTCACAAAAAAATCAAATGCATCTGAGCTATTCCCCATGTTTCTACTAGTATATTAAAATATCATCTTTGTTCCTGGTTTTTGAGGAAGGAAGGGCGATTTGCCATCAACCTGTTCCTTCGTTCCCTGCAGATTGTCCATCATAACCTTTTTAGGACACTGACTTACTTAGTCCAAAACTTTAATGCTACTTTGTCAGAAAAAATGTAATTGTTAAAACAGTTCAGCTTTCTCACCTGCTTTTTGCAGTTCTCATTAGTTCGTAATGAGAAATCTGCATCAACAGCTTAGAGCTCTGCAAAGCACCTGATCTCTGCCTCTTTGTTCTTCCCAGAGAGTAGATACCACTATTAAATTTAAATTTCAAGTAAGTAATTGGGTGTAATTCTAATTTTGTTTTTGTTGTTGATTTTATTTTATTTACCAAGGCAGAAAAAATGTATTCGTATAAAGTTAATGAACTCATGCCGCAGCAGAAAATCTCTGAGAACAGATTCTTCTTGGGCAGGTTTATGACTCAGCTGAACAAGTGACTTCACAAAGACGCATGATACAATCCCTTCAGATGAGGATTGTATTGGTCAAGTTAATGTAGCATTAAGACTTAGAATAATATCTTCACATACCCTCCTCCTCCTGTTGTGTAGCTGTATCCGTTCTGCATCAGGCCATACCCATATCTTTCTCCCAGGCTCACTGCTTCCTTTGGGTTGTAGCATCGCAACAGTCGCCGCAGCCGGGGCAGACTAAAAATAAACAATAACGAGCACCCTGATGAAAACAAAAATAAACCTCATGCATTCTCTGCAAAAAGAACACATAGAAATAATTAATTCACACAATAAGCTGCTGGGATTAGAAAAATCTCAGAAACCTCATATACAGAACAACAGTGCTGGTTCTATTGGACCTCAGCACAGAATATGACATCGTTGACTCTCCGGTCCAGAACTCAGTTGGTTCAAGGATTTCTTTGTGTCAGTAGGTAACTTCTCATTACTGAAGACATGTGGGGTACCACAAAGCTCAATTCTGGGACCACTCCTATTCTACACCTCCATGCTCCTATTAGTTCAAGATATAACAAAAAATATGACTGGTTACCATAACTACACAGATGAAACGAGGAAACCATGTAACTCTGAACCCATCCATGCTTTGAACAGATGGATGCTTTCTCCAGCTGAGCAAGAAAAAAACTGAACTTATTGTCTTTGGACATCTAGATCCAGAGTCAGTGCACAGTTTCAGTTAATACATTTAGAAACTAGAAATCAGGCACAAAATCTGGGAGAGTGATGAACTCAGACCTGAGCCTTCAGTCACGTAAAGACGTTTACAAAGTTGGCCTTCTATCACCTGAAGAACATTTCCAGGATTAAAGGGCTAACTTAATAAGACAAGAGTACATTGCAGAAACACAAATCTTACCAAGTATTTTTGGTCTACTTTAGTGCAAATGTCTTAGCAAACTTGAAATAAGCCAAACCCAACTTACAGATAGCAAAACCAAGACTGGTAGACATTAAAAGTCATGGTCTTAAATCATTTTTGCATACATGTGTACAAGTGCAAGCACACAGAGATGTTCAATTTGAGAGGTTCTGAGTTTGAGTACAGCTCATCCCCATATCTTTTAAAATGTTGCTGTTTAGCAGAGAAGTCATTATATTAATTTTATATTTTTTGGAATATGGCTTACTTCTTGGTGTCTGATGATAAAAACTCATCTGCGTTACCTGATAAGAGTATCGTCATCAACAATGACAAGCCAATCAACCTTCGGCACAGCTTCACTCAGAAAACGTCTCATGATGGCAAACGTCTTCCCACAGTGTCCTTTTAAAGAACAAGCAGACGGAAAGTTTGAGAACAGAAGTTGTCATGTTTAATTTCAATATTAAGCATACACATCAGTGTGTCACATGAGGTGATTGTGACAAGAATTCAAGCTGGTGACAAGTGAAAAGAAGAGACATATGATGATCTAATGAAGATAAAATTTTACACTGGAAGGTGTTTTTAGTCACACTGCATCTGCTGTATTTTAAAATTAGATCAGTCCATTGTGATTTAATCCAAAGCATTAGATATTGTTTTAAACACCTCATATATTCATCATATTAACTAATTACACCCATAAATCTCTCTCATTAAAACAACAATGTGAGTTCTATTTTCCATCTGAATATCCCTGCCATCCTCTACCGTGATCTAGAATATAACTCTACAACATTTCCTAGCATAGATCTATGAATATGCAAATTGGATGGAGTCTCTCTTTTTCACCTGCACCTGCTATTCCATGATTTGGTTCAGTCATTATAAAACTGGTCTATGCGACACAGAGGTAAGTTTAAATGAGCTTCAGCCATGAAGCTGCTGTCACACCATTTATAATCTTACAACTGATCAGGCATAACATTATGGCCACCTGCCTAATAATCTGTAAATCCTCCTTTTGCTCGACATCAACTTCTCACAGATGAATTAAGATCTCTAAATTTTATAGGCCAGGAAAATCTCTTGCTGTGCTCCTCATGTATTCTGACTGTTGCCATTTTAACACAGATCCATCCTGGGACTGTGTTTTATCAGATATTGGCAACTCCAGACTGGGAACACCCCATAAAACCCAGAAATGTGTGTAATTGTCTAGCCATTGTTTTTGGCCCTAGTCATAATGTTATGCCTGATTTGTATGTTGTACTGTTTATGATACACATAAACAGTACAACAATTGAAGAGTCCTCTGCACTGAACCTGGTTGAAAATCTCGTGGTTATTCCATCAAATAATGATTTCTGAACTCTTCCTGAGTGAAAGCATTAGTATTGTTGTTTCTAAATGAATACAAACGTGTTATATTTGCATTATTTGAGGTCTGAAAGCACAGCATCGTTTTCATTATTTTGTTATTTCTCATTTTCTGCAAATAAATACAAACTTTTGCTTGGAATTTCAGAGACTTGTCAGCATTTCATTTAATTCAAACATATACCTATAAAAAGTCAAATCAGATAAGCTGATAATTTTAAGTTGTCTCTTATTTTTTTCCAGAGCTGCATATATATTCTATATTGCATGTTTACTGAAAATAGGGAATATAAAATTTACTGTATCAAATATAAAGATGGGGAAATAACTTTTTGCTGTTATGTTTTTTCTATAGTCCATAATTGCTTTATCGTCTTATTCTGAACCTCTAAAACATCCCCAAAAGAGGCCAAAAATTTAACAGAAATATATATTTAGCTATTTCCTTTAAGTGAAACTGAACAGTATGAATCTGAACAACTTGCAGTAACAATGTCCTGTGGTTAGTTTGAAATCGTTTGTGAAAACTTGTAACTCTCACTTCAGTTTTTTAGTTTGTTGCTGGCACTTTATAAGTCTCAAGTGACTAATTAGATACTTCCTGTCTGTGCAAATTAAAAACAGTAAAATAATAAAAAATAATAATTCGCTACACATTCCTAAAAGGCCCTGTGGCTGAGACATCACAAAAGTGGAGAAAGCAATTACATTCCTTTTATAGTGTATCTTGTGTATATATTTAATTCTCAGTTGAGTAAACTGGTTTCTTTGTGAACAGCTCATTCAAGCTGGTGAACAGAGCCACAAATTATAAAAACAGATTGTGAGGAAATAAAAGAAAAAAACTAAAAGGGCAAGGTTATCAAAATGTAGAGAAAATGGGAAGAATAGTGAAAAGGACAGTGGTGAACAGCAGCTAGCGCCTAATCTCTTCCCTTCTGTATGAAGGGACTAATCCTCAGAAGAATGGACACTGATGGAAGTGTGCTAGAATCAGTAGAAACTCAGAGAAAAAAAATTGTTTCTCTATTTTTCTCCGTGTGACTGCTTTCGTCCATAATTTCTGGATGTAGTACCGACTGCAGTAAAATTCCATTAACTATTTCCTCTTCATTGTGTGTCTTGTTGTACATAATTATTAATTTATTTTACATTCATTCAATATGACTATTGTTTAAACTTGAAATTCTCATTTAGGGAGAATCCTGATTTTCAGTGGTACTGAGGTATACACACGCACACAAGTATACAGAAATAGTGATGATTGTAAATCACTGACACTGGAATGAATCGAGTTTAAATAAGAACACAGAATTTAATTATCAGCATAAAGAGTTAATTTACAATTGTATAATGAAACCGCAATAAAAATGATATAAGTGGTGAACTGATGTGGTCCCAGGGGAGTTCCATGGGATACACCTTTCTAAACAAAACTAAAACTAAACATTTCGGTAATTCCCAAACCAAAATGATTAAACGTAAAGGTTGTAGTTACAAAATGTGAAGGTGACAATTGATGTTAAAGGAGCTACTGGTGATCAGTGGTAGAAGTTTTTTTGAATGCAACACTTTGAACACCAGATGTATACACAAAAAGTAACGTAAAACGGGATGAAAAGCAGATGATAAAACTTGAACTTCAGTTTGCACATGATAGTATCCAGCCCCTGCAGATTTGTACTTTTGCACCTCACAGAGCTATCCAAAGGTTTTGAAAAACAGTACTAATTTTTCAGTGAGTTACATCTTCCCATCATCAATTTTCCAGCTCTTCAGCCAATCAGAACCAACTACTTTTCTTTTTATGTTGGTTTTCTTGCTTGCAATAGTTACTGGAAACACACACATGTTCTTCCATTGGCTTCTCTGCCAGACAATATTGAATAAGCATTTTGTAGCTCTGGATTTTGAATGTCCATGTCAACCTCATTGTTTCTGACAGCAAGGCAGATGAATTTGTCTTGCATGACATAACTTTTCAATATGTGTTCTTGCTGTTGGCTTTTATTTTTATATGTATGCTCTGTGTAATGACTTTGCCAAGCAATTTCTGCTTTTTTCTAAAACAACAATCCAACATTCAAATATATACTTCATTGTATGACTGGGATTTTTTATTGCTACTTTCATTTAGTTGCCGATGTTGTAATTCAGTGTCTAATGCGGTGCTCCCTAACATTCATTCTCAGGCCCCACTGGCAGCATGTTTTATAAGTGTCCCTGATGCAGACAAATAATTGCATTACCTGCTCAGCATGCCATCAAGTCCTGCAGAAGCTTGCTAATAACCCATTTATAGTGTTCTGCAGCAGGTAAACATCTTCCAAACACAGGACAGAACGTCCTAATGATGAGGGTCAACAAGTCTAATAAGTTGAAAGTCGAGGCTAAATATTTTTAAAAAGGTTATTTTGATGACATTGTTATTGTGAGGCCTGATGCCTGTGGCTATCAGAGTAATAGTGCTGATAAGACAAACAGCAGAAAAGACAAAATTGTACTGTTTCAAACCCAGTACGGGCCTGTAACTCATGAGTAAACAAGAGTTATAGGCCCAAACACAACTGATAAAGAGGAAGTGGTAAATAATTATGATAGAACTCTTTGATATTCATCTTTGTTTACAGTAAACAATAAATGCAGCGAATAAGTTCACCTCTCTCAGTATTGGGCACTCCAAGGTTGATAGTAGGTATGGAGGCATCAGTGACATCGCTATAGTACTCTAAATAAACAGCGTGTTTTTCCCAGGTGGACTTCACTACTGGTACTGCGAAGAAGCAGAGAAGAGAAGCAAAAGATCAACATTAAACTCAGAGATCAACCTTTTGGAACTAAGTCAAAAAGACCTCTTTCAGCGTTTCCCCTAGAAAATCTGCTAAGTGGTGGAAAGGGCACTGGAGCCGCCAGCCAGTAGCCCACTGTGTTAAAAAATGTTCAAAGTAAACAGAAAATGTGAAAACATGACTAGATAGTTATGTTACTGGAAGATATTATTGACAATACTTCAACACCAAAAAAGACAATTAAAAAAACAAATCTCTCTCAGTGTTATTAATGAAGTAATCATCCAGTGGATTTTGAAACAAGCCGTGATTGGTTGTTTCTGACTCAGTGGTGTATTTCTGCAGCTAGTCCTGGGAGCACTGGGAAAAGGCTGAGGAGATTTCTTGTGCGCTTTTGAACCTTGGATAACATGAGTTACAACATTTAATTTCCCCCTGGGATAAAAGTGTTTTTGAAATAAACCGAATAAGCTTTCTCAAGTTGTAAGTGCGGACAGAAAGCCAGAGACAGATGTTGAACAACAACGTGTAAATGCACACGCCATGCATCAGTCTATGTTCATAGAGACCAGTTCAATGCATCAACTATAAACCTAGCTTAATTCGTCTTTGTTTTCACTATTACTAGTGTATTCCATCCATCCATCCATTTTCTAAAACCCTTGCCCTTAGTGGGCTCAGAATTTAGAGATATTACTAGTGTATTAAAAACCCTGTTTTAAAAAAATCAACACTTACCAAGTCGGGGGGTTAATAAAGATTGGCGGCCCGCGAGGATTGTAATACGCTGGAAGAAATCCTGGCTCTTTAGTGACTGAAACCAATTTAAATTAAATGGTTTTAATTTAAATTTAAAACCATTTAAGTTTGGTTTTAAATGGTAGCCACTTTAAAACAAAATTTGTCAAAGTGTCTCCTTGAAAGGCTTGTATCCTTAAATCATAGAAAACTGCTTTTAAATAAGGGATAGAACGGATAATGGTCTCGCACTTCATATTAATCTGGATAAGAGGATTATATAGTTTGTGATGAAAGCAACAAGATGATGACTTTCAATTAGAGTTAAATCAAACAAACTAAATTTTGATCCATTACAAGAGGGACCAATTTTGTATTCATTTATTCCTAAACACATCTCTGTATTATCAAAATCTGGAGAGGACACTGACATACTGCTATGCAATTCTAATAAGCTGAGTTCAAACCAACGCACAAAAAAGCAAATCTATCCACTCTGCTTCTGATTATGTTAATTGCTGTAAAATAGCCTGTCGGCTCATTTTGACCCAAAAAAAAAAAAAAAGACACCAGTGTTTTGGATGATTACACAAGCAGCTAAAATTTAAGCAGAAAATTTAGATGAGGATGTAAATTTCAATAGGCAGCCTGCACCTGACTGAACCGTTTAGCAACAGGTACTAAATTAACAAGTGAAAGAAAAGAGACCAAATTTCGGTCATTGGAATATATGCACCTGTAACCATCTTTAGAAAAAACAGAATTGTATCTGAAACTTAAAATTTCTGGGTAAAATCAGCTTTGTACTTTAGCTACATTTCAACTTTAAAGTTCGGTTAATTTTACTGGGATTGTGTGTAAATGGCTAGCAACAACAAGTGAAAGGAAATCCTAGCCTTGGAAAAAAAAAAAAATGTACTGAGCCATTGCTAAATCCAAAAATCACACAGGACTTAAATTTATCACACTTTGCAAACTGAACTTAGAAAAAATCTTAACCCTAGATGGTAAATTAAGCAGAGCTTGTTTAAACATACCACAGACGATAGACATAAATGCAGATATTTGGTAAAGATACCTGCACCCGTTAGGTGTCAGACCACTAGATGCTGACAGAAAGGTGCCAATATGATATGTGGTATGTGTAGAATATGCATCAGCAGGCATTAGTGGAATATATACAAAGACTTTGTGTCTGAGACACTTTTACAAGTCACTGAGAGAAGTAGTTAGAGGAACACGATGACACATTGTCCAACAGAAGACATCCATCACAGATTTAATACTTACCTCGCACTGAATGATACTTTTCACAAGTTTTCACAGCAACAAATATATTATTCTTTGATTCAGGATTCCCCTGGAACAGAAATAGAAAGAATGTGTGTTTTAGCAACAAACAAAATTCAGAAAAAATATATATATGTTTACAAACTGTAAGGCATTCAGTTATTTTTTTAAAGCATTCAGTTATTTTTTTTAAAGCATTCAGTTATTTTTTTAAAGCATCTAGTTTATCTTTGCTCTCCAACAGGACAGAAAAGAACTGTTGAGTGAAATTTGTATCACTGCATACAGGTTTTACATATTTGTTATCTGAGTAAATGGAAGAAAATCAAGCATAATTTCATTTTTAAAAACAAAATAAAAAGTGGCATGACATTGGCGGCAGGGTGAGCAGGACTTATGCTTTCACTGTGACCAATAAGTCACAACCAAAAATATCAAAACACAATGATCTTGGAAAAAACAGTGCCAAACATAATTTCAAACACATTCATACCACTTGAACTTCTGCAGATTTGTCTCGTTAAACTACAAGCTTAATGTATTTTACTAAGATTTTATGTGACAGACTGACACAAAGTAGCAAATAAATGTTTAGTGGAAAGCAAATAATGAGGGGCATTTGAGATAGTTTGGAAATAAACATTTTTTTCACTCTCTCTTGACGCCTCTTAATAAAATTAATTGTCCTTTTCTGTAATTTAATTTTAAAATGGTGCAGCTGTTCAGGGGAAGCCTCAAGGCTTTATCAGAAAACATCAGTAAGCAATTATGAAATACTTAATGTTGGTCTAACACATAAAATCTCATTAAAGTTTTTGAAGTTTGCAATAGTAATGTGAGAAAATATGAAAACATCCAAAAGGGGTATGACTGTTATATGCATGACTTAAACTTATCCTGGCATATCTTGTTTATGCAGACATTTAGTTTGTATTATCACAAACAAAATCAAGTATTTGATTTTATATGGTTTATAGTTTAGCAGTTCCTAATATGTCTGTTTTCTTTTTAAGCCCCAAACATCCATATCATAAGACTACATTAATTTTTTGGTCCAATAAACTTTTTTTTTTTTTTTTTACCTCTTACCTAAATCAGCTAATCTTTACAGGCCTACTAGGTTTTGTTATTTACTAAATGCTTAGTACATAGTGTGCTTGGGTAGCTGAAAGTGTTTCCATTAGAGGAAGCAGCTAAAAGATATTCTGCATAAATAAAACTTAAAACAATGGCCTTCATGTCATTCAAAACAAATATTACTGCCCTTTATGTTGTTTGACTACCTTCAAAATATTTCAATAATTTGGTTGCCAAGAAAATTTTTAATTATTCATTTTCAGGAGGCTTAGCCCAATAAATCCTTAAAGTTATTTCTATTATTTAACCAAATTTATTTACTTATTTTTTGTGTCCTCTTATATCAACATATTTGTTTATAATCAAAACAAGAGTTGCACATACACAGTTGGGCAGGTAGTTTGTGAATTTGGTTGCACAGTTGTCTCTTGTCTTTGTACAAAACTCTGGAACTGTGGTCAGCTTCGGTCCTCTTCCTTCCTCCCAGATAAATAAAGCAATCTATAAGAAAGGAAAAAAGAAAATGTGACAAAATGAAAGACAAATTTTGGATATTGTGATAATTAGTTGAAACAGTGAGAGTAGATCTTCACATCATCTAATGGTAGCAAATGTTGAAATTTACAGAAGGAAAGATGGAAAAATATGCTTTCTTCCTCACACATGCACGCTCATTAACTTTCTCTGAGTCATCTTTTAGGTCATTGGAGATTTTCAAATTGGAGAAGACTTCTAAATGCAGAACATTTTTAAAAAGGATGGCCTGCATTTCAATTAGATTATTCCAGCACAGTTTGCTACATGCAAGATCTTCATTTTTTTACTAGAAATGTCTTTGAAATTTCATGCAAATTAAAATCCAAAAGCTGTACCTAAGTTCACGTAAAAAAAAAAAAATTAAACACCTCAGGTGTAAAAACTCCCTTAGGGTGTCTGGATATCACAAGTCCCAATAATCTGCATTGCAGTTTAAGGGGTGAAAATACTTTTGCAACTACAGAAAACCATCTCTACATGATTTTTTTTTTTTTTTTTTTTTATATAATCAATGTATTTCCTGAATATTCAGGCTCCTCACTAAAGCCTGACAATGATGACACATGAAAACATAGCTGTTTTGTAGCAGATAAGTTTTAACATGCGCCATGAAAACAGAAGTAGAAGTGGTTTCGAGTACCTCGTGAGTCAAGTCGATGGTAAAATCCGACTTCAGATTCTCAGACTGAATCCGCTCAGCCAGTCTGAAACACAAAAGACATTATGCAAGCTTTACTGCTAGTGGAAGCTGAAACCAGGCAGTGAAAGGAACAGAAAATGAATGAGAAATTAGCTGTTGGAGGGGGTTAGCTTTCAGCAAATCTGAAGGTTGAGACTGCATCCAGTAAGTGAGTGATCTAATAGTGGTTTTGAAGAGTAATGTGAAGAATTTATGAGCACTGACTATTTTATTAGAGAAGGGACTCCAATTGATACTCATATGGTTGTTAATTTTAGAGAAAAATGTGGTAAAAAAGACTGGAGGAAAGGACTGAAACGGGTAATTTTCACACATTTCCAAACACGACAGACTATCTCACACACCTTTGGTGCAGCGCAGCACTTAAAGCCCAACCAGCTGCTGGGTCAGGGTAACCAAAAGAAGTGGGGTCTTCAGAAAAGGCGTAGTGGTGAACAATGGAGGGCTTGTTGTCATGGAGACGCTGACCCAAAAACCATTCCTGTAAATAAGAAAATGGGAAAAAGATTTTCTCAGTTGGTTTTCAAAAATACTGTCTGTAATCCACATCCAGTCTTTCATCGATAAACAATAAAATAAAAGTCTCACCTCTTGGATCGGATATCTTTTAAGAACTTTTTGCAGAACATGCAAAATAACCATCGTGTCCTCTTCTATAAACAAAAACCAGGATGCCGATTCTCCATAAATAGCAGAGAGACTGGAAAGATGTCCAGGAAGTTATTAAGTTATTGCCTATATCTCCCGCACAGGAATATTTACAACAAAGGTTTGGACAATAAAACATTTGCGATTTTATAACTTGTTTAATGTCGCAATTGGTGCATTAAACACTCACAGCGGAAGAACAGGAAGAATGCTCCAGTTTCCTTCATAATCTGACAGCTCATGGAGGAGGAGAACCACTGGAGGCCCCTGTATGGATTAGAATAAACCGATTGCAGTTCTTGAAAATAATTGAATGTACTTGGAATATGAAGTTTATTAACTTCCTTTTTAATGTACAACCTAAAAAACTCTTTTTATCCTTAAACCACAAAAACAAGACAAAGAGTTAGATTTAAAATGTTAGGCTTATTGTTAAAAAGCAGTGGACCAGTGGCTTCAGTGTGAGAATAGATGATTACAGCAGACATTCAGAATGTGTATTTACTTTAATTTATCTTTAATCTGTTTTTCCCTAAAATTTGTAGATAATTAGTTAATTTAGATTAGATTCTAAATTATTATAGATTAACCTTTGAACTAATTTATTAATATTTAAAGATGTCCTATAGAACAAAATAAGGCATCTATTTTTTCAAAAACAGGTTATTGTTTACTATTTCATCAGTAACACTATTACTATAAAGTTCCAGGGAAAAAAATACATATGGATTAGCAATCTGAAAAAGCTGATGTCCACAGCACGCAAAGGAGCCTCTGGCGTATTCCTGTACAACTGACTATATATCACAGAAGGGAAAAATCATGCACAAATAGACAAAATTTTAAAATAAATAAAATGGCCACAGAGAAAAATGTTAAAAATGGGCTCATTCAAGCACGAAATAACCCAATAGTGATGCAATCAATCACAAATATACAGAAAAAGAGGTGTAGAGTTGACAAACTGAGAGAAAAGCAACAAAATTAAATGAAAAATGAGTGCAGCTAAAATGTGACAAAAATAAACAAAAAGCACAGAAATAAATGCAGCCCTCTGCCCCATAATTTGTTAACTTTAGCAACATGTTTGCTAGAAGTAATACTAGCATACTGAGGAGGCCCAGGCAGAGTCCAGGCTTGAATCTAATAGACTTTAAAGAGTTGGATCTCATCACCAAAGATAAATCATCATAATATCAGTGGAAAGATAATAAAAAAAGCTACTCAGCAGGTATGTAAAGAGTTTAGTAGCTCTAATGTCACCTTTTTCCCTATTGAATAATGAGAAGGACAAGTAATATTTCACATGCCTTTAAAAAATTTAATGTAGATAATTTCTTTTTTTTATTAAAACTTATTTTATAATGTCCAGTTGTCCTTTGTGAGATACCCATCAATTACACCCGAGAAGTAAACTAAAGTGTACAACAGTCCGAGAGGAGCCATTCAAATATAAACCAATGTTCTAAACTCCCTGTCCAAAGAAGAAAGAAGGAAAAAAATTACATGTTGGATTAAATCATATGAACCGAGCCGAAGCTGAGATATAGTCTTCTAAATTGACCCACACAGCACTCAATATCCTTTCTCAGCAATTTCTTAATTAAGAACATCTTTACAGTCTGCTTCTGATGTGGAGCTTTGAGCCAGTTATGCTGTCATTTGGACCGAAGCTACTATATTTGATCACCTTCCTTATAAAATGACTAATGTGGAAAATCTCACAGATCTTCTCCCAGTACCCATTTATAGGCCTAATTTTTATCAGAATCTGATAGAATAATGTATATGCAGCTAAATATGGATCTAATAGATGACTGAACATTGCTTTCCTGTCTGATATCCCTCCTTAATCTAAGCCACAGACAATTCTTCACTCCAAGACTTGTATTTGCATAAAAAAAGGAAAGTTTTCAGGCTCTAGAGATTGCCAACAGATATATGATCAAACAAAATGACAATAGCGAGTACATCTGGTTATGTGGCTTTAAAAACTGGAAGAATCCAATAGCAGATTATGACACATGCACTATTTTGTTCTGTATATTTCCATAAATGATTAGGTTACCTAACACACTGGATGAGAATGAAAAGACTACGTGACCATAAATAAGCATTTTGATATTTTTACTCATTGGATTTTGAATAAAAATTCAACATTTAAGCAGCTAAGCTAACCCAAGATGTCGGCCTCCTCTTCATACTCTAGACAAGCCGCAAACATTTGTTTATAGCTTTCCAGTTTACATTGGATTGAGTGAAAACAAGTTACCATTTTATTTTTAAAAAACAACAACTTTTTACTTGGCCTTTGGTGCAAAGATTTTATTATGTTCCTATTGAACAAGTAAGACAAGTACGAGATACACATTTGGAAGAAACAATGGTTCATATTTTTTAATTTACATAACTTGGTTTATGAGTGTACAAACACATGAGGACTAAATGATGCGGCTGAAGAGATGCAGACCTAAAACGTTTAATTACAGCTGGTAAGGGATGAATAATCTCATTATAAATCAGTGAGGAGATCTTTGTTTCCTTATAATTGATATGTTGGTATGAGAGGAAGACAACTACCATATATGAATCAAACTAAGATGATGCTGTGCATATTTTAGTTTCAACATTAACCCAGTAGTTTCACAGCCCATTAACAAGAAAAAAATTATAACTATATTAGAGAGAAAGTGTTTGTCACGTTTAATGGCTCTTCGAAATTAAAGCAAACATCCAGTTAAATTTGTCAGTAAATGAACACACAACGCAAAACCTCCTCTACAATGGAGGGCCCATCAAACAGAGGCAGGTATTACGTCTTGGAAAAGCAACACAGTCTGTCAAGGCAACATGTTCACATCAGATGTGCTAGTCGTGAGATTCTCAGCATGTCTCTGAGCACTTCTAGAAGATGTAGCACCCATTACCGCCGCGAACAACTCTGTAGGAGAAAATGAAAGGTTTCCCCTTTTTTTGCATGAAAAAATATTCCTTCAGGCAAGAAAAAGTTTTTCTTGCCTGGAGGAACCTTCCACGTTCCACTCTTTATTTATATGCACTTCCACCTGGTAAAGTTATTAAACAGCATAGGAAAAAATTTGATTGTTATTCTGAGCTTTATAAAAAGCAAACTGCTTTTAAAAAAGAAGAATCAGAGTCAGTCAGATTCTGGCTGCCTCTAGTTCAGCCTCCACTACTAATGCAAAAAGCTTTGCCGTTATCTTTGACAAGGATGTTTTCTTTAAATACCATATTAAATAGGTTTTTTGGACATCCTTGTTTCGTCTGTGCAATATTGCCAATCTATATGCTGCAACTGAGTGATGCTAATCTTTATTATCAGGAAGCCCAAGTGAGACAAACGTCTTCAGCTTCCCCAAAAAGTTAGAGTATAAGTTCTGTTGAGAATTGAAATTAGATCATATTTCTTAAATTGTAGCTCATTTTTATTATGCTTGTTTGCTTTGGGTTTCTGCTAATCCTTCCCAGACCCCCAATTCCCTGATACTGAGCAGCAGATGGTTGCTGAGCCGGGTTTTGTCACAGGATTTCCTGTTAAAAGGAATCGTTATTTTCCACCAAATGCTTCAGAATGAGAGATTACTGGACTTCCTTGGATAATGTTTTAGTATTAGGTTTTAAAAATACACTGTGGTATCATGTGAGCATTCTTTAATATGTTTATCCACAAAGGATTAAGTGTTTTGCGATAAGGCTGCCGCTAGGGGGTAGTATTGTCATATTGAGGCTGTATTTGAGTCTGTCTATATGATTGGTCTGATTTGATAATGGATATCTGTATAAAACGCTTTTCTTAATATTACATTTTTGTAAATTACTGTGATATAAGGGAAAATAAATTGAACTAAACTCAAATAAATTTCTTTAGAGAGAAGCACAAAAAGTTGAAACGGAAAAGTTTGAAAAAGTCCTTCTATATTGACATAATTTTTATTGTTTTGACATTTCACTAATGACCACTAAGTAACTTATTCAAATTAATTTATTATGATGGAAGTTCATCATGTCTTGGAGCTTCTTATTTAAACTGCAGGATACTTTAAAGCAGGGGTCTCAAACTCCAGTCCTCGAGGGCCGCAGTCCTGCAACTTTTAGTTGTGCCTCTGTTGCACTACACCTGAATAGAATAATTAAGGCTCTGGAGAACTGGTCTACACAAGGTGGAGGTAATTAAGCCATTTCATTCCAGCGTTTTGTACCTGTGGTACATCTAAAAACTGCAGGACTGCGGCCCTCGAGGACTGGAGTTTGAGACCCCTGCTTTAAAGAGTGGCTTCATTGACACCAAAGTGATTCTTGCACTCGCTATCTCTGAAGTTCAAGTCCTGTTTCTCATAACCCACACAATCTGTCTTAGGATGAAGTTGGTGTGTAAATCACCAAAAACATATGGTTCTTAAAAACAAAAATCTCAGGGTTGTCAAAGTCAATCACTGCTCCCAATACATTGCCATGGAACAGTTCTTTGATGTCTTAAACACACTATTTGAGGCTGAAGGGTTTCCAGCTGACAAACCCCATTAATTGTTTACAGACTTGATTGAAGATGACACCACCCCACCAAGAGGTTACAAGATTACAAAAAGAGCTTGTTCAAGCTTCAGAACTGAAATGTAAGATTTAGAACTTTAAGACCTATGAAAATTAAAAAAAAAAACTAACCAATAAACTAGTTAATGATTTATGTCTGACTGAAGTGAAATGCCATGTGACTCAGTGCTTTTTCGATTAGATTACTCAACTTGAAAGTTTTTCTCGAAGGAGAACATAGATCAGCATGTTACAGCAAGGTGGATCCTGTACACAAGTACAGGTGAGTGATGTATTAATTCAAATTATTAGAGGCCTGGTTTTTCAAATGCCTTATGCACCTCTGTTATGTTTTACCCATTAACGCAATAAAATTAACTTCACACCTGTTAGCCAATATCTTAAAACCTTGTTTTAATAGGAACCATCAATAAATTACACTTTTCTAATGACAAAGGAACTGCAAGAAATTGTGAAAATATATTTCAGATTCCATCCCCTAAATTAGGGAAAACTGATTTCAAATTTTTTGATTTACTCATTAAATCTACAGCCATAAATTTGTCATGTTTTTCGGCTGTCTTATGTAAAAAACATTGTGCAGAAGATCAACTTAATTATTCTCAAGCTATGTAATTTTGAATTAAGAAGAATTACCTAGACCTTACTGGATGGTGTTTATAAAAGAATATATTGATTTTTTCTTTATGCCTTCATCCACTTTTTTATCTTTTATTTTAAGAGATACATTTTATATCTTGGAGTAATTTTAATGTGAATGTTTAGATCAAAATTATATTTTTTCTTCAACTACAGAAGGAAAATATTTGAATGGTTTCAACATAAACCTGAAGACCAAAAATCAGAATTTAAATTTCTTACAAAGTAGAATCAACCAAGGCAGCAGCAATTAGTGCATCATGACACATATGGAAATTAATTTTTCACTGGATGTTGTAATAAATATCAAAGCACCCACAACCTTTTTGTGACTGAAACTGTAGGAGGGATGTATAAACATCTCAAGCAAACATCAAGTTCTAAACTCTGAGTTCTTAATTGCTCAAAAAATAGTACCTCCCCGAGATTAGCTGCATCCTGCAGAATCTTTTCCTTCCTTTGGTAACCACGTTGGGCATGGTAGGAGTTCTTCTGACTCTGAATCACTATTACCAGCTCCTCCAGCACTGTCCAGAAAAAGTGAATATTAACAACAGCAACAATCATAGTAATAATATACATTACAAGCTATGACATGAAAAATACTGTGCAGTTATTAGAAATAGAAATATCAGACTGACGATCCAAGAGATGTGCAACAGAGTCTTATTACTTTTTCAAAAATGTAATGCAATGTAATATATGAGGAGTATTTTATGAAGTCCAATCTAACTTTCAGCAACAAGAACTATTAGCCTATTCTTTAAATCCTCAAGCTAGTCTTTGAGTTCCAAGTTTCAAACTTATGGCACAGAGATTTTCATTTAGACTCTGCCATCCTAGAAAAATAGAAATCTACAGCAACAAAACTTCCGGAGGAAATTAAAATGTTGACAGTGCTCTCCATGAAACTGATTTCATTTTCTAAATGACTGTTTACTACAAAGCATCAAATCACTTGGAACTAAACACCACACTCACCAGCAGAGCCCTGTGCAGGCTGATCCTCGTGATTTGAAGCCTGCAGGGAGACACAAGGAAACACAATAGGTGGAACACAAACCACAGTGTTAAAAAAAAAGTTATGTTTAGGTAAGTTACTTTTACTAAATTAATGTCTGGAAATAAATTTGTATCATAAACAGTTTTAGAATTCAAAAATCTGGCAGAAGGATGAAGTACATTCATCATAAAGTTAAAATAACTATATTTCTGGTTTTTGCATTAGGATGCAATTAGAACCACAATAATTGCACTTCAATAAACATCTACAATAAAAACCACTGGGTGCTAATAATGACAATTTATTTTCAATTCAAACAACTTTCAACTTACAATGTATTTTATATTTTATAGGTGTAGTTTTAAAGCACCATGCTTTTAACTTCTGCTAATAAGGAAAGTTAACAGTAAACCTTATCAGTGGAAATATTTTGAACCGACACCCATCATACTAGTTCTCAGTTAATCTCACTCTACTTACCAAGGTGACTGTTTTTTTGTTTTTTTTTACTAGTATCAGAGTAGAGGCTCTTTAATACACATGTTGACCACACTTCTCATATTTTATTTGTTTAAAAAGGTGCAAAAATCCAGGGATTAATGGTTTTGTGAGACATTGTATCATCATCAGTTTTAAAATAATGCTTTAAAAAGAAAGTTTATTCAAATTCAGTAATAGGCAACAGCATATTGACTACACTCAAAGCCTCGAATGGGCAAAAACCCCATCAGCAATAATCATTAAATCTAAAATCTTTCACATGGTTTTAAAATAAACATCTAGTAAATTCGTCCAAGCAAAAGAAATATTTTTAATGCGTTTAAAATGTTTTAGAAAATAATGTCTACAGCTATTAAAATGTTTAACGTTTATATTGATTGATTTTTGATATATATATTTATAGTGACTTAAAGGGAAAAAACCCAAATATATTTTTTGAAATATGCAAAAAGTGTGGCGTCAAGTTTTCAATTACTACAGAAGAATAAGTTCCTTTTCTTATATCATAGTAAAATTAAAGAAAATTTACAATTCAATCAACAAAACAGTGAACCCTTTAAATGAATTAGACTGATAAGAATATGACCAGAAATATATTTCAGACGTCCTAATTGAAATTAGAACCGAAGTATTTTAACTTTATTTTAATATCGACTTTAACTTTGAAGTTTATATCAAGGTCACTTCCGCTCGTTAGCCGACAGTTTACCGAAGCGTTTCCAGCTTGGTGTAGCGAGTTAGCTAACGCTGACTGAGTACAATCACAGCATTTACTGTACTTACCGAGCCAAAGAAAAAACACAGCGACCAGTTCACAGCCATTAACCACATTATGCTGAGACATGATAGCCGTGGCTGCTGCTTTACCGACCGGGGACAGGCTTACGTCATTCCTGAGCTGACAGCTATATGGAGCTGCCAGTCCTGTAAAGCGAGGGTTAGTTACTGCGAAGTTGTAGCGGCCTCTGGTGTACATTGTCATACGTGAAAATCACTATAGTTCGAGTTTGAATGCCTTGCCAATGAAGTCTCCGACTCCCCTCGATGTTTTTCACTCCAACGGTGATTGATTTCAGGTGCATTCAGGGGTAATATGCAGAAAGTGAAAAAGAATAATTATAAAAGAAAATCGTCAAGCCTATTCTAAGTCAGGCGTTTCTCTATTCAATGGGCCACATTATTTTACTGCAGTGATAAAGGACTGTGCTCCCCAGCTATGTAGGATTCTGCAGCACTTATAAAACTTTGGCCTAACCAAGTTGCTGTGCTTTGGAGGAGATCCGACCTGCTGGTCTACCATCACATGTTCTAAAATTGCTAGAAGGTATTGGTCCCTCTGAAAAAGAATATAATCAACTTTCAGGACTGACTGCAGTTAGATCATCACATAGGTTGGGAATTAAATGCACCATCACACACCTGCTTTAACAAACAAGGCATTTAACATAATTCAGCCTCAGTCTCTTGACAGCATAAAACTCCCGAAATACTGTTTTGGCTTTTAGTTTTCATATAACATCCCTGTATTTTCATTAGCTGTTCCTTTGAAGACTGCCCATGCTTTTGAGTCTGCTGCCATCTCAAGGATTAGAAATACTCCTTATTTGGGAACAATTTCCTTATATGTGGATATACGGGACAGATGACTTGAATTAAGTAAAGTATTTAGGTTACACTGGAAAAAACATCAAGCAGGAGCTGGACTTGGTTTGGTTTTCCCCTCTTAGATGTTTTGCACTTATGCACTTTGAAACAAACATCTTCTTACATGTTGGAAAGGAAAATTACTAATCTACTGGTGATGATTACCTTAAATCACTGACAAAGGCAGTCATAAAAAAAACATGCTGAATGTCATGGATAGTGCAGCAATTTTATTCATCTGAGACAAAAGCTGAGATGCTTGACTATAACATTAAGCGCTGAACTTGCTGTATAGTAAATACATCTTACAAAACAAACATTTGTGTCAAACACATTGATGGATTGGAAATGACCTGTGCTTATTGTTAGCCAATGAAACTAGCATAAACTCTAGATTATCTAGAGACAAATGTAAAAACATGTAAAAAACATATGGCCAAAATCTGACCTTGCTCCTTGATCATGTAGGTACACAGAACAATTATGTCATAATCAAGCCGCCAATCTTCAAGAGAATGGCTGAAATTTTTAAAAGTGAATTAGGTGTAATGGTCCAGTCAAAGTCCAGACATGAGCTTGACCTCAGAGTTGTGCTTAATCCAAAGCCTGGGACCTGATTCACCGATACAACTTTATGTAAAGACAGTGTTAGGTCAGTAGCAAAGAAAAAGACCAAAGAGGTCACAGAAAGGACAGTTAGTTTCCAGTTATTACTGGAAAAAGTTAGGTCAATCCAGTGAATCATTAATGAATGGGTGTATCTATATTTACTGACTGTGTCTGCATTCTTATTTTGTTTATCACCAAACATGGTATAAAGTGCAGCATGTGTTTCATCTGAGAATAAATTTATCTAATTTGAAGATTTTTTTATGGTTCACAGCCCCAAACATCTAATGACAAAATAACTCTTAATATTTTTGATATTCTTTGCACATTCAACCACACAGTGTGAGCCTATTTGTGCAAGTTTTTGGTTGTCTATGCAGCAGAATGTCTGCTGGAGCTCAAAATGATTTCAGCTTTCACATTGAAATCTTTTTAATTTCTTTATATCAAAAGATTTGGCAAAATGTTCACTAGAGGAGCAAACAGAATATTAGATGAAAAATATTGTTTTGAGTTGCACATATTTGCATAAATCAGGTGAAGTATCCTATAAAAAATGACAGGTGTGTGTACAAAGGCATGGCATAACACGCAGCATAGGTAACAAATAAACAGACAATAAAATGAGGCTGGAAAAGTATAGTGTTCTTAAAGCCAATAGGTATTCAAAAGTGAAACCCTTTCATTTTGCTAGAAAGGTGTCAAGAACAAGATTGGAAATAAAACCTAGCGAGGTTTCACATCAAAACATAAAACACACAAAATTGTGCAATTATGACTATGACTGTATTATGACTGTACAACATTTTATTTACAGATGTTTAAAACAAACATGAACAAATTTTTTTTATAAAAGCTCAACATATTTATTTATTTCTGAACAAAAATTAAGATCTACAAAGATTAAGGCAACTGAATAAAAAATTCTGGCAGCACTGGCTTAGTTTCAGAGCAAAATGCTTGATAATTAATAAACAGAACTAGGTCTATTTTTGGAAATGAGCAGGCTTTCCATTACCTTCCTGTGCTATTCCACTGTGAAGGGAGATTAAAATCTCAGTTCACAGACAATCTGGGCTTTCTCCCATTTACACGGATTACCAGGGTGGAATTTGACAGAAGTTGAACCATTCAGTCCGTGGTGGTCACGCTTCCAAATAATAGATTAACATTAACAAACGCCTATTTCGAATCGGCACTTCTATCTTCAATGAAGGACAATTGTTTACAGCGCAGGCAATTTGCAGAAACCTTCACAGCGTTGAACTGTCAAATTGCATACGTCATAGATAGACCTTAGCGATTGCTTAAAATTGAAAACTTCCATACTGTCTACAACTCCAGGAAGCAATTATTTCTCAGTAGCAGAGCCCAGACCCTCTGGAAATGAAGTGTAGTACAAGGGTCTGGTTTTTACTTCATCGCATAAGTTTCATGGGAAATTAATAGGGAATGATAGTCATTGCTTTCTTTCTACTGAGCCCTTAAGTATGAGTGTTTGTTCAGGACAGACAACCTGTGCAGGGTGTACCACACCATTCACCCAGTGGTGACAAGCACCAGGTCCTCTGCATGGACAAGCTAGTATAGATGATGGATGATTAGTTTATATACTTTTGAATATAATCGGATCTGTTTATCTCACAAAGTGGCATAAGATGACATTTAATGCTAGATAAACCAAGGGATTTAAATTGAATTGGTTGTTCCTACTACCGGTACATGGTCCTATTTCCAAAAAACAACCAAAACATGTCTTTTTTTTCATCCTGTAAAACATTTAAGTGCAAAATCATAACAAGTTAGTTTGTTTATTTTCTTTCTGTTTCCATCAAGCTAAAATGTCTGGGTGATGTGACTGCTGCTGATTAACTTGTGATCTCAACATGTGTTGATCAAACCAACATAGATTTTCCTTTTCTTTTGTGTAGATATCGTGAACAGTCTGTTGTGTTAGACGAAGTGGAAGGGCAATAATTCATCTGGGTTGTTTACACAAGGTTGGGCTGCAGAGCTAACAGGTAAGGTAGATTCAACAGTGTGGCAGTTCCCTTTAGATCATGTTTCATGGGACAGATTGTAGAGAATATAAGTTTTAAATTATGCCTACAATTAGTGTAAGTATGATGCTAATTAGAATAATTATTTTGTCAGTTTCAAGTTATTTAGAAATTGGTTTCATTATCACTGAAACCAATCCCTCGTTGACAGATTGGTACCATTTATGTGAGCAAATCATGCATGTGAATTAGTAATGAAAAATTCTGAAGTGTGTGCACAAGGACAGGATCTAAAACAAACAGGTGGTTTGTCAAACAATTGTATTGTTAGCACGCCCCACGCTTGGAGGCCCTAGTCCTCGACGTGGACGTCGCTGGTTCGACTCCCGGTCCCGGCGATCTGTGGTGCATGTCCTCCTCCTGTCTGCCTACTGTCTCAAAAAAAATACAAGCCATAAAAACTCTTTGGAGAAAAAAAAGGAAAACAAAAAGTTGGTTTCAACTAAATTGCCATTAATCTTAGTCAAGTAAATTATTTGGTACAAAGCTTTGCAAATTAGTTGGGCTGGCTCTTTTAAATTACATTGGATCCAACTATAGTAAATGAGTAGAATCAACATTAATAAATTAAATTGAGCCAACACATTTGCTTTAAATTAGAATAACCATAATGACATAAGTTGAGCCAACTCATTTTATTTAAATTAGAATAACCATAATATATTAAGTTGAGCCAACACGTTTGATTTAGAATCAACCATAGAATAACCATAATAACAGAAGTTGAGCAAACACAATTGCTTTACATAGGAATAACATTAATAAATTAAGTTGACCTAACACATTTAGTTTACCGGTAAATAGGAGTAACAGAATTACATGGTGCTGAAATAAAGCAAAGTAATCAGGTGGAAATCCTTTCCATGACTTTTTTATGTTCATCCATTATTTTTTTTTCAGTGTAGAAGGGGTTTTTTTTAATAGTGACAGCATTGCTAAAGTCATGAAGCTATTCAAACTGAGTAAGCAAATCATGAATCAAAGCCTTGCAACAGCACAGTCACATTTCATGGAACAGATTGTTCACATGAAGGATAAGGGAAATATTAGTGTTCATGTAGGAGAAATTTTACGCTACTTGTTCATCTTTGTTAAGAATTTGCATTTGTTTCTGGGAACTGCATAATGAAGAAAGAAGTGGAAAAAAACTATTAAAAAGTAATTAAAAGTATGATCACACATGGTGCATGTTAGTAAAGTAGTTATTGGAAGTTCTGTGCTTTTAACTGAATCAACCACTCTGTTTAATACACTTTTGAAGGTATAGAACTGAAATAATAAAATAATTTGAAATAATGTTCATGTTGTTGTATTATATATGTTGAAAGTGTTTCAATATTTAGGATTTTCATAGAATACAAGGCTTTATCCTGCCACAAATTCAAAATTATTAAGATTTTGAGGTACATTGAATTTGATAATAAGATAAGACACATTTACCTGAACATTCAGCTGAACTTGATCTCTAAAAAATTAACAATGCGGCCCTACTTTTAAGTTATGGGGCTTCTCGTGCTTCCTCATGCTTTGGAAGCAAAAAGCCTGAACGTAATCTCCCCGTTACTTGGTCTCTGTTTGACATGAAGGACAACAAACACACAATGCACTCAAAAATAAATACAAAATAACGTCAGAACATTTTCCGTTAGAAAGAATAAGAATGTTTAGATATTCAAATAGCACAATTCCATAAGTAAAATGTCCGAGAATATTGCCTATTAGCATAAGCTAAAGCTAATGTTAGCCACAAAGTTTAAAGATCTTTTAAGTAAGACTCACCTTCATGTCCATGAAAGTATGACGATAGGTACATCTTAAAGCCTTTTTCCAGTTTGCTTGATGGTGGTTTGGATTCCGCCTTACAAATACGATGTACATCGTTAATTGTTAGCTTTGGCAAACCATGCAAATACCTACTGTAAAATGACATTTTTAATAGACCGGAAAAAACCGAGCCGCTTTTCCCCAAACACGGAAGCTGACGTGCAAAAAGCCTAATATGACCGTGACCAGATCCAGGCTGAGTTTTTATTTTGGTAGGCAGAATCCGGAAGTTGCGTCATGCTTGGTCGCGGCACGCCTGAGAGCAACTATATAAGAGTTCTTCGTGTTGCAGCTGACTCAGTTATTCTGTAAACAGTTGTAGCGGTACCTGACAGAGACGCTTAGAGACAGGCAGCGGGACACCATGACGATAAACACACTACCCAACGGGACCACTGTGACAGAACTGGGTCAGTTTCTGAAAAACCCACCGGAGGGTTTCACCGTGAAGGCCGTGGGCTCGGCTTACCAGGTCCAGTGTGGAGAAGAGAACCTGGTTTTCATCGATAAGTTTCACTTCGGGGATTTTGATTTAGTTTTCCAGAACTCACTAGGAAGGTGAGTAACAGACACACCCATTGCACAGAATAAAGTATTCAATAAATCTGCACAAATGAGATTCATTGAATCTTGTTTCCCCCCCTCTCTTATAGGAAGCTTAAAATGCATAATCTGTGGGAGTATACCAGCATGAGGAAAAGTCTGCTGTCCAAGAGGATCTATGTGTTGGTTTCTCTCTGCGATCAAAACATGATAGAAACCAGCAAGAAGAGGTCCATAAAGCCCAGAGGTAAATCTCCCTTTTATTCTGCAGCTGGGCTAGTTTCAGTGTTTTTCATTTGGTTGCATGCACCGGTTTAAATGACTCATGTTGGGCAGCTTGCAGCTGGGTGGAGTAATTGACATAAAGTGAGCACAGAATTGAGGTCACTTGGACATTTTTTTTCTGTGTCTAACTACAAACTCCTACTTGTCCCTGTTTAAAATGTTTTCCATTGTTTGTAGTTCTGCAGGAGTACGTGTTGTCTGTCAATGGTGGGAATCCGATGATGAAGTGGCAGATGGAGAAAGGCCTGGACTGGACCATCTCCTCTGTGGCGGGAGAGAGCTACAGGGTGGAGGTAAACTCAACTGTTTTTATTTGTTCTGTGTTTTTTCTTAATTTACTGCAGCTGCAAATTATTTTTTGATAACTCAATGTGGCTCTTCTTCCATTTCAGATTGACTTGAGTGAAATCTTACAGAGTTTGGCTGCTGAAGGCCTCATTGCTGAGAACCTAATGAAATATAATCCAACATGGAAGGATGCCTCCTTCACCCTTAAGTATTACTCTGATGCCCTATTTGACTTCCCTCACTGGTTGGGACACAGCAAAAGATCATTTCAGGCAAGTCAACTGTTCTTATGCACTCCTAATCATAAACTTTACACATAAGGGTTTTTTTATTTAACCTTGTGCTTTATTTATTTTTTTACAGCTGAGACTGATAAGAAACACACGAGGGAGACCATAAGGATTGTATCTGCTAAGTTTTCCAGAAAACTGAAGAGGAGTGTTCTCATCAGTGAACGAGAAGCCGATCAGTTGAACTCTGCTGCTTTGTCAGGAGTTTGATATTTGAACTACTGGCTTGGGATTCATCTGCTGTTCAGTGGGTGGAAAAGCACCAGGAAAGAAAATGCGGGATGCCTTTGAGCATATAGTCATATTATATATGTAAATAATAACAAAAAAAAACATATATTTATATATATCTTATTTCATTCTCCAAGTGGGTTCTGCAGTTGTATGTGCTGTACAGTGATTGAACATGTTTGTAATATTTTTGTTTCACTTGGGTTTATTTTTCTTAAATTTGTAGAATATTTTTATAAACATTTTACATGTGATTAAAGACTTTAAATTCTGTGACTTTTAGCTTGAATGTGGGATATGAAAAAAGCATTGAACTTAAGTAATGAAGCTATTGACATGAACTTCACAGATGTTAGTAATAGCCCAAGTAGTATTACTTAGAAATCAACATGACAACTTGGTCTACAATTTAAAGTGGAACAATATGGAAGGATTATTAAAACTACTTTGAGAAATAAATCAAGAACTAAAAATCCACTTGACACTTTATCCCTTTAAAGAAACTAGTACCTTACATTGGTTAGGAGGAATTTAAACCCTAATCTCCATTTCTGCCTGTTCAGCTTAATTCTAGTTTAGCCCATTCAGTTAACTGTTTCCTTTGTTTTCTGAGACCATTAGCTAAAATCCACTTTAATTTGATTTATATATGTTCCCGCCATCAAACCTTACAGTTCTGTTTTAGTGATGTGGAGTAAAATTTCTCCACCAAATTGCTCTCTGTTCTCATGGACCAACAGGACCAGCTAGTGCCACGTTTGGTGGTCATTGATTCTTGGACAACTTTCCAGATTATTTTATCTATTCTGCTGAAAATCTTGTGACGAGTACTTAGTTGTGGCTAGTTTATGGTAAAATTCTTTCCACCCCAAGGTTGTTCCAGTAATCTTTGTTTACTGGAACATTCAGCAGTTTAGAAACACATCTGTAATTAATTCGTTCAGTAGGTTCTGGAACAATGAGGTTGCAATTCTTGATCCCCACTTCTTGCATGCTGGAAGTAATCTTTTTTTATAGGTTTTAATAGGGATTAAACCAGTTATTTGTTGCTGATAGGGAGCAGTGTTGCTTTTTAAGTGCTGACAGATTTCTGCAGTGTTCTTAGCTGTCTATGCCTTCTTTTAAGCAAATTTTTGTGCCATTATGCTTTATTGCAACTAGCTGAAATTATAGACTTACTTTATGTACTATGTGTATGTGTGAATTATCTGTGTTACATGTCAATAGCCCCATTAGCAATAAGAGAGATTCACTGCTAAAAACACTGATATGCTCAGCACTTATGTTCCTCCTTATATGTGACATGCTGAACTATGGGAGAAGCAGGAGAGTAGATGCAGCGTTTGTGATGGTTTCTACATATTCCTTGTAGTCGCTGCCATAATAGCGCCACAGCAGGTAGTTGAAGACGCCCACAACACACATCAGGGACAGGAAGGAGATGATGCGTTTTCCAAACAGGTATCCAGGAGTGCTGTGCAATAAAATAACTAGTCAAAAAATATTTCTACATACATAATAGATAACTCACTGGATAAACTAGCTTACCTTTGAGAGCTCTGTCCCAGATATCCAATGAAGTACTTCTGTCTCACAAGAAGGTAGATGATCCCGGCGAAGGCTGCAGGGGCTTGAGGAAGCGGTAGGGCAAAGAAGTCAGATTTTTAAATCATACAAACTTTTTTTACACTTACATTACATGCTATAGCATAGATGTAATGACAACTGTACAATTTCAGAGCTCAGTAAATCTATTAAGTCTGAAACATACTTGAATTTGTTTTAAATCCGTATTTTAGAAGCTCTTAACCACATATGTCAGAGTCACATATGTCACATCCGGCCCGCGAGAAGATTTTCTACGGCCCCTGGGATGATCTTGATTTATTATTAGAACCGGCCCGCAGCAAGCCGGCACCCCGTCTGAAAAAATGCGAGATGCACCCCCCCCCCCATTCGATCCTCACAACGCACGCATCCCCCCCCCCCCCCCCCCTTCGATCCTCACAACGCACGCATCTCCCCGCCCGCATTCCCCGTTCGATCCTCACAACGCACGCATCCCCCCCCCCCCCCCTTCGATCCTCACAACGCACGCATCTCCCCCACGCATCCCCGTTCGATCCTCACAACGCACGCATTCCCGGTCCGCAGGAAATTTACGAAGGCTTGGGCCGGTCCGCTGCACTAGACCAAGTGCGTTATTTAAAAAAATCTCAATGAACATTCGATCAGTCCGGCCCTCGGCTTGTAGCTAAATTTTTTATTTGGCCCTCCGTCCATTTGACTTTGACACCCCTGCTCTTAACTATAACATTAAGATATTACCATATTTGCAGTGTTGCTTCCAGAAATATTTGTATGGGGTAACAGATGGGGGCCACAAATATTAAAAACTTCAAGCCACATGCATAATTTCTCAAATTTAATTTCAGCATGATGCTGTAGTGGAAATTAAAATTCTAGTATCATTTGAGTAGAGTTCAACATTTCATAAAGCTTTGTATGAATCAATACATAAATGTTGTGAACCCTTAAAGCTCGTCCTTTCCCACTTATAATTATGCTTAAAAAAAACTAATTTAAAAAGTGGCTATTGTCTCGAACAGCTACCTCTTGTTTGTGCCACTAAGACTATTGCCAATCATTTGATCTGCTAATTTGTGTGTAAACACTGCAACATATATTAAGTATGCAACCAGATATTGAGATTTTTTTTCAATTCATTTTTCCAAAAAAGATTGTCAAATGATATGTTTGACTATAGTCCATGTTGTTTTACAGGTCTGTGTAAGTGTCACATACTAAAAAGGAGTACACTCTGTTTCGCTGCAGCTGGAAATGTTGAATAACATGATTCCAGTGAACGTAAAAAGTATTCCTTGTTAACAGAACTCCTCTCAAATGAGTCAGACCCCCATGGCTGTAAAAATGAAGAACAAAAGCATGCCTATTGACTAAGTTTAATCATTACCTTGACTGAGACAAACTCCTGCACACCACATCACTGCCAGAAAAGTGGGGTAGGCGTCCATACAGTTCCGGCTACGAATAAGCAAATTGTATTTGTTAATCGGAAATACAATTGTTAGAAAAACAAAACGATAGAAATACAAAAATCTCTCTACCTACTGTGCCCAAGACAAGACAAACAATGAAATATGTTAAGACTGGACAAGTTACAACCATCAGAGAATACATAATCGGCAACAGCTGTAATAAACTAAGAGGAAATTATTTGCAATGATGGGCTGAAGAAATCGCTAAAGGGTTGCAGAAAGTTGAAGCAATAAAAATGAGTTAATGGCTGTGCGGTAAAGCTTTTTAAATGCTCAGCTGTAGTAACTAGGAAACATAATTGTCATAGAGTCTAAAGCTGCACATAAGAAAAACTGAAAGTACACTGTTGGTCAGCAGAGAAAAGCATGCTAGTTAAATTAGATTTTGCTGTCCTAATATTTGATGTGGTCAATCCTAAAGGGAAAGAGTGTAGTTTCATATTTATGTTCAGATTGAGTCATGAGTTTAAACTTTAATGAATCATGACAGCAAAGCAATAAAACAAAACATTGATATGTGAATCAAAGGTTTGTAAAACATGCCCCACCTATCAAACAGCTAGACACGCCTTCTCAATCAGTTTAGTGCAAAGTTGTCTATGAACTTTTGACTGATCATATGTATGATTAATTTCAAAATATTTGACATTCTTCTGCTTGGAAGGATTCTGTATTACATTTAAACAGATTCATTTCCTAACACAAACTCAACTTTTAACAGCAATGATTTTTAACAGTTCAGGAAGAAACTATTCTAGAACCCTCATGTTAGTCATAAGACCAGATCAATTAGATAAGCTTTAATTTTTCTTGGGTAGAGAAAAATTTAAGAAATTTTTCTTGGGTAGAGCAAGGTAAGGCGAGGTAAGGTGAGGCACGGCCCTTTTATATGTATAGCACAATTTTTTCAGCAGCAAAGTGATTCAAAGTGTCTTACATAATTGGAAGGAAAATAAAAATATCAAAAAAGCAAAACACCATGACTGCAGTGGCAACGTAAGAGAAAACAATGACAGGTTGATGTTCTATTTGTGTTTGTGTTTGTTTTATCAAAGGGCAATTCTAATCAAATGGATCTTTAGCCTTGATTTAAAGGAACTCAGTGTTTCAGCACTTCTGCAGTTTTCTGGTAGTTTGTTCCAGATTTGTAGTGCATAAAGACTAGGAACTGTTGCATGTTTGCTGCTGATTTTGGAAATGCAGAGTAGAACTGAACCCCAACCCTAGAAGACATGAGCAGTTTGGAAGGTTGACATGGCAGCAACAACTCTTTAAGGCATTTTGTGCTAAGTCAGCTAGCTGATGCATGATCCAGTAAAGGTTCTAATCTTAAAGACCATTACAATACAGACAGTATTATTCTATCACTATTAAGACATCTTAATAATTTGATTTATTTTTTTATGCGCTTAAAGATTCATTAAACTGTCTTGGAGAGAGTGCTCACCATGACAGAAGCCCCTGTTCCAACTCTCAAGTTTGATTGTAAAATCCCAGCTGCATACTAAGACAAACCAAAGAATTTTCTGGAGAAAACTTTGCTGAGCTGAGCTGTCACAATGACAAGGACATTTTCAGAGTAGTTAAGATGAAGGTTTCACATCTAATTGTACAATTCCTGTTGTCAAGCATGGTAGTGACAGCATCATGGTGTGGCTTGGGGGTATTTTCTTGCCAGTGAGGGGCTTAACTAACAAACAGATGAGTAAAAGTTTCACCAATGTTTCATCATAATACAATAATACATGAAATAATTGCTATAGATACAACAAAATAACATTCAGCGTTAACCCAATCACTGTATATTTACAAAAAAAATGTTTGAAAGTCAGTTGAGTGACAAGAAAATTTAAGCAAATTCTTTTAAGCCAGATATCTTACAAAAGCTTTTTTTTTTTTTTTTTTTATCTTGCCTAGCAGACAAAAGAGAGGATATGACTTGAACATTTTCTGTTACAACAGGAAGAGTGTTGCTGCTTGTGGACTAATGGAGTAACCGGAGAAAAGTCTGTGGTGTAACTCACTCTCAAACAGTAGATAAAAAAAGAGAGAACATTTTTAAAAAAATCATCTCCTAAACAGGATTTTCATCTAGCTCAAGTTTTGTTAGCGTTATGGACTTCTTTTTAACTAAGCAGTGACGTGCGGTGAGGTTCATAGCTGGTGAGGCACTGACGTCATCAGAATCAGATTTGCAAATAGATGCATAGATTGACAGCAGTTTACAGGTTATGTTTCACTTCTGCATCCTTACACATACAAACTGTAGCTCACAAAACACACATTTCCTTAAAAAACAAAACAAAAAATCACTATCTCTATTATAATCTATCGCTGCACTTGACTTGCTTCCCGAATCGTTTAGCCTAGCTCGCTGTCACTTACTCGGCAGTTGAGGAGTGAACAAGACGAACGTCTGGAATCTTGAGCGCCCCCTGCCATGAGGCAAGAGAACTGCCTGCCTCACCTCGAACCTGTTCTCTGCCGTTTATAATCGCTCATTACACGAAACACGTTACACAAACACAGTTGGTGACAAAAAGCACTGTACATTATATACATAAGCTAAATTGTTGGAAATAAGTTCACATATTAAATTAGTTTAAACCATTTTATTGACGCCGTACAGCAACATGCTCTCTCCGCTTAACAGCCAGCGCAGAGCCAGGGGTTGCGCAATCCAAGGTGAGGCAGAGCTCGCTGCTGCCTCACCGGCATCGCTTCCAAGCATTTGAATGGGAAAATAAGAAAATTCAGCGATTTTGAACAAATAAAAATCGAAATTGGTGAAGCTACATGAAAAATAAATATTTTTTAGTACAAACCACCGGATGAATATAACAATTTAAATTACTTTATGATTATATATTTTCTTTCTTTCCATGATGGCTGGTGAGGCACTGCCTCACCTGCCTCCCCTGACCGCACGTCACTGTAACTAAGATATTATCATGTATTGGATATTTTCACCCAAGTGAAAATGCAAATTAGGTTTTTTGAACCAAATCCAATACAAGTTATAAACTAAGCATATTGCATGAGTACTTTTTAAACAAAAGTATTATTCATTTACATAAAAAGCAAAGTAATAAAAGTGGCTTGTAAATTACTGGCTATTTACTGGCATTTTTTTTTTTTTTTTACATCATTTAGTTTAGAAATCTAGGAACAGCCTCCCAGTGATGGGTAATATTTGGAGTAATTTAAATAAAATTTAAACTTGACATTACACAAAGTAATATTATTGTATTTCTGGTTTCATTCCTACTTTATGTTAACAGAGAAATTAAGAGTTGAGAAAAGGGCACTCACTTTGCACAAGACACTCGCTCAAAAGCAGACGTGCTCATGTTGCGGTTCTTGCATTCCCTCTCAACCTTTTGAGCAAAAAACACTGAAAATACAAACATAAAACTGTTGTACAATTTAGAAAACAGTTTTTAAAATTCCTTACAAACTATTGTCTTTATCTCACCATTCTGAAGAACGCTAATGAGCGTGATGATGACCAGCAGGTAGATATTTTCCACCACTTTGCAGGACTCCATTACAAAACCGTAGTAGCTTGATGGACTCTGAAGCCGGGGGGACAATGCTGCTCTTTCACATTCAGGAACGTTTATTTAAATCCAGACACCTGTATACTTCTCTTATTGACAATATGTACGCTACTATTGCACCCCCAACAAACTCACAAAGATTCTAACTTCCTCTTTATGTAAATGATACTCTGGCTCAACACAGAGGTCTATGTGTAGGTGTGTGTGTGGTGGTGGTGGGGGTGTGTGCTTATGTGTGAGATTGCACAGAGTTCATGCACCAGTACAATTGTTTATTCATCCTTTGCAAATTTTGTTCCCATCATGGCAGCTCTTTTTTATTTCTGGTGAAATTTCTGGAGATTAGTGATTATATTTACTTGGCATGTTGGGACCGTTGGTTTTATTTAGGAAAGCATCTATTTCATTCCCATATAGTTCCTCTACATCTGGTATGTAGATTTCCATTATTTTGGAAATTAATTAAATTTAAAAATACTTTATGACATAGAAGTAAATGATGCAAATGAATACTTAAAAAAATGTAAAATATTTTTCCCTTGCTTGAGCTGTCTTCTACATGGTTGGCTTAGGCAAATGGGGATTTTATTGACTTTCCCTCCACTGTGCATGTCTAATAGTTTCTTAACAAACTTGAGTTGTGTCTTCTCTAAGGCTGTTGGTGCTTGCTTGTCAGATTAATATCATCCTTTTCTTGCTTGCCAGTTTAGGTGGACTGCCATGTCCCAGAAAGTTGTACCATGGTCTTCTTTTTATTCTTAGATGATGGATTGATTAGTGCACTGTGAAATGTTGAAAGCCTTGGAAGTTGTTTTGTAACCTAACGTTTCTTCAGAAATATTCTCTAACAGCCCTGTGAGGCTTTAAAAGAACAGCTGGATTCATACTAAGATTAAATCAAAAGTGGATTCCATTAACAAATTAGTGCAGCATGGCTGCAGTGGTTTTTATTCTGGGTTGCCAGAATTATTTGAATCGTAGAACCTATACATTTCTGAATGTCATATTGACTACAAATGGAAATGTAATGTATACAAAAGCAATGAGGAAGTGAGCTGCGTGAGTAAGATGATTTAGCTTTAATTTTAGTCAAACAGCGCCTGCATGTGGAAAAACTGCTTCCTTTGTTCTTCCTGTTTTTAAACAGTCTTGACATTGCCTTCTGTGTAATGAACGTATTCCATCATTTCAACGTGAATTTAAGTTTTATACACAATAGCAAAATCTTCTTGAATGAATACCTATTATAAATCCCTCCACATGAAGAGTCTGGATAAGACTGACAAAGAAGCCCGGACCGAAACAAAATTTTAAAAAGCGAAAACTTGCGATCTATTAATGACCTCTCGCATTGAAAGTACTACATTTAATCCCCAAATTAAAGAAATTTAATCGGAACTCGGATGATACGAATATTTTCCTGTTGACGATGTCTGTCACTCAGCCTGGTCCCATATGGTCTAGCGGTTAGGATTCCTGGTTTTCACCCAGGCGGCCCGGGTTCGACTCCCGGTATGGGAACTTGTCGTTTTACTGGCTCTTACCATCAAAGCTTTCTGAACGTTTAACTCGTTCGTAAACACTATTTATATACTGAATTATATTATGATTATTATAATTTAGATAGTTGTTTCCCCAAGATGATACTGATGATAGATTAGCTAAAGGATCCAAATGTTAAATTACAAAATAATTGATTGTGAAAGTGAATTCAATAGCACTGAATGCTGAAATTTAAGCATTTAAGTAAATGCAACTTAGATCAAAAGTAGCATAAATACTTTATTACATTTATAGCTGGCCAAAGGTTGATAAGTTACAAATGAACAAAACGTTCGAATTATTTTAATGACATTAAAAACCTCTCAGCTTCAAGTCACTTGTAAAAAACAATAAAAATGTTTCAACCTTTAATCAGGCTTCTGTATGATCTTTTTGCATACAGGACACAAGAAAAACAAGGTGCAATGCTTAAAAAAAAAAGTAAAAAAGAAAAAAAAAAAAGAAAAAAAATTATGATAGAGTTTACTTGCTGTAAAATTGTGGCCTTACACAAACATAAGACTCCTACGTAAATGAAGAAACAGGCGAGGCAGCTTACAACGCCATCTCATATGTGTTAACTGTGCTTGTAGCCTTCAGGGTAACGAAAAGTAAAAAGCTAAAGTGCACCAACGTCCTTGATCTGTGTCGGTTAGCTTAAGAAATCTGAGAAAAATTCAAACTCCTCCAGAAAGTTGTGATCTTCATGCTGAGTTGTTCGATAGTTGGTTGGAGTCACAGCTCCAGCACCACTAACCACACAGTCCAGCTGGTTCGCACCGTCCTGCCCGCTAACCAACATCTCCAGGAAGCCAGTGCTGTCCGGGGAAAGGCTGCTGGCTGTCGTTGCCGGGGACAACAGGTCAGAGCAGGCGGAGCCATCATAGGTGCTGGAGCTCACGGTGCTTGGAGAGTTGAGGTCGGTGCTGTCCGGTTTGAGGTGGGCCCCTCCTCCAGTTCCTAGCAGCTGGTTCAGCTTTGCCAGCTTCTTTTTCTTAGCTTTAAGCTTCTTCAAGAGTTTGTATCTGAGGGTTTCAGTGTCACTCAGACCTGAAGAAACCTTTGAGCTTCCCGGTATTTTAAATGAAGATATTTCAGAGAGCTGCGGTGACCTACTAGACGTCCATGTGACAGGGGCTGGGTGGTTAGACGGGATAGTTGGAGGTAATGACGATGGAAGAGGAACGACAGGGTTGGGGTTCTTTCCACCAAAACCACCGTACATCTCTGCAGCTTTTGGTGGAAGACCCGTACGTTCTTCTGTACTGAGCGGAGGTCTGGGGACTCTGGCAGGAATCGGGGGCTTCTTCACCGGGTCGGGAGTGGAGTGAACAGGATGACATGGCTTCATTTCAGATATTACACCATTTTGTGTGGGAGGAGGATGTGAAATGTTTTTAGAAGATTGATTAACAGGGTGTCTGCTTAGTATGTAAGACCAGCGATCTTTCTGAGTCAAGAGCAGAGAGGAGTTGTTAATAGAAGACACTGTGGATGTCTGCTCTGTAACAGCAGCTGCGTTACTTTGAGCAGGGCAAACGGATTTGGGTGGCTCCAAAGGTTCAGGCGTCTCAGAGGGTTCAGGCGGAGGATCTTTGGAGGAAGCTGCTTTTTTACCTTTCTGCCTGCCGACGGTTTTCCTAAGGTTAGGTGGTCTACCTCGTCGCTTTTTTGCATTGGGCACAAACGTGGGATCACTCACCAAGTTGTCAGACAACTCAGAGTCACATGGGCTGCTGCTAGGAGCAGACTGAGAATCAGTGTTGTGACACAAGTTGCCCTCTGCTGCAGGGACGGAGCTGTCCGGTAAAGAAGGAACTACGTTTTCAGTCTTCACAGGACTACTCGGGTCTTCTGCTTGTTGGGGTTCCCTTACAGGTTGCCTCTCAGACTGAAGCGAATCAGGCTGAAACTCCTCCAGGGTGAGTGTGATTAAATCATCATGTGTAAGGCCCTCAAAGGTGTCGAGCAGGGTGGAAGCACCTATCGATGTGTTGACATCAGCTGTGGTGCTGCAGTCTCCTGAAAGAGCGCAGACGATATCGGTGTCGTTGTGAGAGGCAAGAGAAGAACAATCCGGAGTCTGGGTTGGTAGTTCTTCTGTGCTCAAGTCTTTCAAACTGGGAACCACTTCAATGTCCGCTGAAGGAGGTTCTAGCAAAACTTTGGACAGAGAACAGAAGGACGGCTGCTTGTTGTCTTCCTCCTCCCAGAAGACAACATGAATTTCCTGACTGGGGATCTGCAAGTGTTGGTGGGTCTCACAAGCATTTTTTAAATCATCATACTCCAGCCATGATCCTGAAGGAACAAACATGACAATTAGACATGAGTCAGGTTAAATTAACGCAGTGCTTCTCAATTTCAGTCCTTCTGGCCCCCCTGCTCTGCATGTTTTAGACGTGTCTCTAGTCCAGAACAGACGTTCCAAATGATTGCATGACCTCTTTTGCAGCCATCAAGTACTGCAGGAGGCTGTTAATCAACCACAGACTCAATCCAGGTGTGTGGCAGAAGAGACTCATCTAAAACATGTAGGCGAAGGGGGCCTGAGGACCAGAATCGAGAAAGACTGAAAAAACAAAAGCCATGTGGTTGATAATGTATTAAACTGATACAGACTTGCGCAAAAAGTGTGAAAAAAGATCCACAAAACTGAACAAAAGTTTAAATTAAATCTTTGTTATTGCACACACTTTTACACCAGTTCCTTGTTCTGCTCTTTATGGAGTATCGGGAGCATAATAAGCCAACAAATAGCATTTAAATTAGTTGGGTGGGTGGTCGACCTGCAGTCAGCCACTCGAAGCTCACCAACCTTTGCTGTAAAATAGTGTTTGTGTAATCAGGTCAGGTTTTTTTTCTAACGCCAAGTAATTACAAACTATTATCTTTTTAGGTAGGCAAATGTGTAGAAGGTTTCTTTCAATCAGCTGACAGGAAGTGCACAGCAAGAACAGCCTCTCTCTGAAGATGCTGCATTTAAAATCCTACATCCACAACAGAAATCTAGCGTGTAAAATAACTGAATTTCAACATTGACAAAAAGAAAATCAGTGGATACAAAGACCAATGGCCAGATGGGGGAATGAATGAATGAATCAACAGGAGATGGATCAATGGCTGAAAAAATAGATGAATGATGGGATGAATTAAAGTGTAAATGGATAAACGACATGAGGGATTGACTGATAGGTGGACAATATATATAGAAATAAAAAGACATATAAGATTCACAAATGTGAGCTGGAATCTAACTCGCAACCTTCAGATTTCTAGACAACCACTAATCTTTAACACCTACCATCCTCATTGTGAATCCAGGTGATGAAGTGTTTGAGTTGTTGGCTGTACTGGATAACGGCAGTCACTGAGTAGCGTTTCCCCTTGAAGCTGAAGGCGTAGTTCCTAACGTTGTTGTGAGGAAGCCCCTCTACAAAGTGCAGTGCAAACACGGGAGATACACTGCAAAAAGACACGAGGAACAAGTCTGAGACTGAATCAAGCTACTACAAAATAAAACCTGGTAAGTGTCCATGAATTTTATTTTAGAAATATGTGTAAAATATCATGAACTTGTATTCAGCACTGAAAACTCCTACCACAGTTAAAACAGATAATGGCAGCATCATGATGTGGGGATGGTGAGGATGTTATCTATGACCTTTATGATGAATTGTACCAAACTAGGCACTTTGTTGAACTTACTTCAGATGCTATTGACCCTTAGACACGTTTGATAAGTGCAGGGCTGCAACTAACGATTCCTTTAACAATCAGCAGTTTGTCTATTCAGACAATCGGATAAAATAAATTGGCACATTCTCTCCTATACATGCAGGGCAGGGGGGCCTGCATGTATAGATAAATATGGAGCTTTACCTCTCCAGTAACATCGTCCTCCTCTCGTTCTTCTTGCAGCATGCATTACAAGAAGCAAAATGAGCTGCATTGAGAGGAGTCCAATCAGGCACAATATTTGTGAAAGTTGGGAGAGTTTTTTCAACCCTGAAGAGGAAAACAAAATAGATTAAACAAATGCAATAATCCTTTTACTTACTGAAACAAAAATCGGTAGATTAATATGTTAAACTGAAGGACTTTCAAGCAGAAAAATGTCTAATATTTATCAGCTACAATCCAACTTGGTACCAACATTCGTTATAACATATAATGTACAATGAGAACTGTGAGGGAAATTATTCTAGTTCTCAAAATTACACAAAACATTAATACTTTAGAAGGATAAATTAAAATTCTAATTTAATATGGTTTTAGATTAAAAAATTAATTAGATCCAAGAGGTTTAAGCTTAAGGATGTTTCCCTTTTAGGCTTCTGTTTGATGAACATAACAAACCATCACCCACCTTTCTTTTGTGATAACTTTGCATGCACTGCACTTAAACTCCCAGAGAAAAGTTGCTTGGAAGAGACGCTCCACCCAGGAGTCCAACCTGAGCAGAAGAGGCATGGCAAAAACAGGAGTTTCCCTCTGACCTGAAACACACAAACACACACAAAGCTCAGAGAAAGGTCTTACATGTCTAAGATCTAATTTAAACTGTAGCTACACACCATTTCTGAATGCATTTAAACAAACAAATGTCAACAGCCTCAATATCTTAAAGCCGAATACAAAGAGTGAACCTCTCCTATCTGTATCAGCATGTTTTTCTTTTCCTTTACCTTGAGTATTCAGGAAAAGAAAAATGCTTCTACCCTCAAACAGGGCAAGATGTGTCATGTTTCATAATAGCTGCTTTAAAAGCTCAAATTCAGCCTTTTACATTGGTACAATGACTTATGATGACTGATTTCAACTGTTGAAGAAGATTGAAGTGGAAAAAAGCATCTGGCTTAAGATGTTACAACATCTTAAAATGTGGATCATAATAGCAGTTTAAATGTGGTTCATTCTTGAGAACAATTTCCAGATTCTTAAAGGTGTAGCTTTTGTTTGTTCTATTATATGCAAGTATAGACATGATGGGGATTTCCAATCATACCACTCAGGGAGAAGATAAGTTCTGCGACCCAGAGATGAGCAAGTTTTGGTCTGAAATGTGCAGATTGACCCCACAACGACCCCAGACAGACTGACTTGGGCTGAAAGGCCACTCAACAAGAAAAAAACAAAAACCTTTACTTCAAAAGAAAACACACACGGGGACAAAGACTTCCATTTCTGGAGACATGCTCTGTGGTCTGATTAAACTAAAGTCAAACTGGCCATAATGACCATCGTCCCTCTTGTACGTCTGGAAACACTATCTCAATTGTAAAGCAAATAGATGGCAGCATCATGCTGTGGGACTGTTCCGCTGTAAGCATAACTGGTGCACTTCATAAAATCATGAAGAAAGAAGATTATGTGGAAATACTGAAGCAACATCTAAAGACATCAGGCAGAAAATTAAAGATCAGGCAAAAACAATAACACAATACAAATGGAGAAATCTAACATGATCTTACCCAGTTTGCAGTGCAGTTTGGGTTGCAGTAGCTTGAAAACAGACATTCTGAGATTCTGCAGGTCAACATGGGCGTTTTGCAGCACGTGACTCGGCACCCGGGGAACACCCTCTAGCCAGAAACAAAAATCAGTCAAAACAAACAGTCAGATCCTGCATTATGGTTTTAATAACACACTCTGAACAACTGGAACATCTCCCAAAGAAGAAAGGTGCAATATAAGCAATAAAATGAAACATCACTTTTGTATTTCAATTCTTTAAATGAAGGTCTAACGAAAACAGTAATATTTAAAACAATCTTTAAATTACGTAACAAGCAACATACTATTAAGGCCACAGTTGGTAACAAATGTATTTTAAACATATTTGTTAAAACTTTCACTAAATCCAGACAGTATAACATGAGACAGATGATCTGGGGGGGTGGGGGAAATCAAGCTCCTTTGCTGGTTCCCATGGTTACTGTTAAAAATTAATTAAGTAATGAAAACTGAAACTGAGAAAACATTTCCGTTAACTGGCTCTGATTGGTTGTTCCTGGCCAATCAGAAACAACCTGCTATATTTTTTCTGCAGATGTCAGTAGGACCACAACGAGGCAATGGACGTATTTTTTCACAGATTATGTGTCAGGACATGGTGAGAGTTTTAACATCAATGTCGAAAACATATTAAAAACATAACGTGTAATTCTCACATTTCCATGCTGTATATGCATTAAATAAAATTACCTTTGTCAGTTTGCTGATGTTCCTGGACTGCAGCACAGATGTCTTCATGTTGTCTCAACAGCCGCCACACAGACGAGCGCTGAGGCTGATGTTCAGGTCGAAATTTTCTCAAGCTCTTACAGTTTACCAACACAGCCAGCAGAGAGTCCAGCCAGCACAGGTTGTTGCTGTTTCTCCACAAAAACTGTTTTGGAACAGAGACAAAATTGTCCAACGAATCCCGACTCTTTGAACAGAAACCGTTAACGTCTCGACATGGGAAGACGTCTGCCTCGAGGGATTCCTTCATTGACGGCTCATCGCATAGAGGTGATGGGGTTTTGATATTATCTGGATAAATGGCATGACTGGAATTAGATCTGCTACATGTGTTCAATGCTGGAATATTGTTCTGCTTTGCTGCATCTGGGTAGACAAGGTGCGGAGAGAGAGAAGAGGGCTCGGCTCCATTACCAGCCAACAAAACGTCTGAAGACAATCCAACAGAACTGGAGCATGCAGGGGGAGCAGGATCATCCCTGTCCTGAACGTTTTCGTCGTCCCAGTCCGGTGTCTTTGAATGGATACCACTTTCCTTGTGGTATCCATTCACCATTTCACTTCCAGTGTTTGGGTTTCCACTGTGGCCATTTGTCACAGAGTTTAAAGAGCAATTCTCTAGAGAGCCGACAGGCACATAAGAAACACTCTGTAGTCGGAGATTGCCATGTTCGCTTAATCGCTGCCGTTTGAGCGGAGATTCAATCACGTCTTCCACAGCCAAGGCGTTTTTCCTTTTGTTCCCAACCGTAGGCTCCACAGGATCCAGGCTAGCCAAAACATCCTCCAGGGGCCGAGTAACCAGCGGGAAAAGACACTATATAGGAATATATACACATTTATTAACTACAGTCAGGAAAACAAAGATATGCACTACACAAACATGGACAGACTGGATGGAATTTATTGTAAAGATCAGGAAAATTTTAAAATTTATGTGCTAGAACTGTGAGGCTAGCAAAGAAATGACAAGTATTCATATGTTGTTCTGGTTATAATATGAGCTTTAAAATGAAAAAAGAAACAGGAAAAATAGATAAAACAGATTATGCAAATAATGAAAAGCATTTAGACTCACACCGGCTGTTCATCAGCTAATCAAAAGTTTAATTCCACAAGCCAAAAAAAAAAAATTTTATAATCTGCACACATATTTGGTAACATCATGCTCCCTAAATGGAAAAGATAAAACACAACACAAGCTGAGCAGGGGTAACATAAATACTAGGGATACCTTAGCAACCAAAGTTGACCAAAGTCTTCTATCTAAATTTAATGATTTAAATACATTTATATTTCTTATAAACATTCAAATTTTTTTCTACAAACCAAGCACAACTCTTCAACTTTAGCAAAAACATATGTAGGTCCATGCAAACTTTGAAAAAAATAAATACATAAATAAATCTCCCTTTACAGCTTTTGGACTACTAGCTGAATTTACTCTGTTTACTTGCTGAGGCAGAACCAGCTAAAACATAGCTGAATGCTCACTTTTCCAAATAAATGTAGCATATTTGGAATTTCATGCAGGATCAACTTGACCTTGGTTTGATTTTCAATTTTCATGCCCTCCTTTACTCTTCGCTACAACTCTAGCAGTGAGCTTTGGAGTTATTTTTGGCTCAATTACTATCCTTGCTCATTGAGCGTGGTGACGAGATAAATATGGGTCCTTATCCAGTCATGTGACTGGTGGCAAAAATAAAATAGGTCTCTGTGTCACAACATATTTGAACTTCTGGGAAATACAGTCAGTTTTTACTAATTGGAAGTTCCTAGAAACTCTCAATATAAAGTAAATAAATTACCAAATAAAATATTATGGAAGAGGATTGGCTAAAGATATAATTTTGTTAAAACTATTTCCTGACATTTTTTTTCTACAAAACTCTTGATTTTTCAATGTCAAATTACATTACTGCAGTAACAGATTATTTTCATTTTAAGGCTATTTACCCATGTGTACCAGAATGCCAACAAACATGTCTTTGTAGATGTGTTTGTGTGTAAACAGTATTGAGATTTACCTGTGGGTTTGTGCAGAGGGTTATGGATTCCTGGAGATTGATCCGGTAGGAGCGTAAGGCAAAAATCAACCCTTTGGAGTTACACCAAGGACAGTCCTCCAGTGAAGCAGCTCTTTCCTGAACCTACAAAATAAAAATCAAACATTCACAATCTTACAGGTAAGCAAAGATGTCAGGTGAAGTAGATTGAAAGGTGGGAAATTAGCCACATATTTCAAACAAACAATACTTTCGCCTTTTACTATTAGATTTCCAGTTATGCTTAATTTAATTTTTCATTCTTTGTTTCTTCAATTAATTTGGATTGGTACTGTCCAGTCACAGTGTCTCTCTCAAATACAATTCAGCTTTGCGCAAGTGACAACAATGAGAGGAAACTGAGTTCCACTGACTTTTCCCAAATACCCCGCCTGCGGTGAGGCTAAAGCCTCCAAACCAGTCATTGGCAAACAGCTGTCGCTCCTTGGTTCCACAGCTGCCCGATGCTGTTCAGAACATATCACCATGTCACTGCGGCCCGGCTCATGGTCAGAGGAGCTGAGGGGGAGGATACAAATAAACACAGAGCACAGATTAAAAACTTATGAACATGCATGGAAAAGAAGGTTAAGTTAGAAAGATGAAAGGTAAAAGAAGCTTTTTCTATTTCTTGAATAGTTGGTCCTGTTTTTGTTTTTTTACCTCATCTTGTACAAGAAACTGAAGGAGCTATTGCTGCGTCTGGGTCTGTTTTTCCATTATTGCACAGATTATTTTGCAGCTGCAGCATAGTGTCTGTGTTTAGCTGTGTCTCTCTCCTACATGAAGCCACTGAAGAAGCTACACTTGATTAACTTTTTCATATAGTATTCCAGAGTCAGCGCCTCTTCATTTTGTATGTGTGCATCTAATCTGTCTCCTCCAAACACCCGAGTCTGGGCTATAGCTGCTTGTTTAGCAAAAGGGATTGCTGCAAAGTTAACAACACAATGCAGTCAACTAGCCACATGTATATTCAGGAAAAGTGATCGCTGCAAAATCTTTGACCTAATGCAGATGGCTGGCTTTCCTTGATTAAAATGAATGAATATGACTGTGTTTCTGTAAAACAAAACCAGAGATAACATTTGTTGCGAATCGGCGCTTTAATATAAGCAGCCGCACCTAAAGATAAGAAAGGGGAGGCAATGTATTACTGGTACTTTAATCTCTAGCTACACAGTAAAAACTCAGATCACTATGGCATCTGATTGAAACAGTTTTAAACCTCAGCAACAGCATGAGCAAAATAACAACAACAAAAAAACCTGTTCTATAAACATTTGAAAATCTTGATATACCTTCATACTGGTGTTGGGCTGATGTTTGCCAAGACGTGTTTCAAAAATGTTGAACTTCTACAGCAGAGATGCCCAAAGTCGGTCCTTGAGGGTCAGCATCCTGCATGTTTTAGTTCTCTTCCTGGTGGTAAAAATCTTTTCAGCATGTCAATGTTCTTCTTAGACCTTCTAATGAGCCATCATTTGATGCAGGTGTGTTAAACCAGAGAGAGAACTAAAACACACAGGATGCCGGCCCTCCAGGACCGACTTTGGGCACCTCTGCTCTACACATTTGTTATCTGCATGGTGCAATCAAATTAACAAGTACATGAGTATCTCAATTGAAAAAAACTCCAAATTAACCATAATAATCTATAATTAACTAACCCTGGTTCTTGAATGTTCTATCCATTCTCAAATTATTGTGCCATTATTAGTAGACGGCTTGGCTACAAATATTTTAGAGAGATTGTGCTGCATGTTATCCAACATTTACTAATGAGAGTGCATGCATAGTTTAGGGCGAATAATGAGTTTGTTACACACTTTACATACAGTAGCAATAGTAGTTTTGGTTAGTACAATGACAATAACGTGTAATCAAATAACAGGTATTATTTATTCATCCATCATTCAATTTTCTAGACCTGATTAATACTTGCAGAGTTGCAGGAGAGCGGTGGTTTCTTTTTCCAGCCCTTTATGCTTGAGGCAGGATACAGGTCTTAGTTTGTTTGTTTTTTTGTTGCACCTTTGCATCTTCTTAATTGTAACTCACCAGGCTCCAGAGTCTACAGAGAAAATGTTACCTGATCTGCTGATTTTATTCTAATAAAGTTCTGTCATAATTTTGAGTCCAAAGTTTGTAAAAAGATTTTAAAAAATCTAAGAGTAAATGAGTGGACATACAATTTGTGTCCACTGGTGGTTCATCAAAAACACTATAAATCCAGTTTCCTGCTGTCCCTGGTACTGGACAGTCAGCTTAAAATAATAAAAAATACTATTCTAGAAGGCCATTATACTATTCTAGTATAATGTGTCAATTAAAATATAAAGACATCACTATTATTTAGGAACGTTTTAGAAAGTTCTGCTGTTATCAATTAAAATCACAAACAGTCAAATAACGTTAAAATTGACAAGGTACTGAATATTACTTTTAAAGTGTTAAATAACATTGCATGCACAACGACGTAATGAGTTGATTATTTTAAAATAGATCGTGTACAAAGTGCACCTGAATGTACCATGATGATCTTCTGCAAACTGTTCATTCAACTGTTCAATTCAGAAACAGCATCTGTAAGCGGCCTATGCCATAATTCTACAGGAAAGCCAATATCGTCAGGTTATAAACTATTGAATACGACAAAAACTAATCAGCTTCCATTTTCAGAATCATTTAGTGTCTGAGCACATCAACATAACTCTCTTTATACCTGAAACATCTACTCTATTTGTTTTACTCTGTGTTCGGACTACAAGAAAAGCAGTTTGAATTAATGTAGCAGCTGGAATTAAGAACAAGACAACTTATTGAAATAATAATTCCTTACAAGTCACACTACCTTAAGTGTTACTTGTTTGTAGGATAAAGAGTGGAGAATCCGGGCCACTACACTTTGCCACCTGTCCAAAGTCCATGACTTCAACTATATAACAGCACACGAGAGAGACTGGTACACTACAAAATTACATAACTTTTTACGCTTGTTTTCACTTCTAGAAACAAAAATATACCTTGGACCATGCCGTTTTGACGGATAACACGATGCTAACAAACTAGCTTTGTTGGGTTAGCCGCATGCACGTTTTTCTCTTCAATTATTCAAAGATAAACATACCAGAACCCGCGTTGAATTGGGTTTAATTCGGTGATGTTTAATAAATAAATCCATCCACGCAGCCTTTAACCTTTTATGCCAATCGGTGCAGAGACTCCATGTGCACCTCCTGAGAAACTCGTAATAGAAACGTTCTCCTTCCGCCCGCCGCCGGTGTTGTGCGTCTGCCTTTGTCTTCCCCCTTCGTTGAATGGCGGCGTCAGCTGGACTCCACCTGGTGGATTGGTGCAACTGCAAGAGCTCAACCTGTTCATACAACTTAACACTGCACAGCATATCAAACCAGCCCCAACCGGTTTGGCTGAATTAAAAAGCTCCACCACGTTTAATGACGCTACATATTATTACTGATTACTGATTTCCTGTTTTATAAGAGCATGCTATTTGTTTTTACATTTCTGAATGTAAAATAGAAAAGTAAACTAGCATTTTACCCCCTCACCCCCCTTGCAAAAAAAAAATCCTTTACAAAATAGTAATAATTTTTTTACATGTTTGCTAACTTTGAAAGTAAAATAGATTTTGTTCCACTATCAGATCTTGTTAACGTAGATCGGAACCAGTGGACTGAATTGAAGAAACTACTCAAATGCTTTTCAACTTTGTTATAAACAGATAAAATCTCTCCATACACACCCGGTTTCTGGCTTTGCAAATGACAGTGATGTGACACACACACACATATATATATATATATATATATATATATATATATATATATATATATATATATATATATATATATATATATATATATATATATATATATATATATATATATATATATATATATATATATATATATATGGATGTGTGTGTTTAAGAACAGATAGGTGGGGGTGGGATGGGGTCTACATATGTCACTCACTGTGTGTCTACTTCCATTGTGCCTTAACTCCCCCATCACACATTTACAACACACTCACAGACGTGCAAACTCACACACAAACACCTCCCTTAACCCAATCCCGCCTCTTGCACTCGCCCTTCTCCTTTAAGCCCCTCCTGTATCTGCAGCTCTCCTGTCCTCTATTTTCCTCTTGATGACAAAATGAATTTGCATATTTTTCCCAGGGAGTGCTCATTAGAATGCATAAACATGAGCCGGCTATAGCTTTCTGCCGTGGCATCTCCTGATGCAAAGTGAGGCACAGACAGGCAGCATCGCAGGAAGACGTGTGGCCCGAGTCTGGGTTGTGATTGGCATTTGGAATCAGTTCATCCTTCTCATTTTTAATTCAAGGATGTAAATAAAGTCTTTGTCAGCCATTTTTCTTTGTTTCTAAATATGTTATTAGAAAGAATAATATCCATTATAATTAGTTTGTTGCAATGCATAAAGATATAATGGATAGGCAACAATTACAAAAATAACAGATGATTATATTTAGAAAATCATGACCAACTCCCTTCCTTGTTTAAAGGAACAGAGGAACTTCTTACATTATATGATCCAAGAAGGTTAAGCAACAACAAAATATTGCAGTGGGCTCTAATAGTTCATTTGTGAAAAGTTTAACTAATGCTTTCATAATTAAAAAATCCATATTTGATATCAGATCTAAAGAGCAAATTGTGATATTAGATTTGTTCTGATAAAACTTCAGTGGTGCCTGCCACTTGGTGTACCGTCCAGCAACAAATGTTTTGCTTTGTTGCAGAGTTAGATTCAAAAATGGACCAACTTTGGACTTTAAACCTAAGTCAGAGTCAGGAACCAACCTATGATATAAATGAACAATAAAAAAGCCAATTTTTTATTCTGAAAATGTATTATTAATTCTTTGTCTACTATGGCAGCAATTTGAATGAAGAGTTTTGCAATATTTTGTTGATATTAGTCCTTAAATTCTGGAAATGTTCTTCAGGTGATAGTAGGCCAACCTTGCAATTGTGAATTGTGAATATGTGAATTGTCTGAAATTTCAGAAATGTTCATGCTCAGGTTTTTGACCTGATCATTAGATTAGCTGTGAAAACTGAAGCTGTTTGCTGACTCTTTTTCCTTCCTTCTTCAGACCAAAATTAATTACTTCAGTTTTGTTTTTATTTAACCTAAAAAAAGCTGTGTCATACCTACACATTGATTTGTCCTAACACTTGGGTTTGAAGTTATCTGGTGGCATTGAAATATGTATCATGTGCATAATTATGGTTTCTCATAGTGCCCATAAAGAGAATTCATCCCCTTGGATATTTTACCTGTTTATTGCTTTTACAAATCAAACATGATCAACACACTTTGGCTCTGAATATCCCTGGGAGTTGAGTTAAATCCATCATCAAGGAATTCTAAGGGATATGGCACATTTATAAATCTGCCTAGATCAGGCCGTCCTCACAAACAGAGGAAATATGCAAGAAGGAGACTAGTGAGAAAGCCCACCAGGACACCTATGACTATGTTGAAGGAGTTACAAGCCTCATCAGGTGAGATGGAAGAAACTGCATACAGCAGTTGTTGCCTGGGTTTTTACCTGTCAAAGCTTTATAAAAGAGTGGCAATGAAGAAGCCACAGTCGGAAAAAAAATCATGTTAAGGCTCGACTATGAAACACGATGGTGACAGCAGCAAGCCCTGGAAGGCTTTTTAAGGTAGAAGATAAGATGAATTCAGCAAAAATATAGGGAAACCCCAAAGGACAATTTGTTTTCAACTGCAAGATTTTCAGAAAACATTTATTTTCCAGCAAAGCAACAATCTGGAGCATCCAGCTAAAGCTACACTGAAAAAAGCTACATTTTGTTGATCTTGATTGTAACATGACAAGAGTTGTTAGTTTTTTGTTGTTTTTCTTAAAAGCAAAGCTCAAACTGCATAATTTGTGTATTAGAAAGTGTTGCTTTTGATGTCTGCTCATCACAACAGCAAATAGAGAATCATGACCTTTTTAGTATCTCTTGATTATGCAATTAATTCAGCTAGTGTAACAGCAGTATATCAATTTCTGATTTGAAGTTATTTTGAAAAAATGCAACAGTCACATTTAGAATAATAAAAACATGAACCACTATCAACTATACATAATATATTACAGAATTGAGGCAAAAATATTAAACCATACAAGAGTTCTGTTGTTATTAAATCATTCCTACACACGAATCACAAAATATTCAAATATATTTAAACTTGCAATCTGTTTTACAAGCTCATGCCTTAATTTATTGGGTTTTAATAGCTTATTAAAGTTGATTTTATGTAATCACATGCTGGTTTAGCATATGTGAGGTGTCCTCTAACTGATAGGTCAGTGGTTAAATCTCCTAATCATCCATGAGTCATGGTGCCAGGGAAAAATATAAAAAAGGAAATATGACTTTCAATCATTTACTGTCAGTCTTGGTTATCAAGCAGAGATCAGCGATTTTCACTAAATTAGCACTTCAATTAATGCAGGAATAAGAACACCAAGCAGACATATCATACATGCTCATATTCTGTGCAGCATGATTTGTTGTAACTAGACAGAGAGTCACTGTCTTCTTATAGTTGAGGTTTCTCAAAAGGGCTCTCGGACTCAACATTTCTGGCTCAGGTCAGCAGCATTGTAACTCCTGGGATGTTCACAAGACCTCTGACACCTTGAAAATAAAAAAGAGCATCATCCTTAGATATAATCCCTTCCTAAGTTTCAGTAGCGTGAAAATACAATCAGTTTCACATAAATATAACAAGAAAGTGAAACCTTTTTTCAGAATAAAAAGGTATTCTCTAAATCTCCACATACCAAAGCCACACAGTCATATGTACATATAATGCAGCAATATGACAATGGTATTAATTCAGAAAAATACCCCATTCTAATTAGTTTTGTACACCTTTTTCAATATCCAGTGGAAAAATCTTTCTTTGTATAACAATCAAACTCTTTTTAAAATTCACTGTTTCCACTGGTTAAAATGCAGTTTAAATATCTATTTCCAATGGTTTTTTTTTTTTACCTAATTCTCTTAGGTTGGAAGTTCTTCTTGCTGCCAGCCTAATTTTTCACTCCCTCAACAGTGTCTCAATCAGATTCAAGTTAGTACTCTACTATCCATTTACAAACAAAAAAATATGACTTCTAGTTGTTGGTAAACTGAATATATCACTTTAAAATTAAATCTGCTAGTTGTATGAATAATTTTGATGTTCAATTAAACCTATTTAGGTAATGATAGAAACAAAAACAACAGCATCCAAAATAAACATGCTGCTGCATAAAAATGATTCCTTTCAGGTGACTTAGTCAGATTCAGTTTTACTGATTTACTTCTTATTGACGCTTCAGTATCAAGATCTGTCTTTATCAGGAATAAGTATTCTGTTATCTTTCAGTTAGCTACTGTACAGTGCCTTGCAAATGTTTTGAACTTTAGCACTTGTGTTGCGCTACATCAAAACTTTACTGTATTTATTTAAATTTTTATGTGACAAACCAAACTCAATTAGTTCATAATTGAACAGAAAGTGATACATGGTATTCAATACTTTTCAAATAAAACTTTGAAAACCATGGCATGTAAATATTTTCAGACCCTTTAGCTATCAAGCAAAAGGGACACAGAAGACTTGGGATGGAACTATTCTGTTCTGATGAGACCAAAAATGAACTTTTCAGCCACCATGCAAAGAGCAATATGTGGTTGATACGCAACACTGCGCAGCACCCAAAACACACCAGAGTGAAACATGGTGGGTGTAGCATCATGCTGTGGGGTTGCCTGAGTCAAAATATAAGAGGATGAATTAAGTTAAATAAAAGACAATCATGGAAGTAAAAAAACCCCCAAAACAAATGGCCAAATGTTTCCCTTCCACCAGGACAACAATCTACATCCAGAGTCAATAGAATAGTTTAGATAAAAGTATTTGTTTTAAAGATCAGTCAAAGTCCAAATCTAAACCCAAATAAGGACCTGCAAGACTTGGAAACTGATTTTCACAGCTTTGTTCCACTCAATATGACTACAGTCATATTGAGTGCCCATACTCCAACGTGCCCATACTCCAAAGGCCTTGCAGCTATAACTGCACCAAAAGGGGTGCATCCAACAGATTTTCAGATTTTTTAAAATTGTTTTATTCCCCTTTTGAAATCATGCCACCTATTTTATTAATCTGACACATAAACTAAATTGTCATAAAATGTATTGAGGTTTGTAGTTGTAACATGATAAAATGTGAAAAACGTTCAAGGGGTATGAATACTTTTTCAAAGCATGCTCAAAATGTCAAAATCTATTTTGCGATGAGAAAAAATTATTTGGAGAATGTTTGCCCTCTGAATATATTTCACTATTTGATAGGTGCCGTTATATATTTGAATTAATTTGAATACATAGTGATATGTAAAAGATTGCCAAAGGCAAAATATGTGTCTCCTGATAGTAAAATATGTTGTAATTCCTTGAGAGAGGGCAAGAAACTGCTGTAAAGTTCAGTGGCTGTGCTAAGTGTTCCTATATGATGGACTATAAATCAGGAACATTGGGGTATTCAGGCACATTTACAGGAAGATTATTAAGATTTCAATTTAGAGCAAAAATCATCTCATTGTTTTTTTATCTAGTGGATGCTTATTACATAGAGGAAGACTAATTACTTAATGGTAACCTTTAGATTGAAAACCGCAATGCTCTATATACGCATTTTTAATAGCACAATTTGCAAATAAGCTCAGGTGCATTGAATGGAATGCACCGTGGAGTCGTTAGCTTGAGAGGAGTAAACCCCCTCCAACACGGCCACGCAACATTTAGCAGTCGCCCAGTTCATCGGCCATAAGCGCTCCGTGTTCTCTCAATCATTTAACTCGCCTACTGTACACTGTGCTCAACGTAGTGAATTCAATACTATGGCAAACACACTACACTACTACCAGCTTCAGCAGCATGCTCTGAACTCTAATGTTTTTGTATCCACCCGCCTCGCAAAACTTCGGTGACGTTTCACAAAAGAGAGCCAATGGGACCTCGTCTTCTATTAGGACAATGAAAAGTCTCTGACCAATCCGAGGAGCCGCAAAGCGGGCGCTGGCCAATGGCGTAGAAGCGCCGTCGAGAGTAATGTTGAGCGAGCTGAAGACTGAAGACACTGCGTATCGCCTGTGTTCCCTCATAGACAGCCATTGCAGAGCATTGAGATCCAGCGATAGTCAGTTGGTAAGTATTGTACACACGAATATTTTAAGTGTTTCAAATGATGAAGATGGAGATAACAATCCTAAACATCTTACTTATGTGTTTGCTTTGATCAAACATGAAACGATCTTGTGTTTTTTAAATATATATATTTTACAAGAAAGCTTTAAAAATAACAGCAAAATAGCCGGCTTTAATCGGGTAACATCACATTACTCTGCTTGAGAGTGTAGGGCAGACGGTCTGTTTAAAAAAGGAAGAAATAAAAATTAACCTTGGTTAAATTCGACGAAAATTGCGTATTTTGGTAAATGCGAATAATTTTGTATATTACAGTCGTCCTGTTTTAAAGAAATGAAGTCGAAACAAGTTGTAGTTATCGTGTAAAAATTCAAGAATGTCTAGCGGACAACACGATAGGCGACAATGGTAGAAGACTCACCGTTAGCTAGCCATTGCAGTGCATTGCGAAGCTGAACGCCTGTCATGTGAAGACTGAGAAGAGTACAGATCCGAAATAAAGCCATAAAAAATCATAAAAGCACAAGAAAAATGAAGACCATCTCAAAATATGTTCGGATGATTATTTGTTTGTAAAACTTCACCCGAGAAGATAGTGAAAAAATTACCTCACGATCTGCGCTTTACTGTAATGGCTGACTGTATTCGCATATGAAACAAGGCAGCGAGGCAAATGGGAAGCCAGGGACAGAGGCGCAGTTCGCTTCAACTTTTTCTGGCCGGATTTTCTCGAGAAATAAACGGACAACTATTAAATTTAACCACGGCAAAATAAAGTTCAGTCTTTCGTGAATCGAATGACGCCTGCGGGGTATTTTTCCGACGTTTGCAAAGGGTTGAAATCGGGGCTTGAAACGAAGTAGTCGCCGCGGTCGCTCTGCCCTCTATTGCTTGCAGTGCAATGGCTGTGCGTTGACACAAAGAGAAGGAGCCATATTCTCCATGTTAGTGGATGAAGACGAGCGGCCATTAGGAGCTCATAGAAACCCAGTCAGTAGCACAGCCCGCTCATAGACACAGCACAGACCCAATGTATTACTATACAAGGCGGCTAGTGCAATAGGAATCAATCGGGGGAAATATTTTGTCAGGATCGCCGGCTTTTTGGACGTGTTTGTCGCGTTGCAAAGCGAACTGGGAGGCGGGAGGAGACATTTGAGGGGGACTTTCTTTCATGAAGAAGGCATTCTCACAAAATGGAAGAAGAAATATTGCCGTCGTTGTTGACCTCCTTTTCCTCAACGAGAACCTTATATGCGCCATTACTACTCCGCTCGACGCAGCTTAGTTGGGACTTACAGCAGCTTTTAATGGGCGGAAAACGACAAATTTTAACAGAATTTTAAGCTTATTTAAGAAAAAGGAAAAATTCGGACTTTTAAAGGAAAAGTGTTTTATCACATAACAATGCAATTTTTTTAGAATAATATGTTGAATAAATACATTTTATTTAAAAAATATCACTTTTTTTGTCGAAATTATTTTATCAAATAAAAACATAAACTCATGCCAAGGAGGGGTTCATTTTAGTCTTTTTTTAAAATTGACACTACATTTAACATAGAGTTAGAGGGTTAATGGTTCTCAGCTGAACTTGGGAAAACTTTTTACTGAGCAGAAAGTCAGTTCCTTTCAAAAACATTTACGGGTTATTCTGAGTGATTTGACGTTTCTAAGGCACTTTGTAGCCACTATAACAAGAGCGCGGGCCAGTGAGTTTTATGTTTGGGGCCACCGTGCAGATTGCGTCAATAAATAAAGTCATTTTCATCGCATCAGCTCCGTCATTGCTGGGCGGTTTATTTTAGTGGACTGGTTAAGTGGTCCTAACTCGGTTTGACAGCAGAGGGGGCAGTGGGGGGGCTTCCGTTGATGCTCTCTTTTTATAGTAGGGCGTTTTAGAGACTGATGGAAGTGTAAACAAAAACACATTTCGATTTATTAATTAAAATTATTCAATCTTAATATTTAAAAACAAATTTTCAAAACAAATTTGGAGCACATTGTAGCATGCCTTTCCTTTTTTGATTGACAGATCAAATAGTTTACATTTTTTTTAAACTTTAATCCATTAATGCATCAAAAATAAGAATATTTAATAGCTTATATACGCATTGATTAACATTTTTTGTTTTTTAATGAGAAAAAACAGGTGCATCTTCTGCATTTTAAGATACACAGGTAATTTGAACCTCAGGCATTTGTTTACTAGATACTGCCATCAAGATGGGGAAAGATCCAACTAAACCGAGGGGGAAGATGTCCTCCTATGCCTATTTTGTCCAGACCTGTAGAGAGGAGCATAAGAAGAAACACCCTGATGCATCAGTGAACTTTGCGGAGTTCTCCAAGAAGTGCTCTGAGCGATGGAAGGTAGTACAAGTTCATATGGCCTGTATTTCTGTTTGCATTTAAATAAAATAACTTCAGGAAAACATAAGAAATTAGTTTGTTGCAGATGGGATGTCAATCATGAAGTAACTTTTCTGCTTTCAGACGATGTCTGCCAAGGAAAAGGGCAAATTTGAAGACCTGGCGAAGCAAGACAAGGCTCGCTATGAGAGGGAAATGTTGAGCTACGTGCCAGCTAGAGGTGGCAAGAAGAAGAAGTTCAAGGACCCCAATGCTCCCAAGAGACCCCCGTATGTACAGCTTGTTAAAGTTTAACACCTTGTTTAAGCAATTCTTTGTTTAAATAACAGGCTCAATGTCATGGTTTTTTTCCTTGTCTTCCACAGATCTGCTTTCTTCATCTTTTGCTCAGAGTTCCGCCCTAAGGTGAAAGGCGAGAACCCAGGTCTCTCCATTGGAGATGTTGCCAAGAGACTGGGTGAGATGTGGAACAACACTTCTCCAGAGGACAAGCAGCCCTACGAGAAGAAGGCAGACAAGCTGAAAGAGAAGTATAAGAAGGTAAATAAACAAAAGTCTCAATGTGCTCTTCTAACTAAAGTCCACGCCTGATTTCATCATCCGGATGTATTTTATTCCTTCGCAGGACATCGCTGCTTACCGAAAAATTGGCAGCGCACCAGCAAAGGCCCCCGCCAAGGCAGTGAAGGATGATGACGACGACGATGAGGACGACGATGAGGAGGAAGAGGATGACGATGATGAGGATGATGATTAGAATGGCGGGCAATATATAGTGGTCATTTTCTTGTTTATAAAGCATTTAACCCCCTTGTCCACACTTCACTTGCTAAAAGAAAATACAATAGTAACAAAGGGGTAAAAAAAACAACAAAATAAACAAAACAAACAAAAAAAAAATAATGCCAACATAAAGGCTGTGTATATCAGTTGTTTTTATGCTGTACAGTTTTTTTTTCCCTTTTTTGTATAGTTAACACTACACAAGTATGGTGTCTGTATCCTTCTGCCAGTCTTATTTTCTTCCCAGTGGTAGTTTTTTCTAGACCAATATCCCACCTGGTACAGTCTAAAAGGGTGGGCTTACAGTATTTCCCTTAGCTAGCAGTGCACAGCACGTAAAAACGTTGGGAGTTAGATCTGAGTGTTTCCTTCAATTTTATTTTCCTTTACTTGTGTTTTTATTTCAAACATGTTATCAGAATTGACGTATCACAGTTGTTTTACTGATCTTTATGTACCACTGTAATCCTAAAAAGAAAAAAATAATAAAAAAAAAGCCTTGTTTATTGTTGAACTTTAAATTGCTTCTGATGTCAATAAACTTTTTTTTAAATAAAATCGATTTGTAGTGTGTGCTGAAAAAATCGTATCCAGTATGAGCTTCAGCACAGAGTTAAAATGAACTTGGAGTGGCATGATATATTTGAAAATTGCACAAATATATATATATATATATATATATATATATATATATATATATAGAGATACATAACTATTATTTCACCTCAGAAGTCTCTTGGATATTCATCAATACACTTTAGTTTTGATTAATGTATTGTCATACATTAATCAAATGCACGAAAAATGTATAAAACTGCTCTAAGTTTAGTTTTCTTATTTGGTTTAGCATTTGTTTTGTAAAGCACATTACTCAACGTTTATTTTTAAATGTGCTATAGAAGTGATTTCAATTGTAGGTATTTTCATGATTTGTAGAGATAAATGGCAGTTAAAGTTCACAGATCTCAGATTGTACTGTTTATTGAGCTTCTCTATATTAGAGTTTATATATACCCTTGTCCTCACCCTTATATGCATATATATAATATATACATACATAAATAGAACAGATTATGCTGACTTATCAAGCCACATTAACCTTAAACCACCACCTCCTATCACATGGTATTTATAGTCATATAAGAATGTTTCTTAACTGTAGATTGAGTAGAATACAGATCAATTACTTTAACTCACTGATCAGAAAAATTCCCTCGTGTTACAAACTGATAAAATATTTGAAAGATTATGAACCCCAATCCAACCTAAGCAACCCCAAGCCTGAAGATGTTATTTATATGAGTCATAAAGTCACATTCCCTTTCAGTAGGCTGTGGAACATATCCATAAATCATTGGCTATAAAAGCAGGTATGAAACATTCTGCACTGAAATGCGATCAGCAAGAAACCAAAATGTACCCCAAAAAGTTGAGTATGAAACAGCAAAAGGTATAAAAGTGTAGAATGGCAATGAGCAATTGACACCCTCCACCCGAACTTCCCTCATCCGACTTGACAACTTGTATTGCAGAATTTTAATGCATTTTAACTGACACTCAAAATTTGTGTCCATTCTATTATTTTCAGTTCTGAAAATAACTGAAAATAATAGAATTTCAGTTCTATAGAGAAATTTAGGGTCTCTACAATCTCATCTTCTGTGTAACAAAGAGAAAAGGCAAAGCATCAAGCCCTGATGTACTCCATAACTAACTCCGTAGAGGGATTTATCACCCATGTTTGCCCCGTGCTTGCATCACAATGAGTTTGCTCACTGTACTCCAGTGGATGTGCTGCTGACATGTTTCCAGCAGCTGCAATTATGCTATTAAGAATCAAAATTCCCAGGGAATATTTCTGATACCTTGTTGAGTCTGTGCTATAAAGAATGAAATGAATTCATTATGCAGCTTTAAGTTTCAACTTGGATACCGAACATTCTTTCCTGGTTTGGAAATATGAAGCTATAAGACTATTCTGCACTGTAAATATTCAGGAATTTTTATTCCTTATGTATCCTAACTTTTACTATGAACTGCTAAATGAAGAAAAATTGGTCTGACATCCTAAAGCCTAGGGAAGATTAAAGAGAGCTGGAAATGCATCTAATGACCTAGGCCTTGATAAACTACTCCTATAAAGCATGACTCATTGCCACAACTGTCTGTATCCTGTGTTTTAGCTCTCTGTGGTTGTATGCAAACATGCAGCTTCACCACTCTTCCCTGCCATGCTGGGTGGTTGGTTAAAGGGTAATGAAAGTTGCAGTGTACTTGCATGCCAGGAAGCATCGCCAGCTTGCTGTTTTATTTAGTTGGAGCCACTTCATCTCTCATCTGCTCTCCAGGTCCCGTCCAGGATAAAAAAAAAATAAAAAAAAGCCATTTATATAAGAAGGATTACGTGCTTTGAAATCCCAGTGACATAAGTATATGACACGTCTGTGCAAGCCACTACAAACCAAACCCTGTAAGCCACATAAATAAAAGAAAATATCTATATCTCTACATTTTATAAGTGTTCTACCTCTGCTGTAAAATACAAAGATGGTCTGCTTTTTTCTGTCTCGCTCGCTCTCTTTCTCTAAGATCGTCCTTGGCCCTTCAACAGGGACTTGATAGCAAAGTAGGCAAAGGGACAAGCACACACATGGCAGCAGCTGACCTCAGACCTGCTTTGATAAAGCCTTGTGTGACCCTGAAGGTGAAGCTTCTTTTTCCTGCCCTGCCTTGATTACTTCTCTAATTTTTTAAAATATAGAAACTAATCGATAAACACAGTCATGGAGAAATCCCCTAATTTCTGCCCAGTGGATTAGATTTGGTAGCTTCACAGTGTCTGTTATTGTTCTTCAAAGCCAATTTGAGGCAAATACAATTTCCAAACATTTGGCAGCTGCAAGCTACAGTCACTGCTGGTTATCACCCTCCCTTCTTTGTCAGCAATGTGTCTAAAGTTAGAGACTGAGTGAACTCAATGTTGTTTACACTCCAAACAGTCCAACACATTGCACTTCCTATATTATAGTAACTGATAACATCGTATTACTGGAAGAGAGGCGGGTTTAAATGGAACTACTATTATGTCTTGTGCCCTTAAGCAGCTGTTGATCCGTTTCTGTGCGGACCTATTCAGGAGGAAAAGCAGGCAAACTGTGAAGCAGGCAGGTTTAGCTACTGCTACCTCTTAATCTCAGCTAGTAGAATCCACTGAATCCGATTCAATAAGTGGTCTCATGGTGACATCTACTGGTCATATTCTGCAGTACAGCGTAACCTTTTTGTCAACTGAATAGCACAAAAACCATCAGGTTATTTTGCCTAGAAAAATGGAAGAGCCTGCTTAAAAACTTTTTAAAATTGATATTTGCAGTTGATATAAATATTTCCAGTTCTGGTATGGAATTGCAGCAGTTTATGGAGGAGGTCACAACAACAACAACAACAACAACAACAACAACAACAACAACAACAACAACAACAACAACAACAACAACAAAAAGAAAACACTGGTTTGATATCACAAGATTTTCTTTAAATTTAAAGAAATCTTTTTAGTTTCTTTAGAAGACACAGGAGATACTATGAATAGTTTAATGAATATTATAATTAATTATATAAACATATAAGAAGTAAATTAAATGAAATTCTTCTGTGATCTTTGACCATAAAGTCTGATGTTTCAGTTTATTGCTGCATTCATCTTTCCTTTTATCCTGACTAGTCTGCCAGTTTCTTCTGCTGTAAAATATCTCCATACTATGATGCTGCCACCACCATGCTTCACTGTCAGGACTATATTGCCCTGCCTGGATTCCTCCAAACATGACACCTGGCATTCACACCAAAGAGTTCAATCTTTGCCTCATCAAAGCAGAAAATCGTGTTTTTCAGGATTTGAAAGTCCTTCAGGTTCCTTTTGGCAATCTCCAGACAAGGAGTGGCTCTCATCTCATCACTCTACCATAAAGGCCTCATTGGTGGATTGCTGTGAGATGTAAGTCCTTCTGGATTTTTTTTCTTTCTTGACAGAGAAACCCTGGAGCTCCTACAGAATGACTTTTGGGCTCTTGGTTCAATCACTGACGAGGCCCTTCTCCCTTGATCGCCAAACGTCTTCCATATATGAACGATGGAGGCCACTGAGCTTATCAGGACCTCAAAACTGAACAAACCTTCTCCAGGTTTGTGTCTCAAGGCAATCCTGTCTCAAATGTCTACTGAAAATTTCTTTGTTTCCATGCTTAGTTGTTGACCTTTGACCTGCACCATCAACTGTGGAACCTTTTCCAGGCATCTTAGTACTTTTCAGAATTAAGTCCAATAAACTAAATTTACCCCGACTGGACTCAGATCAAGCTGTTGAAACACCTGAAGGATGATCAATGGAAACAACTGAATTTTGAGCTTTATGCAGAGGCTGTAATACTTACCCAAATGGGATTTCTTGGCTTTTCATTTTTAATAATTTTACAAAACACTCATTCCGCCTTGCTCCCACATTATCATAATGGCGTAATCGTGTGTAGAATTTTGAGGAAAGAGTTTAATTTAATGCAATTTGGAATAAGACTGTAACATAAAAAATCGGAAAAACGTGAAACTTTCCAGATGCATTGTATGTGAATGTGCTTAAAATAAACCTTATTCTAACTTTGTTTTTAATCTACTATTTTAAGAACAAAGCTTTCTTTTCTGCTCATAACCTGAAATAAAAATGGTGTTTGTTTTGCTTTTGCAACTTATTTAAAATAAAAGCATTTGCTCTTATTTTCACTTTTATCAAGTAAATTTTTTGCTGAACTTGCCACTTATGTTTGCAGAGCAAACATGCTCATTACTTTCAATACAACTGAATGCTGTGTTGAACTGAATGTTAATAATGTTTTTATTCTTATGTGTTTGCACAGAGGCATATTACCAAATGCACACTTCTGCTGATTCAAACATCATATTTACCAATCAAAAATGAACAAATACTAATGGTCAAAATACTATAAATGCAGCTTTAAAAAAAGGTTGAAATGCGTCAATTCCACTGAGTGGCGCTGTTGCAAAAGAAAACACATATCATAGTCATTCTGGAAACAGCAGAAGCTTGCACAGAAATTCTTCAGCTTCACCTCTTTTTACACCACAAGAGGTGAAATGTTTGCTGTGAAATCATGCATGTTTGATGTTAGGGTTACCTCTCTTAAAATACTAAAGTAAGGATGTCGTCTACATCTTTAGTAATTGAAAAAATACAGATCTGAAATACATTAATTATTTAAAAAAGAACGTTTTACATAAAAAGCTGATAAGAGATTAAAGAATAAACTTGATCTTCTTTGGGAAAATAGCTGAATGTCAGTCAGATTGGATGGAAACCATCTCCATCATTGTACAAGTCTTGCTTTAGATTCTGAACTGAATGGATTCTGGGCTTTAAATGGACAATTCTGATACATTGATATGATTTTACCTTAATCCTTCCACTGGTGCCCATTCCAATCCTCTGATGGGATGTTTAGTGTTAAGTATTTTGAAGTGAACAGAGTTTGTTTTTACTATTTGTACAAACATTTTGCACAAATAGTAAAAATAAATGCTTGAAAGATTAACATTAAGATTTATCTGCTTTAAAAATGGTTTATTTTATCAAAAAGTATTTTAGTGGTTCTACATGACAATTCAAATCAGTTGTTTTATGCAACAGTTCTTCCTGTGTATTTGTGTGTGTGTGTAGTAGTAGTAGTAGAGTGAATTTAATTTCTCTTCCTTTTACATTCTGCAAACAGTTGAGTAGGTGGTGAAACAAAAGTTCAGTTCTTGTGAAATGATTTGTTATCTTGCACCAATTGCTGTGTTGCATTAGTCACCTCTGTGTGTTTCCTTGAATATATTTAAGTGTTTTTTGATAACTTATTTTAAAACTTTATCAGTAAACACTCAGGTGGATATCATTCTGTGTCAGTATTTATTCAGAATACTGACACAGAGGAATACTTCTGAAATTAGATTTTATGCTGTTTCGTTAAGGTAACCCCGTGTATCTCTTTAAGTCAGCTTGCAGCTATCACTGCAGTAAACTCTGATACAGTGTTGGTTTTTACCCAAACAACAAGCTTTCATCCCTCTCAAAAAGGTCCAGAGGTTTACTGCAGAGTTCAAGGCGAGTGCGGTAACAGGTTTAGGGGTTTGAGTTATCCCTAAGGTGGTGGAGGATTATTTAAAACATGGTCATTTGTTGTGGATTATGCAGATTTCTTCAGTTGTTTTTTTATGTTTATTCCCTAAAAGTAAGACTAGATTACTGTGAAAAGTGGTTCCTTGTGTACATTAAGCGATGCAGCCACAGACTCAAAAATCTGCTCAATCGGAAATATTTTTTATTTCATATTCTTCGCTTAATCATCTCTGACAAATAGGTCCAGCTGTTGGATGTCAGCCTAAACTAAACCAAATTAACACTTATAATTTAAGCAAATAAACAATCTGATATTCTACAGTATAACTACTGTTCTCTGAATATTCTATCTCTCTGATTTGGACAGCTTTTTAACAAACAGATGTGTGATTTTACAACCACTGTTTTTTATGGGTAAAAGCTTTTTCAACTTCTGTCCATGCTGGCATTTCTCCTTATTTCCCACATGCACTTCCCTTCTTTGATTTTTTGCTCCTAGCAGTAAGGATAAGACCAGTTAAATGAGAAAGCATTTGTTTCACTGTGCCTCTCAGAAGTTTTTAGTGGCAGAAAGCACAAAATACATGTTTCACATCTTGAAAAAGGCTCAAAGTTTACTTGCGCTATCTTCCATAAACCAGCCTGGTCTGTTTGAGGTAACTGTAGATTGATTTCCAGGTCCCTGGAGGAGTGCATGCAAAATAATCAGTTAATGTAACAGAAAGGACACCTTGGCTTCACTTCCACGTCTGCCTCCTCTGTCTTCTTTTTCTTGTTTTCTCTGCTACTGATTTTGGTTGCAGCACTTGCGGGACCTGTCTGAGTCTTTTCCTGAAGCGTTCACATGCAGATTTAAGAATATTAAAAGCCCCCTTATGCAGCAGAAACTAATGCATGTCAAGTTATTTCTTTATTTTTATCCACTGGTTGTTGTGTCAAATTCTTGCTTTGTTTGTTTAACTAATATTTTCTGTCTTTTGGTTGTTGTTCTAAACACAATGCTTGGTGTGTTCAGTCTGCAGCCTTGAACTAAATTCCTTCTTGTTTTTTTTTACATAACATGGTATTTCACATAGGAAGTATTGGTTTCTTCCTTTTAAAAGTAAGTTTTCCTTTCTGCTGTCACCACGTGCCTGCAGAGTACGAGTAAATGCTGCAAAGTCAACAACATTTGACTAACGACTGTCACTGCATGCTTATCCAAGGTCAATATCGTGGCATTTGTTGGATTTAATTAGACAGAAAATCTTTTAACCAATTTGAATAATAAACTGAACTTGACTTTTTTCTTTGATAACTAGGATCAATTGGAATAGATGTATGGTTGAATTAAAATATTTTTTTAATAACATGTCTTGAGATAACATTATTATGAATTGGTGCTATACAAATAAAAATTTGTATAGAAGAAGGAAAAATATTATAATGAGCGGAAAATATTTGACAACGATATGGTTATATGTTGAACAAAGTAACTGCAATAATTATTTATTTATTTAAACGTTTGTTGCATGCATTTTAGAAGTATTTATATATTGGGATTCAGTTTTGGATTTACTTTAGATACATGCCAGGAAGGTATGTAAAAAATCACAGCTCAAGTTGGTTCATGATGACCTACCCAATAGCATTGGAGAAAATGAAATTAGGAGAGTACATGAAAGAAGCAGGATTTGTCTTTAACTGTACTGTTAACCTTGCAATGTGAACTTAGGTTGAGTTTCTGCATTCTCATCTCCTCCATCAGTTTGTTTTATTGAGAGGCATTTTTGTTCAGACAAACAAATCAAGCTTGAAATTGAAATGTCAAAGGAGCGAGCGAGCAGCATCTTGATTTAATTCTTGGAGAGTAACCATAGACAACATTACCAGAAGAAAATGAGCTGATATGTCTATTTACTCTGCCTGCATTGATGTGTAAAAGCTTGTAGCTTTCCCTCTGCCTCATTCTGTTGAACATGTTTAGACAGAAGACCTCTTAACACCAACACACTATAGAACTGATTTATATTGATCATATTTTAATCATGGTGCTCGTATGCAAATATTTCTCATCTGGGAGGAGTAAATGAGCTGCTTCTGCAGTTAAGCACTTGATGCATTTTTAATTAGAAAAATGACCCATCCCTATGGCTTGCTGGATTTAAAGACTAAATAAACAAGTCATTAGAGGAAGCAATGGGTACCTTATTGCATTTAGAAGAGACAGCAGGGGATGTTCACATGAATGAAAATGCAGGAAGCCTGTTTGAAATGTTTAAGAGCGTATTCCAGACCGCAACATTCATTACCACTGCATAGTATAATAGTCTTAGACCCAGTAAGGCAACTGTTAATGTCAACATTTGCAAAATGGCAAATGCAATAAAATTTAATAAATCTTTAACTTTTACTTGTTTCAGTTTTGCCTATGTGGCAGCTTCCTTTTAGGTTTCTTTTAGTGTTTCAATTGGATTTGTTGTGTTCATCATAACAAATTCTCCATTCTGCTGGGAGCAATTTGAGGAAGGATTTATCTTTGAGGAGTTTAGTGAAGTAAACCCCATGTAGAATTTAGTTTTTGTTATTTTCTGGAGAAACTAACAACCTTCTATCGATTTTTCTCAGCTGTTGTCAGACTGGGAATAGCTCAGGCTGCAGCCCCTCTTCCTTTCTTCTCAGCCTCGGATGAGTTTACATTCAACCTCTCTGTCCACACTGTGATCTTCACTGCGAGTCATCGTCTGGTGTTCCCTGCAGAGCGACATTCAGCTCCTACCAAAGACTCTCGTCACTCCTTACCCGGAGCAGCAGAGGTCTCTCAACTTAGAGCTCGGCTGCTGTTACTCCTCCTGTTACAGAGTCTGTTCATGGGTGAGGTAATATGACATTTTGTATCTGACATTGGCAAGGTACTTATCTCATCAAGAGCCTCTTTCAGCCTCTTTCATCACAACCCACCCATTTAAAAAATAAAAGCAATAAAATGTCGCTGGGGGAAAATAAATACTCTTTCAATTTTCATTCAATTCCATCTGGTCTATTCAAGGTTATGAAATTATTTATATCTAATTTCCAATATCAAGAAACACACTTCAGATTTACAGGAGCTCAAACAGCTGTTAAATGCCAACAACAAATAACCAAGAATTGTTCAGCCATCACTCTGGGTCCCAATATAGCCCGATAGCACAGCACCCTTTTGCGTCACATATAGTGCATACCCACATTTTGCACCACTTACCAACTGTTATTTACCACGGTGGAGAAGTGTTTTGTTTTGCAGCAACAGGAAATGTGCATGTTGTCATCGTTGAGTCAAACATAAACTCCTCTGTTAATCAAATTATTCCAGAATCAGATGTTGAGACATCTGTCTGACAAATGAAGCTTGGCTGAAATTGGGTTATTAATAGATCAGTTATCCAGACTGCATTTCTTTAATAAAAAATGTTACAATATTAAGACTTATATGTACCTTGTTTTTAGGAAAGCAACCTACTCAGTTGGGAGGAAAAATAAGGATGTGAGTGCTTCCACAAATTCAAAGATTGCTCTTTGGAAAGGTTATTATAATCCAGTATGTCAGCAGGTCACAACATCATAAATCTGTTGGATTATAACAGACTCAGGCACGCACATTCATTAATGGATTGTTATCAGCTAAAGTCATCAAGTTGATTGAAAAATTTCAACTTGACTGAATATTTTTTAAAAGGCATCATGATCACAGTGAGTACACTGAGCTGACTGATATTTGGGTGTCACCTACGTCATGAAAGCAATGCAATTTTCACAGTTGTACTTTCACTTATGTATATCATTGATCCAATCAAGATTATTCATCTTAGAAGAAAAAAAACAATATAAAACTGCATCTTAATTGTTATAACTGTATTCTAATGGTAAGCCACAAAACAAAATAACTGGTTTTTGATTAAAGCATTAAAAATTATTATTAAAATGATATATTTTATTTATTTATTTACTTTTATCAAGGTGGCATGTGGCACCTTCCACTGACAAACACATCTTAGGGCTAAGAGCCTCAGCTTGTTAGCAAGTTTGACTTTTGCTTCAGCGCCGCCACTAAACTAGATGAACTTGGACAAAAACTTACATTTTGGTTCCAGCAGTGAAACTTTTTACTGCCATTGCTTCTTGAAGTTGTTACATTCATTCATAATCCAAGTCACACAGGCCTTATCATCCCCTGAATGGCATGACAAATATGAATATTAGTCTACTGAATCATAATAGAATTTATCAAAATGTTCATGTTTTACCTTCAAACTAACATGTTTGCTTTAATGGAAATCTTATATGCTCCAAAATTCTCTTCTATAGCAGACTTGCAACAAAAATGTATATTTTTGAGGGTCGGTAATACCTTTAGTAAAAAGAGTTGAACATGATTTTTGTTGTTATTGTTCATTCCACCCACATTTTCTTGTTAGAGTTTCATCAGGAAGTCAGTCTTGGAATCGTTCAGTCCTCTCTCATCCACAAACAAACCAGTCACCACCTAGAAAACAATGGGGCAAAAATAACCCATAATCCTGTTATTTGCTCAGCAAAGTTACATGTGTTCATTAAACGACAACTGAATGAGGCAGATGATCCTCTATTCTTGTGGCATAATCTACTTTTCTGTTATGCGACTAAAGTATCCCCCTGGAGAGGATCCTGTCTCATAGCTGCTTTTGTCTTGAGTTGTGAATGGAAGATCATGACTCATCCAATGTACAAAGATTATTTCTTCATGTCCACATTCTAGCAGTAACACCTTTCAGAGACTGCTGATAAGGACACCTAATCCCTTACTCTAAATCTCCTGAATCCTAAGAGACGAATAAAAGGAAGGAGTGAAAGACAAGAAGAAGTGGAAGCTGACTCAGGGAATACTACACCGCCTGGTATTCGCTCTGAAGTCACTGCTGTGCAGCCCCACCCTTGTGAAGCATAACATAGTCTATTAATGCGTATGTGTCTGCACATGTAGTGTAATGTGTATTACTTGGCTGTAACTAAGGAAGTGAGGAAAGGCAAGGTAAAATTAAAAACATTGAACAGTGCAAAAGGATTCCCGCTTCTTAAACCTTTTCAGATTTTGTCAAGCTGCAACCACAAACTTTAAAAATGTTTTGGGAATTTCCATGATAGGGTACAACAAAGTAGCACGTAATTATATAAAACAGGAAAAAAGATGATCTGTGTTAGTAAAAATCTGAAAAGTGAATAGTTAACCATCTTTAACAGCAGTAACTTCTGGAAGCAACAGCTTCTAAGCAAAGGTCCAATCTTAGTGCTATTTTATAGAGTTAGACATTCAAACAGGTAGCGTGAGTTAGATGAGCAGATTCCACTTGAAAAACAATCGAAGGGAAGTAAAACTGTGTAAAACAACAACAGGACTTCATTCTAAAGCATTCTGATTTGGAATGAAGATTACAAATGTTTTTCAGCAAAAGAATATTATTTACTATGTGTGTGCTTCTGCTCTCCACACCATAGAAAAAACCTGCACCTGAAATTTTTGTCCCTAGGTGGAGGAATGTCAGAGAAACCCCAAGACAAATCCCTCTGTGAATGAGTGTGTTAGAAAGGTGGGCAGATTAGAGAAGCGCCCACCTCCTCCTGATCTACAGAACAATAGTTAACCAGAGATAAGCTCTGGCTTAGAGTGTCTCTTGGTAAGTCTGAGCCAAATCCAACTCATATTTAGACCTCTGCTTTTGAGAAGGATCTGGACCTGTGAATGAAAGCAGTTCTTCAGAGAGATTGGATAACAACTCCTTTCTGACTGATATGTTGAGAAAGCATTAGAAATGTAGGCGACTGAACACGCCACAGACTGTTCTGGGGTGTGTCACATCAAAGCTATAAATTTTATCATATTTGACTAGGGCTTTATGTGACAGATCAAAACAATGAATTTAATAATTGTGAAATTAAGATAAACTGCTGCATGCTTCTCGATTGCTTTCACAAATACAAATCTAAAAATACAAAGCTGCTAACTGTCACCATTTTAAGATTATATTTACAAAAGATTTAGAAAACTATGCACCATTTTACCCCACTTCACAAGACATGATGAATCCTGCTTTCAGGAGGTGTTCTGGTCAGTAGGTAAAAAAAAACATGACGCATTGTGGTGGCAGAATCAGGCTGTGGGAATGCCTAGTCAGACTTGAAAATCTGCTCAGATTTAGAAAACTATGTACCAATTACCTCCCACTTCACATTTATACACTGCTTTGTATCATTCAACATTAAAAAGAATGAATATCAGACACTAAAGTTTGAGGTTGTAAAAAAGAGATAGCGTGAAAATGTTTGAGAATAAATTCTTTTAAAAGGAAATCAAGCAAATTTTAAGATTTTATTTTAAAGACATAATCTTTTTTCATTAGTTGGGTTTTGGGTTTTTTGCTAGGGGAAATGTACTCTTTCAAAAGGAAAAAAAACGGGTAAATTCTTTTGCTGAACGGGGGAGGCTACAACAAACAAGCAAATAAGCATGACAATATTCCACTCTGTGTTGTTTTGGTGTAGAAGGATTTGGTCATGCCTCTTCTGGGAGAGCTAAACTAGATGGCCCTGTCAGACCAAGAGCATGAAACGTCACGCTGGGTGTTTTGCTGTTCCAGTGGCTGTCAGCAGAAACCTCTGAACCACAGTTCAAATCGCAAAGTCTGCCTGTCCCATCCAAGATCAGCTGATGACACATGGTGAATGCTGTTGAAATCTGGGAAAGGTGGGGAGGGGGCAGAAAAAAAACACAAAAAACATGGTGGATGTCCTAGGTGCTGCTGTGCTTGTAGCCTGTGTTTATATGCGGAGCAGTGACTGTGCCACCCCTTCAAAGCCAAAAAGCCGCAACTGTTTTGTAGTTACACTGACAACAGTATCCGTGCTTCTCTGAAAGGGGGTAATGCTTCGACACTAATCATATCCTTTGACCTTTGCAGCAAACAACCAACAGCTTCTGCATACGTGCTGCATGTCAACAACACATCTGTGCAGATGGCAGGTGCTCCGACAAAAATCCAAACCGGAACACAGTCAGCTGCCTCAGGGTGACACAGAGGCATATTGTCTCAACTCTAAATGTAACATTTATATTTGATCAGCAGACCTTACTGAGAGGAACTAGGAAACTGTAGTAAAGGTGACCTGGGAGTTCATATTACACAGAGCAGCACTGTCAAACAAGAACAGACAAGTGCTGAGGAGGGAAACATTGGCTGCCCACACAGACACACAGACTCTGAACACATGCAAACGCTGAAACCTGAATACATTTATGGCAAGAAAGTGTAGAAGAAATATCAGTAACGAGTTGTATGCATGCATTTTTGATGAAATGGGAGTCAGAGGAAATCTCATGATAAATGAATACCTGCACCTCATCCTGCTTAATGTACAAAATTCACGCGTAACATGCAGCCAAGTCACAGGAAATTGCAAATCATCTCGTTTTACATCTCAACTAATCAATTTAATTAGTTTTGTCTGTTGTAGTTATAATTAAAGCTAAGATTCCAAACATATGGAGTTTAAAACTTCACTCGAAAATGTAGTGCAGAAAACTGAAACAATTTCTCATTTAAGCCAAATGACTCATTACTGAAACAGCTACTACTAGCCTGACTTTTCTGTAAAATACAACCAAACACCCATTATATCTGCTCTGTTTTGTTGTCTTTGCAGGTGGCTCAGGAATTATTTCAGTTCAATCAGAGGCCATAATCTGCTGTTTTAATAAATGTCAACGCCAGTAAACAAAATAGGGATCCAATCTGGAGAAAATGTCCCCTAGAGCCTGCATGCTTACTTTCTATCTATGCTGACTTATATTGATTCTTTCTGCCTTAGTTGATGTCAATGACTGAGATTTACAGTTTTAAAACAAATTTTCTTGTGAACATCTGCTGAGAGAATCCATACTTCACTGTTTAATTATTGTTGAAATAAAATAGACACAATTGCTAATAACTTTAAATGACTTGTTAATATGTTTCAAGTTCACCAGACCCTGAAAGATAAAGAAATGGCTTTGCACCCTTTTTTCAGTGTCTGATGTCATTGCCTGTCTTTCTCTTATGTTATTGAATCTATTTAGACTGAGTCATGTAATGTCATGATGCCAAACCACTTCATGTTGTCGGACAGGTTCTTTTAAATAGATTTATTGGCTCTATACAGACTGGCAGTTTTCAGACCTGGGTGTGGTTCATAAAATTTAACCTATCTTTCTAAAAAATGGGGTTCATCACAGTTAATTCATTATTTAACAGATAGGCAATTTGCCTGAATAGTTTTTTCTCCTTTTAAGAAATAAAATCATCATTTGTCTTTAAAAATGGACTGTTACACTCAGACACTGCCCTACTTTGTTCATCACTGACCTTAATTTGGTGAGCCAAGCAGTAAAATCACTTTCACACCTCACTCTGTTTTTGCAGGCACGTTCTGCTAGGTGTGTGTGCGTGTGTGTGCTCAGGAGCCTGTGTGTGTATGTCAGACTCAATACCCCCCTTTCCACTCTCCCTTTATGGCGTGGAGATTAGGTCGTTAATCCAGTAGACCTCATAGAAAAAGCCTCTCCTGATGCCACAATAGATTTCAATCAGTCCACTGGGGAGAGGACGGACCTGCTGTTGATAGGCATCCTGACCCCGTATACACACACTGGCAATAACAAACACAGAACCACACACAGAGCCATAGACAAACACTAGTACTTTATCAAGATTATATTAAAATCCTGCTATATCTAATCCATAAATATCTTGATTATTATTTCTTAATAGCACCTCTTCTCAGAAACTACTTGTAGTAAATTTGAATTTTGGAAGATACTGATTAAAAACTGGCTCTGATCACACAGCTTGACAAAGACCTTTAGTGTCTCTTTTCTCTTTGATGCACAAGAGGTAATCTTTACATTGTCTGACTACCTCTTATTCAGCTATATAAAACATATTGTTATGTTATGAAGCACCACTTCCAGTTCAGAGCAGAATTAAGTTATTAAGTCCAATATTTGCTCAGGATGAGAATAACTGAAAAACGTTTGATCTTTAGTGATTAATAAGGTTTATAATCTTTGTCACTGAAAAAAAGCTTAACAAAATGTTAATTAAATTGCACTTTTAACATAAACCAAGAAAGCTTCCTTAGTCTTGAGTTTTTGGAGAGACAAAATCCATCTTGTAACCAAATCAAAACTCTTTTCCCTGTAAACATTTGATAATACACGGAGGAAACCTCTTTCCTCTCATCCCTTCTCTGGTCCCTTCTCAATAATAATAAAAAGTACTATCTTCAATTCTGTTAAGACTCCACTTTGGTGGACTGTCGCCATGTTCTTGAGCAGGACTATGTAAAGCAGCACAAAGAGAAATACCGAGCAAGGATGTAGAGGAGTCTTGAATTCAAAATAAAACGCCTTCTTAACTGTGGAGACTATAGCGTTCAAATTCCGTATATATTTAAAAAATATTAATGGAGGATTGGAAAATTATATAACATTCGAATGCAAAGAAGCAATAAAATAAAAGGCCATTTTTAAAACCTATTTTTTCTAATACTACATACTGTACCTTACAAATTTTAATATAAATATTTCAATATATGAAATTTAAATGTGGTAACGATAAGTTACCCAAAAAACAACCAAACAAAATACCACAGCTTTTATCTAAAATGCTTTTTTAAAAGAGTCATCTTAACTGTTTTATTTCCTTGCGGCTTAGCTCATTGGTATGAAGAGGCCTGGTTGCTGTGGAGTGTCAAGGTGTATTTTAACTATGAAAAGGGGAGAAATAAACAAGGATACAATTACTTACCACATGAAATTTATTTAGATTATTTTTTTCATAAATAAAATGTATTCATATGACCTACATGTATTCATGTGACCTTCATAGCAAAAGTCCATGCAAAAGGAACTCAGTCAGGCAAATTCTGTACCTAAATGGGAAAATTGTTTACAGTCGAAATAATATTCAAATTTTTCAGTTAGAACAATTTTGGGCTTATAACCATCAAAATCAGCAGAAATAAATTCCAAAATATTAATTGCGTGTAAATGCAACGAGTTAAAATTTTATTTAATACTAAAATAAATTGTTTTTTGTTTTGTTTAATTTAACATAATTCGGTGTTATTAGAGTCAAATAACACGGACGAAAATATGTTGGAGTAGCTCATACAAAAGAAAAAAACTTTTCAGAAAAATAAAAACCTTATTTTGAAAGTCCATACCGGAAGCGCTATACCTGTCTAACGTAAAGAGCTTTACGTTAGGTTCAAGGCAGAATGACAGCTGAGAGTGTTGTAAAGGTGCAGCATTGCGGTCCGTAACAACACCGACAATTATCCACGCACTTTAAAAACAAGGAACGACAACATTTAAGCCTTTCACTCTCTTTTTCTGCCTCCACCTGGACGTTTCAGAGTGAAACGGAGGACAGCAGCCGTCATTCTTGAGGATATTTATATTCTCCTTCTTTGCCGACAGAGAGAGCGAGGGCGAGAGAGAGAGAGGAAAAAAGATCCGGATGTACCAGCAGTATTGTTTTTTTTCGCATGGCGTAGACACCTATCCTTCAACGGAATATTGTTGATGATTGGAGGGTCGAAAGAGGCCCTCGGGTCGACAGCTAACACCATTAACGTTAACGTCTCCTCGATAGACACCTATTGAAGGATTAATTAATGAAATGATTGTGCAATCATATTGAGGAAGAAGGTTTTATATACTGTCTTGACTACCTCACTGTTGTGACTGGAGAAAGAGAGAGAGACAGTAGAAGTCAGCAGGAATAATACATTGTGACTGTCTCCTGCCATAAACCCCACAGAGGACGCTTTTCTTCCACAAACACCGAGGAGCAAAAAGGGGACATTTGCTGTGTGAGAGCGGGGTGCATGAACGTGTGAGCACCAGAAAAAACCTTCAGAATGTCGGGCAGCACCTCAGCGGACACGGTGAGATAAATGACTGGATGTCAGTTCTGTATCATATAAAGCCAATAATTTCCAGTGGGGTTCCTGACTCTAAAAGCGCAACATAGAAGCATAGCTCATGGGTCTGCTTTTGTTACTGTGATTTCCAACTGCACTTCCTTGTTAGGCTCAAAGTTTGAGTTAGTCATGCTTTACTCAGTTCCCTATAAACGAAACATAACTTTTACAACTTGACCAATAGGGAAGGAATATTGTGGGTACAGTACAGTTTAAAGAAGCCATTGATTCTAGTTGTAAGGCACTCCACAAGTCTCCTGTTCTTTTATTTATGATGTTGAACTAGACCTTTGGTTGGACTATATCCTGTCATAAAAAGTTACAGGATGCACACATTTATAATTAAAAAAATATACAGTTCCTCAAACTATTGGGTTTTACTTCTCTGTTTAAAGCAGCTGCAAATTGAATATATAGTGCCTTCTGAAAGTATTTATGCTTCTTTATTGTTTCTTATTTCCTGACATTAAAAGCTCAAACTTCTCTGTATTTTGTCTAGATTGTATATGGTAGATTAAAACAAAAATAGTGAAAAGTTGAAGAAAAATTATACAAACATTAAAATCCATCTTTAAATTTTTGTTACTATGTTATTATATCCTTTAAAACAGCCAATTGCATCTGATTGCTGCAGAGATCATATATTTAGTCACAATAGAGCTCACTTTGTGTATAATTTAATTGCCCTGTAGATATAGTTGCTTTGTGAAGGCCCAATCTGTAGTATGAAGATATGGCAAAGTTTAAAACCGAGTTAAGTTTGAGACCTTTAATTGGAATAAACAGCCAAAAGGCCCACGGTCATTCTGGAGGGGCTGCAGAGGTTCACAGTTTGTGTGGGAGAATTTGTTGACAGGTCTTCTAGTTGTAGACGCCACAAATCTGGCAGGAAAAAAGTCACAGTTGAAATAAAGCCATAAGCCCTTGTTTGTAGTTTACCACAAGGTCCGTGACGCATCAAACGTGGAAGAATGTGGTGCGATCAGACGAGAACAAGGCTGACCTTTTTGGCTTCCATGGAACAGACTGTGTAGGAAAAGCTAACAGTGATCATTACCCTACATACACCGGGGATTGCAGTATCATGCTGCGGAGATGCTTTTCTGATCACTTGATTGGGTATAAGACTGGGCATTTTCATGAGTTTGAGTGGTCCACTCAAAGTCCAGAGAAAGTCCAACTTAGAATATGTAGTAATACTTGAAAATTGAAGTTCATAAATGCTCTCTAAACAATATTGGTGAAGTTGAGCTATGTTGCAGCCAAAATGGGCAAAAGTCTTTACCTTTCTGTTGGTTAATGAACAAAACATTTACAGAAGTACCTTGAGACTTGCAGCTGTAGTAAATAACAGTTCTAGAAGGGATGCAGATGGACTGAAAACAAATGAATGCCACACTATTCAGATTTTAACATTTCATAATTTTCCTTCCTGTTCAGATCTATTGAGTTCTAGATCAACATTGTGTTCATCCATTGTATAAACTTCCTCATAAAACGCCTTGTTGTTTGTGTTTATACTGTGGAAAGGTTCAAGGAACATGAACACTTATGCAAGATCTGTGAGTTATGAACTGTTTGACTCCTAAAGTCGCTGCTTTTTAACTTCTGTTGTAATGGTTTATCTTGGACATTTTCCTATGTTTTACTGGGTAAATGATTAATTGAGAAAGATAAATAAGTGACCTTTTGAAAATGGCAGCATTACTTTGAGGATTATGACAGTGACATTTCTGCTACATCAGAAAAAGAAGGTGATGTTTATCAGATAAGTTAAATAAAAGTATAATAAACTCCCTAAAAACAAATGAAGTAGTATTATTTGTGGTATTGGTATCACAAAATGGAATGCATATTAAAATTTAATAAACAGTTTCAGTAGTTTTCCTCAGTGAATCACATCAAACATGTTCAGTCACCTTTATTTCAGATTCCAATGTCTAAAGAACCGTTGTTCAGAAGTGTTCATAAGTTGAAATTCAGTGACACAAAATATGCTGTCAGGTTGTTTTAGTGGAAGAATTTTTTTCTCTGCTAACTATTAAAAGATATATACCTGTTCAGTTTTTTTCCAATTGTACTACTACGAGCTTTAACATTTCAAATGCCAATGGAGATCTGTGGAATCTGAAATAGACTGCTATGGCTTTTTCTCTTAGCATTGCAAGATATAATGTTTATTCATGGAGAAAATGTGCACGTCCAGTCCACATAGCATTGACCTTTTAACTCCCGCCAAACAGATAAACAATTGCTTCTCTAATCATGGCTGTCATCTCTTCACCTTGACATTGTGTTAAAGCATGCAGCACTGGGTTTCAGTTCAGCTTGTTTTTTCTTGTTTTTATTTTTCACACATCTCTTCCACATCATGGCTTAGTTTTTATTAAATAAATGTAGTCTCAGAAGAGATTAACCTTCAGTTGTCTTGGGGCTGTTTTCTCCCCTTACTTTAGAATGAATGGTAATTGAATCTTAGCTGCCATGTTACAACTTAGATGTAGTGATGTTGTGCTGAGTTACATGGTGACCTCTTCAGACCAGGGTCATCATCATCCGACCTAAGAAGACTCTTCAGACACTTAATGTCCATCTTCATGTGACATATTAACTTGCGTCACACCAGCTCTTCAACAGTGGTTGGTTTTATGAGCTCTCATCATAAAGATTGATGTCATGCTCACATGGGTAAGAAATGCACCAGATTACAGTCATAAAATGCATCCAGCTGGATTAAGGTAAAGTAATTCCAATCTGGGAGTTGCATGTCTGTCATCTTTGCTCCTAGCAGACGTTTGGCACTAAGAATACTGCCAGGTCTATGTTTAGAAAGGATAAACTGCGTAATGTGCCCCTATGTCAAGATCAGCTATCCCAGCTGTGCATGTGTTGTTGCCCGTCCACACTCAGCTGACCACCCCCACATCCCTCCCACCACCTCCCACTGAACAGCAGGTTCATTTTGTCGCCATATCCGAGAGCTGACCTCGGCGTTTACATGGTCCAGCCGGTGCAAAGGCATCTAATAGCAAAGCATGTGGATTTTCCACAGATTATGAGCTGAATCTTTCATTTTCTGATCCGTCCTGACTGACGGTCTATTCCGAACGACTCCACAAGAACATTATTAGAAGGTTCTGTTTTGCGCTCTGTGGAGAAGTGTAGGATTTGAGTATTTCCAGTTGAGATTGGAGAAATATCTGCTTTTTCAAACTTCTGTCTCTTTATCAATTTTTCAAGTCTCGTCGCTGTGAGCCACAATTTTTTTTCTCATGTCTCATCCAATTCAGCTGAACTTACCTGAGTCCTATTAGTGGCTTTATTATTTGATTCAAGTGTGATAAGGCAGAGACGCAGTGTGTGTTTTGTCCATCCATCAATCCCTTCCCAACCTCTGTAGAAATAAAAGTCTAACATTCATAGAAAATGTTACTGTTGAATTTGTGAGGATTTGTGGTGTAAGAAATCTACTTCTTTTAAAAGATGTGCGTATGGTGGCTGTATTATTCTTCTATTTATCAACAGTTAGGTGGTGACCAGGAGAGGGACTTTGAGTTTGAGCCTCTAGGGTCATTAAACATCACTCTAAATCTCTTACCAGCTGGGTTTACAGCTCTTGCTTGAATTTTCCTCTAAGGGGAAGTATCAAATTATTATTACGTAATTTGACATCAACACCCAGAGTAAAGTTCATTTACTTGGTGGTACATTCCTGAGTTCACTAGCTTCCTAGTTTCAAACATTGTTTATAATAGGTTTTATTCACTCCAGGTCATCCTGTACCTGGTTCTTGCTGTTAATATGCCCATGGCAGAAACATAAAGGTCAAGTTCTGCACATAAGTAAGACATTTAAGGCTTCTTAATCTCCAGAACAATTACTTCCCTCCATGGTGGAGCTCTGTCTATACATCAAATGAGCTCCTTGTGTTCCCCAAGGAAACTCAGGCAAATATCAGCTATCAGAATCTCACTGATCCTGTGCAGCTGAAATCGGCAGCAGATGCACATTCTCTTTCAATTTCCTCCAGCTCCCTTAGTCAGAAAAACCCAGTAGTATACGCATTCTTAGAAAGACTCTATGGAGTAGGAGTTAGAGTAGGAGGAGAGGAGACTGCTGGTGCCAAACACTGTGGGTGAATGAATCTGAGAGAAAGAAAAGAAGAAGGAACAGTCATTTCCCTCAAGAATGGAGGATGGGTTCCAACGGAGTGAAAAGAGGGA